>NC_050073.1:109906766-110211135 GCF_009764565.3 Dermochelys coriacea
ATAGTGTGTATGGCAACACCCATTTTTTCATGTTGTGTGTGTGTGTGTCTGTCTGTCTGTCTATCTATCTATCTTCCTACTGTATTTTCCACTGCAGGCATCCAAAGAAGTGGGTTTTAGCCCACGAAAGTTTATGCTCAAATACATTTGTTAGTCTCTAAGGTGCCACAAGTACTCCTCATTCTTTTTGATGAAAATGTTACCATTTCATCAGCACAGTAATGTAATAAATTTTCAAATATTTCATTAGGTGTTTAGAGTTAACTATATACCATTGGGTTTCTTAAAGATGTTTTTATGAAATTTCAGTTTAATCTGCAAATCAAAACCTCGACAAGTAATTGCTTCCAAGTGGTATGGGAAACCATATGATTGGAATCAGGTAAGGTTATAATTTTCTAAAAAACTAAGCAAATGGGAATGCGTTATTACAATATTCCTTCATATCTGGAGACTTACATTAGGTTCAGATCTGATGGTCTCAAGTAAGATGGTTTTTGTGTGTGTATTCCTTTGCCGATATCTGTTAACCTCATGAGCAGAGATGATTTGGATAACAGTACAAATATTGTTGGTTTGGATTTGAGGTGCATGGACAGATCCATATATTCCATCTGGCTCTTGTAATGGTTCCTGTTTAATTTTGTCACCCCCAATATTCATTATTTCCAAACAAAACACTTCAGAAATTTGCAGTGAAGGATGGTTTCTGGCAGGGAGTTGTCATTTATTGATTGCTGCTCAGTAGGATAAAAATTTTATTACTGTCTGAATTTTTTTATTCCCCTTTAGAAATTAACCTTTTGATATTTCCCATCAAATAGCATAAAATCAATGAAAGGAAGGAAAGTTAGTGACTGGTGTATTTAGGTTACTTGTTTTGGAATTGTTAGCTCACCGCAGTATATGCTTGATTTTATTGCTGGCCATTGTTGTATAACAGGATTTCCTTTTTATGCTTTCAGGAAACCTGCTGGTTTTAGGTCACATAGGGAGGTAGTAGTCTGGAGATTTCAAAGGGTTTCCTGCAGCTCAGAAGTAGGGTTTTTGTTTGGAGTAAGTCCTAGTCTGCCCAGCTAGTCTGTTAGAAATCTTTCCTGACTTCCTCAGTGGGTCTACCCATGCAACTAGATTCCCACCACATTTGGTTCATGGCCAGCTTAGTGGTCAGTGAACCAGCAGGAACGAGGCAGGCCAGTGGGTATCATGTGTCTTTGGGGGTGGAGGGAACTGGGTGCTTTTCTGAGATGGGTAAGTGAGGGGTTTAGGTCTCTTCTTGAAAGGAAAGTCTGAGAAGATGGGATGAGCACAGAGGGCAAATATGCTCATCCTCTTTACAGTTCACTGTGGGGAGTGTTTAATTTTGCTGTAAGGTTGTCCTATACTGATGTTATAGGAGTGTAAATGGACAGAAAATATCTGTCCTCTGCAGCTCTAGTACAGAGTATGCATATTGCTACCTTTTATACCTTGCATAAGCAGAAGTAGTGCTTGCTACTCATTTTTCAAATTTCAATAGCTATCCTCAGTGTCAAAATATGCTATTATGCCATCTGTCTCTCTCTCTCAGGGAAAACTCCACTTAATATTTTTTTAGATGCTCTTAAACCCCACAGTGCTGTTACCGTTAACAGACGCACATTCTCCTTTCCCTTCTAAACTGTCTGAGGAACTGAAAAAAACCTATGGTTGATCCTTATTTCATGGTGTATATGGGATATGAGCAGTGCTAAAGCAGTGCTCTATACTGATTCCTCTCACAATATGCACATGTACATGAGTGTGTTCATTTTGACCTGATAATTCAAAGAACAGCAACTCATAGATTTTTTTTTTAACTGCAGTACAAAGAATAGCAGGACATAATTATAAAGGGCAATGAACATGCTAGTATAACCTTTTGTTCATCTACATTGTTTTTAATTTTTTGTAAAAGCAAGTTGTTGTGTAAGCCATATAGCAACATGTCAAAGTGTATTTGAATTCTGAGGGTCCAGGACATCTTATTTTATATAATAGTTATCCACTTGATAAATAAAGCCTGTGGATCTGAAACGGAGAATTCTGACACAGGCATCCCATGATGTGAGTTTGGGTTTTTATGTTAATATTTATCTAATTTTTCAGCATGCCATACACAATTTGAGAAGTTCCTATGATTTGGAACAATCAAAAAGTTATTTGAAAACAAGATAGTGGGGAAAAAAATCTTGTGTTTGCAGAGTTAGAACATATGAACTTACATCTTTCTACCATTGTAATTTTGCTTCTTTTCATCAGGTGGATTCAAAACTGATCATCGACCAGTCTGAAAGGCAGAATGAAAGAGGAAAGAACACTTTTCTTTACCAGCTACATAAGCTGGTTGTGTTAAATACTTAAATATTTCTATAAATCCTTAAAAGAAAGAAAGATTAAAGCAAGTTTTTAGTTTAATTTTACTGCTGTTTTCTGTATGATCCCTAAAGGTTGGCTCCACATCTCTCTGATCCTAAAGAGGAAGGTAGTATTCAGTTTGGAGTATCCTAGTGGGTGTATTAATAAGATAAAAAATGCATTATGGCCTTTTCTCCCAAAGATTAAGAATCAAGGTACACATATACAGAAAATACCTTTCATAGAATAGATTTGTTTAGAGCAAGAGGCTCTTTTTCTTTTAATAATGTTTCTGAGACAACTTTTCAAAAAGCACCCAATAAACCAAAGGGGAGAAAATAGATACAGTCTGAGTTGTTTAGCTCTTTCAGTAAAGTATACAACAGTGAAAGATGAATACTATTTTTTTGTCTTTGAGATAAAAATATTGAGTTGCATATTGAATTTTATGTTTTATTTGTTTGTTACTAGTGTTTGAATAATAAATCTTAAAGCAAATTTGCTAATTTGTATAATTAAAAAGTTTATTGACACTGATATTTTAGTTTATGTACTGGTGACTTCAAGGCATATTTGTGTACAAATTTAGTTATAGTATATAATTAAAGATCTCATGCTGGATATAATCACTTGCACGGTACACTTTTGACACAAAACATAAGTCTTAAGTACATATTTTTTCATAGGTAGAGGGAAAATCTTCTTGAACCTCTGATTCACTGTTCCTCCATTCTTTTTTCCTGTCCCCTAAAACACAAGGTCTTTACCCCCCAAAATATGAGGCTGCTAGCTTCAGAATAAAACACACAATTGGAAATAAGATATGGTGTCTTTCCCCTTCCTCTTCACAAACCTGGTTAATAAAAATTGAATTTTATGACTGTTGGTGTGCCACTAGATTCATAATATACAACAGGTATTTTTAAAGTAGTTTAATTGTGTTAAACCAGTAGGTGGCAGTGCCAATCACTATAAATAGGCTAGCAGCTTTGAGAAACAAAGCTAAAGTGAAGAAATCTTAAAAGAAGAGTAATTTTAGTGATACTTTTCAGAGTAGCAGCCATGTTAGTCTGTATTCGCAAAAAGAAAAGGAGTACTTGTGGCACCTTGGAGACTAACAAATTTATTAGAGCATAAGCTTTCGTGAACTACAGCTCACTTCATCGGATGCATCTCATCTGATGCCTGGTCTGCCCTCAATCTTCCTGGTGAGCAACCCACATGAGACCTGCCTATATTGCCTCGGGGGAAGTATACATTCCCTTGGGGTGCGGCATCTGCTGTGCTTTCCCTGCACATACCAGGCAATCTCATGAATTCAGGCTCCAGAGGTACTTCATGGAGCACCCTATGAGCCCTGTTCACATCTGGAGTCCTCCTGCTTCCCTTCCACCCATCTAGAGCCCCCGGACAGCACCCCACCGGCATCCAGTACCAGCGGTTCGGAGTCTTCCACCAAACACAGAGACTCCTTAAATTGGAAACGCAAGGAAGACCAGGACAAACACCCACACAAGAAGAGTGACAAATCTCCACGTAAATCCTCTAAAAAGAAACCCGCTTTGCACCTTTCTCCAGCACTGCCGAGACACCACGTCTTAGAATGGGTGCATCTGGAACTTGCAAGGAAAAGAGGGCATCAATGGTACAAGGAGCTCCCAGTGTTGTGAAACCACACACTGAAAGGTCAGTAACAATGCCTGTGTCACCTAAGGCCAGAAGGGATCCGCCCATGCACAGATCCTTCACCTCCAAGATGGCATAAATGGCAGGCCAAGCCTAAGACACCTGGCAATTCACTTCTGGTGGGACCTTGATATAATCTCCTGGAGGACCTAGCTATCTATGCAGACCTGAAGTCCCCAATTTTCTTGTAGCCTGTCCTGTTGTGGGAAGTGTCCCCAGGGTAGTACCAGGGCCCAGCCAGGAACTGGAGGCTCAGCTTCAATCTCTGTGCTACCCACCTACTCCCTCTCCCAATCATCCAGGATCAGATCCCACAGCACCACCAGCCCTGCTACTGGAGCACAAGGAATCCCTTTTCCTTAGCTGAGAACTAGCTAGTATCAACAGTCCCTCCAGCTACCTGGTGAAGATCTGTCAGTCCAGAAGGGGCTTCCAGATCCATTATCTTGCTCTCACGTTCTTGCCAACAGCAGTTCTGGTCCAGGAACCAATAGTGTCCACATACGTACTCCTACAATCCATCTCATCAACCCTGTCGGGGCCCCTGGGACCCATAGAATCATAGAATATCAGGGTTGGAAGGGACCTCAGGAGGTCGTCTAGTCCAACACCCTGCTCAAAGCAAGACCAATACCCAACTAAATCATCCCAGCCAGGGCTTTGTCAAGCCTGACCTTAAAAACCTCGAAGGAAGGAGATTCAACCACCTCCCTAGGTAATGCATTACAGTGCTTCACCACCTTCCTAGTGAAAAAGTTTTTCCTCATATCCAACCTAAACCTCTCCCACTGCAACTTGAGACGATTACTTCTTGTTCTGTCATCTCCTACCACTGAGAACAGTCTAGATCCATCCTCTTTGGAACCCCCTTTCAGTAGTTGAAAGCAGCTATCAAACCCCCCCCTCATTCTTCTCTTCTACATACTAAACAATCCCAGTTCCCTCAGCCTCTCCTCATAAGTCATGTGTTCCAGTCTCCTAATCATTTTTGTTGCTCTTCGCTGGACGCTTTCCAATTTTTCCACAACCTTCTTGTAGTATGGGGCCCAAAACTGGACACACTACTCCAGATGAGGCCTCACCAATGTCGAATAGAGGGGAACGATCACGTCCCTTGATCTGCTGGCAATGCTCCTACTTATACAGCCCAAAATGCCATTAGCCTTCTTGGAAACAAGGGCACACTGTTGACTCATATCCAGCTTCTCATCCACTGTAACCCCTAGGTCCTTTTCAGTCCCTAGTCTGTAGCAGTGCATGGGATTCTTCCGTCCTAAGTGCAGGACTCTCCACTTGTCCTTGTTGGACCTCATCATATTTCTTTTGGCCCCAATTTGTCTAGGTCACTCTGGACCCTATCCCTACCCTCAAGCATATCTACCTCTCCCCCCAGCTTATTGTCTGTGCCACCCCTTACATAGGGAAGCGTTTTTTATGCAAGGTACTTCCTCACCCCTACAAAGAAGGGGGGCTGGAGACCCATTCTTGATTTCGGAAAGCTGAATGTCTTCATATGGCACTCAAAGTTCAGAATGACTGCTCTGGCCACTAATATCTTCCCTCCACTCAGGTAACTGGTTTATGGCCCTCAGTTTGAAAGTTGTTTATTTTCATTTTGACATTCACCCCCCTTCACAGAAGTTTCTGCACTTCATAGTCAGCCCAGAGTACTTTCAACACAGGGCGCCCCTCCACCCCCCTTCGGCTCCTCTGTGATCCCAAGAGTATTTACGAAAGTACTTGTCGTGGCGGCCACATACCTTTGCGGACAAGGAAGACTGATATTTCCTTACCTGGATGATTGACTGCTCATGGGTCAGTCTTGCCAGGAGGTACGAGCAACATTCACCACTGCACTTAAACTCTTTCATTCCAAAGGACTCCAAGTCAATTTAGACAAGCCCACTCTGACACCCACACAAATCATATAATTCATTGGGACAGACCTGAACTCAGTAACAGCAAGGGCCTACATACTTCAGGTCAGATTCTGTAAGTGTCCCCATTTAATTCTGGAAATGGACCTTTAGACTTGTGGAGATCCAATTGGTGTTATCAGACATTGGATGTGCTGGCGGGGTGGTGGGGCCACAGGGATCTGTTGCTATGGAGAGAATAAGGTGAGGGCTTATGAATTAGTAGTGGGTTGGGTTTAGGGAGTGAGAGAGTTTCAGGTTGAAGTAGAAGACCCGTTTAGGACACCTCTTTTTAGGCTATTGATGGTGGTCACTCTTACTTTCCCTGTAAGGTTAGAGTTTGTCATGTTTCGGAAGGGATTAGAAGTAGAGCTGAATGCATGTTTCATGGGGGAGTGTGTTCCCCCTGAATTGAGTGGAGACTAGGAAACATTCTTCCCTTAACCTTAGTGGCAGATATAGGCGGGGAGAGTTGTGCTTATCACCTCCTTGAGGATCAGAGCTTTATGCATAGAGAAGTTTACTTCAACCACTGAGTTTGAGTGAATGAAATCTGTGGGCAGGAAAGACAGTTAGTGTTGGGAGGAGTTCATTTGACCTCGGGCTGTCAGGTGGATTTAGGATTTATTGCCAAGATGGACTTTGTAGTTCAACTTGGTCCTGCAATTGCCACTTCAAAGAGGCCAAGAAGGTGTGTTGGGGATATGGCTGCACACCGTAGGCAGTCAGCAAGACGCTACGATGGGGTAAGATGCTGACCCTAACCACTCTTTAACTGATTAAAAATGTAAGTGCGTAATGGACCCTGCTATGAGCCGGCTTCTTTCTGCTCTGCCAACGTTTTAGGCAGGCGAATAGGAAGAATTCCTGTACCCCTACGCGGAGACTTAAGACTTCTAAATTCTTCTCAGAGGAACTGGCCTAACTCCTCTACATTGTAAAAATTGTTTACACTGGTGTTATTTTAATGTGTATCTTTTCTCATGTCTTGGCTAAGTTGACATTTTGAAATGTAGGTAATTTTAAAATAAATTTGTAAAGTTTGTAAATTGACTGCATGATGACAACAGACTCGAGTACACATGAAAACAAGTGCAATTTATTTGTGATCAACTGAAACCAGTGAAAGGTACCTCACTTCTTCTCTTATAGTGCTTGAACCATAGATAGTAATAATGAGATTTAGGATATTTAAATTCCAGGATATGATGGGCTAAAAATAAGAAGTTATATGAAAACTGAATGCCAAGGAAATCTTAAGATAATGTGAGTTGATCCAGATTTTCATGAAAAAGACACCCAGAGGAAAGAAATTATATTTTGCTTCTCGCTAGTTAAAAGGGAAGTTTTGGCTTGTAATGGGAAACACGCTTCTCCACAGTTAGGGTGGAATCTTATGTCTCCATAATTTAAATATTTTGCTCTTTGTTATATTCACATCTCCACTTAGCGCTGACACTTTTTTCATTACCAACAGATAATTTGCATTACTTACGTTAGTGTTCTTTTTGAGTGAATCTGAACAAATGGAAAAAAATGAATAAACTGCATAGAGTTTAAGGCCACAAGAGACCAACAAATCATCTTGTTTGACTTCTGGTATATGACAGGCTATTAAATTTCACCCAGTTACCTCTGCATTGAGCCCAAAAACTTGTGTTCCAGTAATGCATATTTACCAGAAAAGCATCTCGTCTTGATTTGAAGATATCAACAGGTGGAGAACCCATCCCTTCCCTTGGTAGTTTGTTCCAATGGATAATCACCCTCACTGTTTTAAAATAAATAAATAAATAAAATGTTTAATTTCTCATTTGAATTTGTCTGGCTTCAGCTTCCAGCTGTTGGTTCTTGTTCTTTCTAGATTAAAGAGCCCATTACTACCAGGTATAGTCTCTCCAGGAAGGTACTTAAACACTGTAATCAAGTCACTTCTCAATCTTGCTTAGATAAACAGTTTGAGCTCTCAAGTCTATCACTATAAGGCATTTTTTCCAGCCCTCACATCATTTTTATAGCTCTTTTGCACCCTCTCCAATTTTTCAACACCTTTTAAAAAATGTGAACACTAGAACTGAACATAGTATTCCATTATCATTAGAAAGACTTGTAATAATACTTGAACTGGATAGATAGTCTCATGGGGAATGGCATTATAGTACAAGCAGTTTATGATCTGAAAAGATATATCTAGGGTGCTGAAGGTAACTTAGCAATTGGACACCACCAGTACTCGTTCTAGAGTGGTGATATAATAACTGTGGTCATTAGTTGGCAAATAGAAATATTCTCTTTCCCCATTAATTAAATTAATTGTCTTTTAATTTGAACAAACTCCGGTAGGCTTCATTAGGATTTTGTTTTCTACATGATTGAAGAAATATTTATTAAACCTGGCAAATTTTTACTTATAAGAGTTCAAAGTTCACCAAGTAGAATTTATGCAAGTTGTTTCTTATAAAGCAGAAATATTCCTTACTATAAGTAATTAATTCATACTTATGAAGTGGTGTTGTATTATGCAGCTGCACCCTATCCTCCACTGGTATTAAACACCATTCTATTCTTTTTCACTGTCATTGCTTTAATCAGTAATCTTTCTAGTGGAAAATAGGGCTGGCTTTCTAAAATATTATTTTATAGAAATAGTAAAAAAGTATATCATGCAAGTGTAAAGGGCATAAAAGGATAATTTGTAAGACTTTTAATCCCACCTAAGGAAATGGTGGCATTTTAACCAAATAGTGTTTTATGTACATCTTATCGAGGGAACTCATTTGGAGGTACTAAAACAAATAAGTAATAAATTACTATGCTAATCTTGGCATTGTCAAACTAATCCTTTCCCAGAAAAGTAATAGAGTGTAATAGGAGGGTTTTTCCCCCAGTTATGCACTCTGCATAGGGTGCACGCTTATTTATTTTGTGCAACCTTGCATTAGCAAAAAGAAAAGGAGTACTTGTGGCACCTTAGAGACTAACAAATGTATTAGAGCATAAGCTTTCGTGAGCTATAGCTCCCTTCATCGGATGCATTTGGTGGAAAAAACAGAGGAGAGATTTATATATACACACACACAGAGAACATGAAACAATGGGTTTATCATACACATTGTAAGGAGAAAAAAGAAAAGGAGTACCGGTGGCACCTTAGAGACTAACAAATTTATTAGAGCATAAGCTTTCGTGAGCTACAGCTCACTTCATCGGATGCATTTGGTGGAAAAAACAGAGGAGAGATTTATATACACACACACAGAGAACATGAAACAATGGGTTTATCATACACACTGTAAGGAGAGGGATCACTTAAGATAAGCCATCACCAGCAGCAGGGGGGGGGAAGGAGGAAAACCTTTCATGGTGACAAGCAAGGTAGGCTAATTCCAGCAGTTAACAAGAATATCAGAGGAACAGTGGGGGGTGGGGTGGGAGGGAGAAATACCATGGGGAAATAGTTTTACTTTGTGTAATGACTCATCCATTCCCAGTCTCTATTCAAGCCTAAGTTAATTGTATCCAGTTTGCAAATTAATTCCAATTCAGCAGTCTCTCGTTGGAGTCTGTTTTTGAAGCTTTTTTGTTGAAGTATAGCCACTCTTAGGTCTGTGATCGAGTGACCAGAGAGATTGAAGTGCTCTCCAACTGGTCTTCGAATGCTACAATTCTTGACGTCTGATTCGTGTCCATTCACTCCTTTACGTAGAGACTGTCCAGCCCGGCCAATGCACATGGCTGAGGGGCATCGCTGGCACATGATGGCATATATCACATTGGTAGATGTGCAGGTGAACGAGCCTCTGATAGTGTGGCTGATGTGATTAGGCCCTGGATGGTATCCCCCGAACAGACACGTGGACAGAGTTGGCAACGGGCCCTGCCGCAAGGACAGGCTCCTGGGCCAGTGGCTCTGTTGTGTGGTGTGTGGTTGCTGGTGAGTATTTGCTTCAGATTGGGGGGCAAGCAAGGACTGGCCTGTCTCCCAAGATCTGCGAGAGCGATGGGCCGTTCCTCAGGACAGGCTGCAGATCCCTGATGATGCGTTGGAGAGGTTCCAGTTGGGGGCTGAAGGTGATGGCTAGTGGCGTTCTGTTGTTTTCTTTGTTGGGCCTGTCCTGTAGTAGGTGACTTCTGGGTACTCTTCTGGCTCTGTCAATCTGTTTCTTCACTTCAGCAGGTGGGTATTGTAGTTGTAGGAATGCATGATAGAGATCCCGTAGGTGTCCGTCTCTGTCTGAGGGGTTGGAGCAAATGCAGTTATATCGTAGCGCTTGGCTGTAGACAACGGATCGAGCGGCATGATCTGGATGAAAGCCAGAGGCATGCAGGTAGGAACAGCGGTCAGCAGGCTTCCGACATAGGGTGGTGTTTATGTGACCATCGCATATTAGCACCGTAGTGTCCAGGAAGTGGATCTCCTGTGTGGACCGGTCAAGGCCGAGGTTGATGGTGGGATGGAAACTGTTGAAATCATGGTGGAATTCCTCAAGAGCCCCTCCTCCATGGGTCCAGATGATGAAGACGTCATCAATGCAGCGCAAGTAGAGCAGGGGCATTAGGGGACGAGAGCTGAGGAAGCGTTGCTCTAAGTCAGCCATAAAAATGTTGGCATACTGTGGGGCCATGCGGGTACCCATCGCAGTGCCGCTGATTTGAAGGTATACATTGTCACCAAATGTGAAATAGTTATGGGTGAGGACAAAGTCACAAAGCTCAGCCACCAGGTTAGCCATGACAGTATCGGGGACACTGTTCCTGACGGCTTGCAGTCCATCTTTGTGTGGAATGTTGGTGTAGAGGGCCTCTACATCCATAGTGGCTAGGATGGTGTTTTTAGGAAGATCACCAATGGACTGTAGTTTCCTCAGGAAGTCAGTGGTGTCTCGAAGATAGCTGGGAGTGCTGGTAACGAAGGGCCTGAGGAGGGAGTCTACATAGCCAGACAATCCTGCTGTCAGGGTGCCAATGCCTGAGATGATGGGGCGTCCAGGATTTCCAGGTTTATGGATCTTGGGTAGCAGATAGAATACCCCAGGTCGGGGTTCTAGGGGTGTGTCTGTGCAGATTTGTTCTTGTGCTTTTTCAGGGAGTTTCTTGAGCAAGTGCTGTAGTTTCTTTTGGTAACTCTCAGTGGAATCAGAGGGTAATGGCTTGTAGAAAGTGGTGTTGGAGGGCTGAAGCAAATACTCACCAGCAACCACACACCACACAACAGAGCCACTGGCCCAGGAGCCTGTCCTTGCCGCAGGGCCCGTTGCCAACTCTGTCCACGTGTCTGTTCGGGGGATACCATCCTAGGGCCTAATCACATCAGCCACATTATCAGAGGCTCGTTCACCTGCGCATCTACCAATGTGATATATGCCATCATGTGCCAGCGATGCCCCTCTGCCATGTGCATTGGCCGGGCTGGACAGTCTCTACGTAAAGGAGTGAATGGACACGAATCAGACGTCAAGAATTGTAGCATTCGAAGACCAGTTGGAGAGCACTTCAATCTCTCTGGTCACTCGATCACAGACCTAGGAGTGGCTGTACTTCAACAAAAAGTCTTCAAGAGCAGACTCCAACGAGAGACTGCTGAATTGGAGTTAATTTGCAAACTGGATACAATTAACTTAGGCTTGAATAGAGACTGGGAATGGATGAGTCATTACACAAAGTAAAACTATTTCCCCATGGTATTTCTCCCTCCCACCCCACCCCCCACTGTTCCTCTGATATTCTTGTTAACTGCTGAAATTAGCCTACCTTGCTTGTCACCATGAAAGGTTTTCCTCCTTCCCCCCACCCGTCCCCTCTCCCCCCTCTGCTGGTGATGGCTTATCTTAAGTGATCACTCTCCTTACAGTGTGTATGATAAACCCATTGTTTCATGTTCTCTGTGTGTGTGTATATAAATCTCTCCTCTGTTTTTTCCACCAAATGCATCCGATGAAGTGAGCTGTAGCTCACGAAAGCTTATGCTCTAATAAATTTGTTAGTCTCTAAGGTGCCACAAGTACTCCTTTTCTTTTTGCGAATACAGACTAACACGGTTGCTACTCTGAAACCTTGCATTAGCAAAACATGTACTGGTGACATTGCTCATTCATGTCTCTAACATTGGTTTTAGCAGAATTTCTCTCTTCCTTGTAATTGTACAGCATATGGCAGAATATTTTCTCACAGGTTTAAGCAACTGTGATATTATGTCTACCATATATTTTGTATACAGTCTGAATTTAAGTTGGTGCTGCTGCTTTTAAAACTTGAAATGCTGTATGCACAGGTTATATTTGAGACACTCTGACTGATCCCTTCACTCAGACATCCCAGCACTCCCTTCCTTGGCTGCAGCCTTGCAAACCTGCCCTTCCACTTATTAGCAACTGCTGAATAATGTCAACTTTTTGCTGGCAACCAAGGGATTGCTAATAAGTAGAATCTATTGTATATGTAAAAGGAAAGGAAATACACAATTTTTGTTAATGTGGCTTTTGAAAGTCACATTTGAAAATTGTAGAAATAATATTTACAATTTTATAATGTCTTTCATCTCAGGATCTCATAGTTTGAGAATCAAATGCCCCATGTACTTCATAGTATCAGTAAAACTTAATGCTGGCACAATTCTCTGTAGCTGCTTATCATCAGGGAGGCTAGAAATCCATTTGCCACAGAAAAATGCAAAATTTGCATTTTTGCAGAGAATCTTTAGTTTTTACATTTTGTGGGGGAAAAATATATTAACTATTAACTAAATTTTATTGAAAGTATCAGTGTCACTTATTCAAAATGTGCAAACCCTCCCTCTTGTGGTTGATTTTTGGATGTGCTTTAAATTTACATAGCTTATCATATTCCAATAAACTGCCGGTAATGTAGAGGTTACTCAACGGGGCATAGGG
Organism: Dermochelys coriacea; assembly: GCF_009764565.3. NCBI lineage: Eukaryota > Metazoa > Chordata > Testudines > Dermochelyidae > Dermochelys > Dermochelys coriacea. Next base: position 109,919,635 of record NC_050073.1, read on the forward strand.
TTCGGGTTTTAATGTACCTCGAATTTCATTTCAGCCTCCAGACGCGAGTAATTTAAAGTAACGAAAAGATGCCGAGAACTTTAAAAATCACCCCAACGACTCTGTCACTGACTTTGGCAAGGACAAATTTCGCATTGATGGTAATGTGCTGTTCTGTACTGTATGCAGCAAGGCTGTAGATTAAGTTTGAAGACAGGCAGTTGTAGAACACATGGAAAGTGCTAAACATAAACTGAATGAAAAGAAACAAAAACAAGAGGCTGAAACAGCAGAGCCATTGACAACAGTAGAGAAACAGTGCACTGTGACTGGAGCATTCCAGTGTTTTACAACTGTTAATATATCAATAAAATATTATGTTCAACTGATACCTATAAATATTGTGGCTAGGAAAACTAAAGTTTAGCATTTCATTTTAATCGCAGAAAAATGTGGATTTTTGTTTTTTTTATTAGAGTTTTGTTTTTTATCAAAGAAAACTAGGATCCCTGCTAATAATACGCAATATGTGCTTATATATATATATATATATAGCAGTGAGTAAAAGGAGTTCTTTCTCGGGCTCTCTGTCATGTGGGAGTGATTTCAGAAGGTGATATGTTACCAGAAGCAGACTTGGCTAAGCTCTCATATATGTTGGGTAAAAGCATCTTAGTTTTCTATCCATAGAGATTCTATGGTACTGTTTAATTCATTTAAGACTTTTACTATATTTCACTCTGCTTTCTCTCTCATATATTACCACTCCCCCACCAGTGCAACCTGCTTCATCATTCTGATGTATTTTGTACCTGATATAACCATAGCAATGGATTATCATCATTCCACCAAGTTTCTGTTAGGAAAGTTACCATTCAGCACAAAAAAGAAAACCACATCATAAAAATTACCAAGCATTTGGGGTCATGGAAATTAGATGTTAGGGAATAATAATAAATGTTAAATATTATAGTTAGTGCTTTTCATTGGTGGATCTCAAAGCTCTTTCCAAAGATGAATAAACATTTCTGTTTTACAGATGGGAAACTGAAGCACAGAGTTATTAAGTGAATTGCAAGTCCACTAGTAGAGCTAGGGATAGATCCTAGGTCTTGGGATTCCTGTCCAGTGCCATATTGGAAAGATAGATAAACATTCAGATGCATTCACAATTCCTTCAGTCAATTAAATCAGTGCCATTTTCATGTTGTCCACTGCTTTACAGGAGAGAAATCTCTTATGGACCACTTCTGCTTCTAAGTTACTAATCTCTTACTACATGGTTCTCAAAATACTTAATTTTGCAGATCAACAGAAAGGAGTCACAATTAATGACAATCACTGATGTTTGTTAGGCATTCAGGTACTGCATTGTTCAGAGTTATGAACAACCTTCATTCCGAAGGTGTTTGTAACTTTGAAGTTCTACTGTACAACCATTACAATTAGATACAACAGACATTAACAGGTTTGCTTATTTTTGTCCTATTTATTTTATCTATTTCTATATCAACATATTTTCTTCAAATACGGGCTATGCATGAGTTATCAAACAGATTTGACTGGAAAGTTTGAAGGGCTAGTAAGAAAGTTATTTTTGTGGGGGGGGGCACAAACATTAAATACAAATCAACATTTCATATTGGTAATTTATAATAACCTGTAAATCAAAATATTGAAACCAATTTTCTCAGTTGTGGGGGAAATACATATCTTTAGTCTCCAGAGCAAACATGGCAAATTTCAGGCCAAAGAAAATTTGCTAGCCAATATATATAGGGGCTGGGGTTAAAATAAGACCTATAATATTTTAATGTTAATTATAGAATGGATAGCCTCTCCATAAGATAGATTTCAATGATGAACATGTACTGTGCTAAACTTAAAATATTTGTATTCTGTTTTTATATTGGGAATATTTAGTAGGTCTTTTCCTTGCTAATATAAGCCTGCTTGTATAAGTGCATATGTACACCCTTTGAAATAAACACAGCTGTTGACTGATTGGGCATTCCTATAAAGGCAATTTTTTTACTTCTGCTCAGTATTTCTAGTTATCAGAGTGTGGTGAGGTATCTGAGGTAATGGATGTGCCACTTTTTCTCCATGGAGAAACTCTTAAAGGATTTGGGGCTAGTGGATGCACCAATTAATGCATTAATGTATCAGCATCTTTTTTTTTTTTTATGCTGTATCTATCTAGGTGTCCCACTGCTTTTGGGTGCTCAAGGGCGATGCTGATGTTTCAGATCGCTACTTGATTCATCCATCAATCAACATGCCTCGGAGCACAGTTACGTCATTTGTAATGGTCACCTTGCACTATGAACTCAGCTGACACCACTGATTTATTTCAGATAAGCTATTAAGCAACTATTGGACGTTAATGATGTTTGATCATTGCTTTCAAGATGATGACCTTAAAGTGTGTGTCATCATGTTACCAGTCTCCTGAACCATCCAGCCTCTTGCTGTCTTCAGTACTGTGCTATTTGTTATTTCTTTCCTTAATAATCTAGAAAATTAACACCAAGATAAAAACCTGTTGTTAGTTGCCAGCTGTGTGTGTGCATTCTTTCTGTGTGCTATCCCACCTCTGCGCAGATAGCTGATGCAGCAGACCTCGATGGAAATCCCCTCAAAGATCTCAGACCTGTTTCAGTAGCAAAGGCATCCAACCAGGTTTATTGTCAACTGTAGACTTCTACAGGACTACTGACACAAGTATGCCCATTACAACGGACCAGGTCAGTGAATGGCGGGACGTTCAATTCCCACCTCAGCTGGACAAAAGACACCCCCTTTGAGTCACCTGTGTAGCTACATCTATACAAACAAGTTACATATTGCTCCTCTAACCTGGTTACTTAGCAGTATCTGTTGCTTTTGTCTGCATCCAAATGGATTGCAGGTGTGCCCTTGCTTGCTACAGTTAACTGTTTTGGGGCAACTCGTGTTAATGCGTCAATTTTAGGAATTAAATTGCTCATTCTCAGTTTTTCATTTTGAAATTCTTTTTTATTTTGATTGCCTACTTAATTGTCCATATATAGTAGACTGAGGTGTAGTTGGTCAGTCTGCTGTTTACAAAGCACTTTTTTCTTTTCTTGATGCTTGGGGGTTTAGTCCCTATGTAATTTAGTTTTTCTGCAGAACTAACTTTTCTGCAGAAATGTAACCTCATCTCATTACAGTGGATGAGAAGCTGGATATGAGTCAGCAGTCTGCCAAGCACTTTTTAGGAATGTTTATATTTTTGCAGTACCAGCCCTGTTGTTGCCAGGTTTTGTGAACTTACAAGTAGGCATGTTTTGTAACAGGGCTTGACTTCTGCCCACAGCCTTTGCATCAGCAGGGCCTGACTGCTTTAATTCAGGTCATAGGCCTCTTATATCAGGCCTTGTGTCTCAGGATCTCTCTTTCTACTACATTCTCCCATTTTCTCTCTTTTTATGGAGAGGATGGTTTACCCATCATCCTGGAAAAGCATAATGCATGGACTGAAGATCACCCAGTGGGCTAAACACTGTTATATGGTCACCTTATTTTATTATCCACACGTTCATGCCCCCTCTGTCCCTTGGTTTGCACATTCCTCATATGACTGGTGGACAGATTTTCCAATTCATTTTTTTTATCCCTTATGGTGGGCCTGGGAATGTTAGGTCTGGGACTTTGATTGAGGAATGGCCTTTGAATGAGATGGGGGCCCCCTACTACAGAACAGATGTGGACAAATTGGAGAGTGTCCAGCGGAGGGCAATGAAAATTATTAGGGGGCTGGGGCATATGAGTTACGAGGAGAGGCTGAGGGAACTGGGCTTGTTTAGTCTGCAGAAGAGAAGAGTGAAGGGAGATTTGATAGCAGTCCTCAACTACCTGAAGGGGGGTTCCAAAGAGGATGGAGCTCGGCTGTTCTCAGTGGTGGCAGATGACAAAACAAGGAGCAATGGTCTCAAGTTGCAGTAGGGGAGGTCTAGGTTAGATATTAGGAAACGCTATTTCACTAGGAGGATGGTGAAGCACTGGAATGGGTTACCTAGGGAGGTGGTGGAATCTCCATCCTTAGAGGTTTTTAAGTCCTGGCTTGACAAAGCCCTGGCTGGGATGATTTAGTTGGTGTTGGTCCTGCTTTCAGCAAGCGGTTGGACTGGATGACCACCTGTGATCTCTTCCAACCCTAATCTTCTAAGTTTCTAATGATATCTTCTGGAGTCTTCGGGGTGTGATATCTTCTGGTGTCTTCAGTCTGTGGGATGCAACTTTAAACATGATTGCAAATCTAATACACAGGTTGATTTAGTTTCTTTACAATGTAATAGGGATCACATATTTTATAACACAAGCTATGCTTTTGCAATTGTTGTATACACATTTATTTTCACTTGAGGTGCATTACTAATATTTTATACTAAATATAAAGCTTATCTACTAAAATAGATGCTAAAATCTGTGAGAAGGGGTACTGCTTTCCCCTGCTGAGCATACTGTTTTAGCAAAAGTGTTAGTAACAGAATTTTTAGCCAAGCTTTTTAGAATTAATTTGCTTGTGATATCAAATCCACTTTTGTTAACTGTTTAGAAGTACAAGCTTTAACAGCCACTACTTCCGTTTAATATATCATAAAAGAAAAGTGTGTAAAAATTAAACCAAAATGAATTTTAAATGCAAGTCTATGCAAACACTTTGAGGGTATTACATTTTCATGACACTTTATTGTGTTTGGTAGTCAAAGGTAGAAACCTGTTGAAATTGTTTGGTTAGCTTTAACATTTTGCAACATAACCAGAAGGAGCATAAATGATTATCTTTTTAACATTTTTGCTATAAGATTCTTATGACTATATTTAAAAGTGCAAACAAGTTTATAAAAACTCAAACAGGAAATAAACATTTTGTTAATATTAGCTTTGCATTAACATTGAGGTTTCCCCTTACATTTTTTTCTATGAATAAAAAATAAAAAAAATCTGTTTAATAAAAGAGAATTCTTTTTGTTTGTTTGTTGAGGCAGAAATATATGTACACATTTATAACTGAGGCCTTTTTGAACTTTGCAAAAAAAAATTTGGTATTGGTAATATTATGATGGTTATACACCAACCATAATATTAAAGTAGTGTGATAACACTTATATTAAAAAATAGTATATAACATGGGCCTCAGTAAGGATTCAGTATCACTGACCCAAATTGTGGCTGGTACTAACAAGGAATTTGTTTACACAATTTGTAGTTACTATGTAACTTAATACTTTCTTTACCAATTTTTCCTTGCCTGCATGATGTTTGCTGCCATTAGTTTGTTAATTTTTACTTGTGTGTTGATGAAACAGTTGAGCAATGTTATGCACATTGTGAATGGTGTACGTTTCTTAGGAGTGTTCATAACAGGGCCTGACTTCTGTTCATAGCCTGACTTTGCTTTATATTGACAGAGTCTGACTACTTTAGTTTAGGTCTTAAGCCTCTTATATCAATTCTCATGTCTCAAGTTCTCTCTTTCTACTACAGTTGATATTATTTTTCTTAAAATCTTGACTTTTTTTTGCTCTCCTGACTTTTGACTGCATCTAAAACAATAAGAAACTAAATGCTGTTATCTGTATTTTTTTTTTAATACATTTCCTATAGTAGAAATTTCCTTGCTATTCCATTGTAGGACACCGACGGCAGTGTGAATTTACTGTTGGGTTCTACTCTGTAAAGTGACTACAAAAGTGACATTGCAGGATTGCATCTTAATATTGTCTCAACATTTTACATATCAGATTTGCTCAGTTTACCAGTAAAAAATTCTTCCTAATTGCTAGCTTTGAAAAATCACTATCGGAGTTGAAAATTAAGGTAGGCTCTGAATTTATGTATCATCACTTGTAAAGAAAATTATTACCATACTAAGCAGATATTTCTTTGTGTATATACAGGGATCAGGCATGTTGATAAGGTGTCTTATTGACTGTCATGCTTCACAGCAGAACCACACATTAAATGCAGGTTTCAGAGTAGCAGCCATGTTAGTCTGTATTCGCAAAAAGAAAAGGAGTACTTGTGGCACCTTAGAGACTAACAAATTTATTAGAGCATAAGCTTTCGTGAGCTACAGCTCACTTCATCGGATGCATCCGATCATGCATCCGATGAAATGAGCTGTAGCTCACGAAAGCTTATGCATGCATCCGATGAAGTGAGCTGTAGCTCACGAAAGCTTATGCTCTAATAAATTTGTTAATCTCTAAGGTGCCACAAGTACTCCTTTACATTAAATGCAGTTTCATTAGTTAAAAAAATCATTTTATTGGGTTGCTTCCTGTTACAGTAACCAAGTAACTTTTCTAGCACTCTCTCCCTTCTGCTGTATTACAGGTACACAATTATCATATGTGAGCTGAGCTTTTTTGTAAACTTATGTTCCCTACTAATGATTTGTCCGAAATTCAGGTGACTTGGTCCTGTACAACCAAAGCTTCTATGAATGTGCCTGTAACACCTTGAGGACATGTCTTCTGACAGTGTGTGACTCTCCTCACCGGGTAAGAAGGGGGGTTGATAATTATCTGAGCTTTTTGATTATTCAGAAAGGTAGAGCTTGGGGGAAGCAGCCAAACCAGTTCAGCCACCCCTCATTTTCCCTTCAAATATGTTGGGCAACAGTCAGGCTGTCCAAAGATTACTCCAATATTGAATCCAATTTTAATTTAATAATTAGTAATTTCTATTATACAGCAACTCTGAAGATCTTAGAGTTTTAAGGATACATATATGATGACCTAAATTTTCAAAAATACCTAGTGATTTGGGGTCTCAGTTTTTAGCTGCCAAACCTGAGACACATCAAATAGGTCTGATTTTCAGAGGGTGAGTGCTCAGCACCTTCAGGAAATTAGGACTCTTTAGGGGGTCTCAAGTTGGGCACCCAAAAATGGAGACACCCAGAATCCCTAGTCATTTCCGAAAATCTTAACCATGAATTTTATACAATCATAAACTATCTATAATTGTATCTATACAATAGACACATGTACATGTGTGTATAACAACACTGTAGACCTTTAAATAGTATGCAGGAAAGTTAGCTCTAGCAGGGCATTATAAGCTTCATTGCATAAATAATAATTCACTCAAGGGAGGATTGCCATTTCATATTGTCTTTCTGTGTATATTTAGGAGGGAGAGTGCAGCTTCCTCCCTTGGATTTGCTCTTCACTACAGATGAAATTCACCTCTGTGCACAGGGTCAGTTCAGTCCTTTTTAAGCTGTCTTTTCAGCACTTATCTGGTGTATTAGTTTTGCTGGCACTCTTCACAAAGGTGTATTTCAGGTAAAGCTGGGCAAAATGTATTGGACAAATAGTTTATTCACTGAAAATTGAAGTTTTGGATGGATCAAAACTTGGTGAATTTGGGTTAAATTTGGCAAACTTTTTTTACCAATTTTTTTTACAGTAAAAATGTTTTGAAAATTTTGCTCAATTTATTTAAAAAACAAGCTTAAAAGCACTCAAATAAAATGAAATTAAATAACTGGAAAAAAATTAATTTGGGGTTCAAAAAAACCATCATTTAGTTTGACCCAGAATGTATTCTTCTTTTGGCAAGAAAAATCAAGAAATTTCTGTTTTGGGTCAACCCTAAACAATTTTTTTTTCTGAATTTTTTGGTTCAGCCACCGCACTGAAAAATCAATTATTTGCCCAGCTGCAGTGAGGAGCATCTCTTACGGGAAATAAAATCACCCCTTTGACTATAAAAGCCAAATACAGTGAATGATCAACTTTTGACACATTTCATTGTGGATATTTTCATAGTTCATGCATGCTCCCATCACTATAGCATTGTTCTCCCTGTGGGATATGTAATCACATCAAAAATAGATAACCTTTTTAGCAGTGAGCACAGAAACCAAACTGACTTCTTACAGCTGAAGCTGGACCCCATTTCTGAAAGCCAGTATTTTTCAAACTTGGGTGGTTAAAGGTTAGGCACCTAAATCCATATTTAGACCACTAAAGAAAAGTAGCCTAACTTTCCATACACACAACACCTACAAATAAATTGCCAAAGTGGCATCTTTCAGAAATTATACATTTATTTTTTAGTTGCAAGTATTTGAAATGGGATGAGCCGTTTTACAAAACAAGTTGCAGTAGAAGGGATTTTCATCTACATTTTCTTTCCTAGGAACTGCTCCTTCTGTTGCTTATCACAATTAACTTTGAGTGTGACAATTCAAAAAGTCTGGCTGAAGGCCCTTTTAATCTTTATTAGGAAAAGTTCTTATCCAAAATCATATCTGAAATCCTACTATTATTATTTTTAGAGAAAGATCTGAGTAGGAACTGTATTGACTGAGATATAATTACTTGATGGCTGATTTTGTTGCTTTTCACATCTTACTGCTCACCTTCACCATTTTCTTTACATTGTGCCAAGCTGTAAAATGATTATAAAATATTAATATGCTTTTAGAGTTGGCCTCCTGACTTGGAAATAACATTTCATATTAATTTATTTTTATTATTTAAATTTAAGCCCAAATTAGGATTTTACAGGGTGAACTGGCTTTTTAAGGGATCTGGGCTTAGTCTCACCTTTGCCTGGTTTAGCCAGAGTTAGTATAAGAAAGATGTAAATACAAAAACAATGAGGAGTCCGTTGGCACTTTAAAGACTAACAGATTTATTTGGGCATAACCTTACATGGGTAAAAAAAACACTTCTTCAGATGCATGGAGTGAAAATTACAGATACAGGCATAAATATACTGGTACATGAAGAGAAGGGAGTTACCTTACAAGTGGAGAATCAGTGATGACAAGGCCAATTCAATCAGGGTGGCTGTAGTTCACTCCCAACAATAGATGAGGAGGTGTCAATTCCAGGAGAGGCAAAGCTGCTTCTGTAATGAGCCAGCCACTCCCAGTCCCTATTCAAGCCCAAATTAATGGTGTTAAATTTGCAAATTAATTGTAGCTCTGCAATTTCTCTTTGAAGTCTGTTTTTGAAGGTTTTTGCTTGTTTGGTTGGGTTTTTTTTTTTGTTTGTTTTTTTTTTTTTTTTTTTGCATGATGGCTACTTTTAAATCTGTTATTGAATGTCCAGGGAGATTGAAGTGTTCTCCTACTGGCTTTTGTATATTACCATTCCTGATGTCTGATTTGTGTCCATTTATTCTTTTAGGTAGAGACTGTCCGGTTTGGCCAATGTACATGGCAGAGGGGCATTGCTGGCACATGATGGCACATATCACATTAGTAGGTATGCAGCTGAATGAGCCCCTGATGGTGTGGCTGATGTGGCTGGGTCCTATGATGGTGTTGCTGGAGTAGATATGGGCAGCGTTTTCCCCAGGAATTGAAATTAGGGGTGGGAAGGTGAGGGCCGATGAGGGCTGAGACCATAAGGGCAAAGGTGGGCTATATGGCACCATAGTAAAAAATGAAAAATGTTTCACGACAATTTTATTAGTTTTAACTCATATTTTAAAACCATCACAAAAATTGAAGTTGGCTACTTAAGCACTACATCTACATCAGTCTTGGTTTCTTGTTGTAATTTTGCACTCTTTGGTGCCTTCTTGTGTGTCCGTTACTTCCAGTTCTTCACGATATGTTCATGCTCATGATCAGGCAGAAGGCGACTTCTTTCAGAACACAAAATTCTATTCAATGAGGAAAAAATATGCTCAACTGTAGCTGTTGTGACTGGGATTAATAAGAAATGAATTCCTACTTTCATCCCAGGAAACAGCACAAAGATTGGGTCGAACCACTAGTAATGATAAAGAAGATGAAGTTAAATCTTCTTTCGTTCATCGTATAATATCCCACTCTATGTTCAAAATTCTCTGTTCTGCCCTGATCACATAGCAGCCCCATTGCTGGTAGTGCCTCACTTCACTCAGCTGTCGGTGTTTTATAAGACAGGCATCTGTAAAAGCTACGTGGAGGTTGAATAGAATCCAGAAATCTCTATTGTAGATTTGTAAGAATCAAGTCTTTGTACTTTTTCAGCTGGCTTAACAAACACTTCTTGTCCTCTTCACTTATGGAATCACTATATGTACTTTCATTAGTCACTTTGTGGACTGAAGTATTTGCTTCTTCCAGTATATTTTCAATGGATATCTCTGATTGATCCAAGGATAGCTTCTATTTCTCGACAAAAATCTACTACTGTTGTAGCAGATGTCTGGATTACATTGTTTAATGACCCAAGTGCTTTCAACAGTAGACTTACGAGAGAGAGAATGGTGATGGTCTTCTCTGAACTTAGTAACAAAAGTAGTCCACCAGCCTCACTATTTAGATCTGTCCTATCTTTGTAGATACTTTCTAACGCCAGTAATAACGGTTGCAGTAATTTTAAGACAACTGCCAAGAATTACTCATGAGAAAGCCAGCAGGTTTTCCCAAGTTGGACTCATCTGAACTTCAGTCCCAGCGTATCTTCTGTTTGTTTCCAAAATGTTCAGTCCTTTTGGACTGTTGCTGAAAAAAGAGTATAAAAAAGCCATTAAGTTTGTGGCTTATTAATGTCTTTTGAAGATTCTGCAGCTTGTATTAGTGCTAGCTGGAATAGATGGCCTCTACAGTGTGTATAGGAAAGATTAAGGTTACATTTTTCTCTGAGCAAAGCTTGTACTCCACTATGTCTTCCAGAGAAGTTTGTAGCTCCGTCAAATGTACAAGAAGCCATCTTTGGGGTTCAATTTACAAGCATTTAACTCTTCTAAGATGTCACAGATGCAGCTGATGTGTCTTCTATAACCTGAACATCTAGAATGCATCTACTGGCCTACCACGGACATCAAGATAACATACGTAATGAATTAATACTTGATGCCTATTTGCATTGCTGCATTTGTCGGCCATGTATGCACATAGTTTGAATATAGTGAGAGAATTCTTCACTTTTTCAACTCCTTAGTCTTTCACTGTTGCACCACATGTTTCAAGAGAGTCAGCTGAGTTTTTTGCAGAAAGATAGTGAGCATTTGCCAGTCTTGTTCAGAACCAGTGTCCAACTTCAGGATTAACAAGTGACAATGCACTTAACATAGGCCTCTAGTTTGTAGCGTGTGGTATCTCTTGCTTGAATAGAAAGTATGATGCAATAGCCATGTTTGTTCACATAAACTGAGTTGTGTCTCCAGCATTCTTAACAGCCTCATTAATTTCTTCTAAAATTGGCTTTGACAGTGACTGGCTTATAAGGCTTATGCTTATGTTCAGATAAATTTGTTAGTCTCCTAGGTGCCACAAGTACTCCTTTTCTTTTTGCGGATACAGACTAACACAGCTGCTACTCTGAAAACTATAATGAGAGTGATCGGTTAGGGTGAGCTATTATCAGCAGGAGAGAGAAGACCTTTTGTAGTGATGATCGGGATGGCCCGTTTCCAACAGTTGACAAGGGGGTGTGAGTAACAGTAGTGGGGGAAATGCTTATTTTCCCCATGCTTATTTTTCTTCCTACTGTTATTCACACCTTCTTGTCAACTGTTGGAAATGGGCCATCCTGATTATCACTACAAAAGGGTTTTTTTCTCCTGCTGATAATAGCTGACCTTAACTGATCACTCTCGTTATAGTTGGTATGGCAACACCCATTTTTTCATGTTCTCTGTGTGTGTATATTGTGACGGGGCAAGGTCAGATGGCTATAGAAAAGTAGTGGGAGATAGATATATTAGCTCCAGGCTAAACAAATTCCTGGTACCAGGTTAAGTGAAATGGAAGCTGTTCCAGGTCAATTAAGACACCTGGGGCCAATTAAGAACTTTCCAGAAGGCAGGGAGAATGCTATGTTGATTGGGACACCTGAAGCCAATCAGGGGCTGGCTGAAACTAGGTAAAAGCCTCCCAGTCAGTCAGGTGGGTCTGTGCATGTCAGGAGCTGTGGGAAGAAGTTGCGCTGTTGGAGAGGCTGAGTAGTACACACCATATCAGGCACAAGGAAGGAGGCCCTGAGGTAAGGGTGAAATGGAGCTTGAGGAAGTGAGGGCTGCTGTGGGGGAAGTAGCCCAGGGAATTGTACATGTCATGTTTCTGAAAGGTCAGCTACCATAGCTGATACTATTAGGGTCCCTGGGCTGGAGCCCGGAGTAGAGGGTGGGCCCGGGTTCCCCCCCACACCTTTGCCCCCTGATTAATCACTGAGACTGGGAAACAAGAGACTGTGCAAAGAAGGATAACTTCTCTTCACCTCCCTCGCTGGCTTATGATGAAAATGGCTTAGCAGACTGTTATCCTTGTCTCTAGAGAAAGAAGGGTTACATGGAGGGTCACAGTGAGCCTCTGAGGCTAGCGAAATCCGCCAGGAAACACGGGACCCACGGAGGCAAGGACAGAGCTTTGTCACAATATATATAGATATATATCTATCTTCCTACTGTATTTTCCACTGCATGCATCTGATGGAGTGGGTTTTAGCCCACAAAAGCTTATGCTCAAATAAATTTGTTAGTCTCTAAGGTGCCACAAGTAGTCCTTTTCTTTTTGCGGATACAGACTAACACGGCTGCTACTCTGAAACCTGACTTATAAGACTTTCTGCATGTTGACGCAGTCCAGAGGATTGGTGTTTTGCAGCCTTTTCATGTAGGTTGTCAGTATTGGCTTAGCTAATCAGTCTGGCAAACCAAGCTCCTCCACTTTTACTATATAAATCCATGACATGCCCACATCGTAAATACTGTGTGTAGTTCTGGTCACCTCATCTCAAAAAAGATATATTGGAATTGGAAAAGGTGTAGAGAAGGGCAACAAAAATGATTAGGGGAATGGAACAGATTCCATATGAGGAGAGAAGACTGGGCTTTTCAACTTGGAAAAGAGATGACTAAGAGTGGATATGATAGTCTTATAAAATCTTGATTGGTAGAAAAAAATGAATAAGGAAGTGTTATTTATTCCTTCACTTACCACAAGAACCAGGGGTTACCCAATGAAATGAATAGGCAGTAAGTTTAAAACAAACAAAAGGAAGTATTTATTCACACAACACACAGTCACCTGTGGAACTTTTTGCCAGGGATGTTGTGAAGGCCAAAATTATAACAGGGTTTAAAAAAGAACTAGATAAGTTCATGGAGGATAGGTCCATCAGTGGCTATTAGTCAGAATGGGCAGGGATGCAACATCATGATCTTAATGTCCCTAGCCTCTGTTCTCCAGAAGCTGGGAGTGGACAGGGGATGAGATGATTCCCTGTTCTGTTCATTCCCTCTGAAGCACCTGGAACAGTCACTGTCAGAAGACAGGATACTGGGATAGATGGACCATTGATTTGACCCAATATAGCCATTCTTACATAAAAATAATTATAATAATAAAAAAGTTTAGTACAGAAACTCCCCAAGATAATGACCTCTTGAGATAGCGATAATGTGAGATAATGATCTTGGCAAATAATGCATTTTTAAAACGTTGGCCTGCTTGGAAATATATATTTATATAAGTTTCCCAGTCACAAATATAGCTTCTAGAGAAAGGTCACTGAAACATAGTCCAATTAGGGTGACAAGAAAGCAAGTGTGAAAAATCGGGACGGGGGTGGGGGGTAATAGGAGCCTATATAAGAAAAAGACCCAAAACTCGGGACTGTCCCTATAAAATCGGGACGGGGGTGGGGGGTAATAGGAGCCTATATAAGAAAAAGACCCAAAACTCGGGACTGTCCCTATAAAATCGGGACATCTGGTCACCCTAAGTCCAATGCTCTGGCCGCTGTTGTTTGTCATGGCACCATTCACTCTTTTGCTCTGCCCTAATAGCCCTGCACTGTCACCTTCTGCTGCCACCTGCCACTGTGATCTCTGTGAGTCAGTCTCTTGTGATTCTACCCGACTCTCAGTGATTTCAGCTCTTCGGGGTGGGGGGAACCTTGGTGCTAGTGCTGACTGGGCCATCTCTTCCACAGAAACACTGACCCACAGCAGGTCTAAGCACTTAGATCTGATTATCAGAGATTTCAGCTCTAGTGGTCACTTAACAAACCAAAAGACTCTCTATGAAGCCTAATCAGCTCTGTTTTTAAACAGTAGAGGGGGCAGGTCGAATAGTACTTGTGACTCAAGCAGACCATCAAGCAAAACACCTGTCCCCACCCTCTCTCTTGATGCTCTCAATCAGCACAGGCTAAGGACAGTTCTACTGCCCTTTGCTCGTACAATAAAACAACAACATTTCATTTTGTAACCCAACCCTAGCCTAAAATCTATCACTTGGGCAACACAGCTCTGTTTGCTGGATACCTAGGTAGATTAGGTGTGAATGTAAATACAATCAGGTCCTGAAGCCTTTCCCCCAGTCCCCAGCTCATCACTAGCTGTCAGGGACAGCTCACTTAGACTTTGCTTACAAATCATAATTTGAAATTATTAGTTTGGCCAACATCACCAAAATGAATGCACTGACCGTCACAAAAAAAAAAAGCTGTATAAGGAAGCTAGTCTGTGTTCATACTTTTCAAAACTATTATACTTTTTCAGATACACGTATTTTATCATACACTTGATATGCTTTTAAAGTGTGTATTAATGTTTCAATTCAAATTTCCAAACAATCACTAAAGTGGCAACACTGCATGTAACTTGTTCACAAAACTGGGGGAGGGGGTTGGGAAAATTCAGGGGGGCTGTAGGGAAATCCCTGGATATGGAGACAGAGTAGGCAACGGGGTTTGTTACAGGGACTGGTTCCTGGGTTAGTGTTTCTGTGGTGTGGTGTGTCGTTGCTGGTGAGTATTTTCTTCAGGTTTGTGGGCTGTCTGTAAGTGAGGGCTGGCCTGCCTCCCAAGGTCTGTGAGAGTGAAGGATCGTTTTCCAGGATAGAATGTAAATTGTTGATGATGTGCTGGAGAGGTTTTAGCTGGGGGCTGTACATGATGGCCAGTGGTGTTCTGTTACTTTCCTTGTTGGGCCTGTCCCGTAGTAGGTGAATTCTGGGTACCCATCTCGCTCTGTCAATCTGTTTCCTCACTTCCCCAGATGAGTATCGTAGTTTTAAGAATGCTCGATAAAGATCTTGTAGGTGTTTGTCTCTGTCTGAGGGATTGGAGCAAATATGGTTGTATCTTAGGGCTTGGCTGTAGACAATGGATCATGTGATGTGTCCTTGATGGAAGCTGGAGGCATGTAGGTAAGAATAGTGGTCCATAGGTTTCTGGTTTAGGGTGGTGTTTGTGACCATCACTTATTTGCACTGTAGTGTCCAGGAAGTGGATCTTTTGTGTGGACTGGTCCAGGCTGAGGTTGATTGTGGGGTGGAAATTGTTGAAATCCGGATGGAATTCTTCAAGGGCCTCCTTCATGTGGGTCCATATGATGAAGATGTCATCAGTGTAGTGCAAGTAGAGGAGGGGCACTAGGGGATGAGAGCTGAGGAAGCGTTGTTCTAAGTCAGACATAAAAATATTGGCATACTGTGGGGCCATGCAGGTACCCATAGCAGTACCACTGACTTGAAGGTATAAGTTGTCCCCAAATCTGAAATGGTTGTGGGTGAGGACAAAGTTACAAAGCTCAGCCACCAGGTGTGCTGTGGCCTCATCAGGGATACTGTTCCTGACAGCTTGTAGTCCATCCTCGTGTGGAATATTGGTATAAAGAGCTTCTACATCCATGGTGGCCATCCATCTTTCAGGAAGATCATCAATGCATTGCAGTTTCCTCAGGAATTCGGTGGTGTCTTGAAGATAGCTAGGAGTATTCGTAGCGTAGGGTCTGAGGGGAGAGTCCAAATAGCCAGATAATAAGAGAGCCAAGAGCTGTAAGCGTGTCAATGCTTGAGATGATGGGGCGTCCAGGATTTCCAGGTCTATGGATCTTGGGTAGCAGATGGTGTCATTTCTTTTGGTACTCCTCAATGGGATTGGAGGATAGTGGCCTGTAGAATGTGGTGTTGGAGAGCTGTCTGGCAGCCTCCTGTTCATAATCAGACCTGTTCATGATGACTACAGCACCTCCTTTGTCAGTCCTTTTGATTATAATGTCAGAGTTGTTTCTGAGGCTGTGGATGGCATTGCGTTCTGTACAGCTGAGGTTATGGGGCAAGTGATGCTGTTTGTTCACAATTTCAACCTGCACATGTCTGTGGAAGCACTCTATGTAGAAGTCCAGTCTGTCATTTTGACCATCAGGAGGAGTCCACACAGAATTATCCACAAAAGCTTATGCCCAAATAAATCTGTTAATCTTTAAAATGCCACCTGTCTCCTCATTGTTTTTGTAACACAAACTAACACAGCTACCCCTCTGGTGTAAATACATTCATTCTTGTTCTATTCTGACTTCTTAATTTGTAATCTAAGCCAACAAGAAATATGTTTCATTTTCAAAACATTTTTGAGTGTTCAGGTCATAAAAACTTACTTTATATTCTGTGCTGCACACTTACTTTCAATTTAGGTTATAATTTGTCAGAAACGCTTATGTCATAGGATGCGCTCATCGAGAGATTTCCTCCATATCAGTTCCTTAGTCTTGACTAATCATGTAGAGGTGATATTTTAAGTATTATACAATTTAAAAAAAACAACAAACCAAGAGCTGATGGTCCAAAAACCTTTGCATACACTAAGGGACATTTTGTGTTGTAGGTACCAAATTGCTGGGGTTTTTTTTTCTTTATAAATTAGTAAGGTGGCTGAACAAAAGGGTCTACTAGAATATTTATTTCACCACAAAATCATGTTCTCTCTTCTGTGTACTGTAGTAAACATCCAGAAGTTGGTTTTTTAAAAAATTTACATACCTTGTAAAACAATGTATGTTGGAATGGGAATACGTATGGTTGACTTCTGTTCTAAGGAGCGTTTCAATTCCTCTGTTTACATGCCCTGAAAAGTTTTGGATTATAAGATTTTCTGCTCTATAGCCAGGAGGCAGAAAGGGAAGGAATATATGTCTACTGATAGTAGAGTATTGAGTCTAAGGAACAGCTAGAAATTCTCTGGAGTTTTCCTGAGTCAGAGGATTAATTTTTTGTATCATGAGCCCCAGTGTAACTATTCAGGTTTCTATTCAGGATATCAAAAGGCAGGAATTTGGGACATCTGTCCTGAGGATGCAGAGATCATTTATTTCCTGTACATTCTAACTCCTTAGCGTGAACATTTCATATAATTAAATAAGAACGTAAGAACAACCCTACTGGTTTAGATCAGTGCTCCATCTAGCCCAGTATCCTGTCTTCCAACAGTGGCCAATGCCAGATACTTCAGAGGGAATGAACAGAACAGGACAATTGTCGAGTGATCCATCACCTGTCATCCAGTCCCAGCATCTAGCAGTCAGACGCTTAGCCATCTTGGCCATTGATGGACTGATCCACCATGAACTAACTTAATTATTTTTTTAACCTAGTTATACTTTTGGCCTTCACAACATCCCTTGGCAACTAGCTCCACAGGTTGACTGTGCATTCTATATTAAGAAATATTTCCTTTTGTTTGTTTTAAACCTGCTGCCTATTAATGTCATTGGATGACCGCTGGTTCTTGTGTTATGTGAAGGTGTAAATAATATTTATTCATTTTCTCCACACCATTAATGATTGTATAGACTTCTATCATATCCCTCCATTACTCATCTCTTTTCCAAGCTGAACAGTCAGTCTTTTAAATGTCTTCTCATATGGAAGCTGTTCCATGCCCATAATAATTTTTGTTGCCCTTTTCTGTACCTTTTCCAATTCCAATATATCTTTTTTTGAAAGTGGTGACCAGAATTGCACGCTGTATTTGAGATATGGGCATACCATGGATTTATATTGTAGCTTTTATTTTATTTGATGTTAATTATACTTTAGTGGGTTCAGCTGTGACGGCTACAGTCTAAAGTTTAACAGAGGATGTAGAGTCTATAGGAACACATGAAACCGTAGGCAAATAACACACATTACAAGTGCATCTATCTTTTAGTAGTTTTATTAAAGTTGCCAACCAAGTTATAAATGTTACAGCATATACAATTTCTAAAGATAAGTACAATATACCAGTTATACCTGCAGACATACTTACATTCTCCTAAATGGTGTTTGTTGGCCATTTTATGGATTGATCATCAATACAGGAGCGGTTCCCGCTGGAGTTTCCCATAGGAAGTTCAATTTTTCTGCTCTGGGCACCTGTTCTTATACTGTGAGTTTGTTTAATGTACATGCGCAAAATATAGGTATAAAGTGTTAACCCTCTCTGTTATTGGTCCCCTAGAAGAACAAGAGACTTCAAATTCTATAGGCTGTGTAGGTTCTTGTTAATATTGACATACCACCTTTATCTTGTGGTTAAGGCAGGGGTGGCCAGCCTGAGAAGGAGCCAGAATTTACGAATGTACATTGCCAAAGAGCCACAGTAATACGTCATCAGCACTCCATCAGTTGCTCCCCCTTCCCCCCACTTCCAGCGCCTCCCACCCACCAGCAGCCCCGCTGATCAGCGCCTCCCCCTCCCTCCCCACACCTCCTGATCAGCTGTTTTGTGGCATGCAGGGATGGGGGAGAAATGAGGGTACGGCAGGCTCAGGGGAGGGAGCGGGAAGGGGTGGAGTGGGGGCAGGGCCTGTGGCAGAGCCAGGGGTTGAGCAGTGAACACCCCCCGGCACACTGGAAAGTTGGTGCCTGTAGCTCCAGCCCTGGAATCGGTGCCTATCCAAGGAGCTGCATATTAACTTCTGAAGAGCCTCATACGGCTCTGGAGCTACAGGTTGGCCACCCCGGGTTAAGGCATGTGTTAGAGACTATATTTGTTGTTACAGCACTTCATAATTTAAATTCAATCTTCCCAGCTATACTTTCAAAATATTACCAGTTGGTACCTCTTTTCCCATAATCTTTCAGGTTATTTCTGTCATTGATTTATGCCATCATTTCTTGTTCCCAGGGCCTAAAATAGCTAAACTAAAGTCTTGCAGTCCTCAGCCCACAGGTTCTTGCGTTTCAGCTTGTCTTACTCATGTCTACTACCTCGTTCCTCTAAATACTAATCAATCTTATACTTTCATAATCCAACAAATCACCTCTGATTAACATACAGTGGATTTATGTAATATAACATATTGATTAATCATAACATCACACAATAAATGGATACTAAACTAAAATAATTGGCTACATTTCCCCCTTTCAAGGGTGAGTGTTATCTCATCATCAAGCAATGATTAGATAAGAGCCCTGTCACATACATATGACAGTAATGAGTAATAAAATAGCACATAACAAATCTAATTGATATAATGTTTAAATCTTATGTGTAACTTAAATCTGCGTCCTAAAGATTATATGTAACTTAACTCTATCTGCACGCCATTATTTTATATTATCAGGGATTGGTTCTTTCTCTAGGGACTCTTAACTGGAGGAATAATTACTTCTCTGCATTGTGGTACATAGTTATAATAATGTGAAGCTTCCTGAATTTATGTGGGCTTATACTCTGCATTTCTTCATAAGTATTAAAATCCTCTTACTCTTCTCTCATATTACTTCTGCCCGCTGCTGGTGCTGTGGCAGTTGACAAGGGAAGAGAAACAGGCTGAATCATATGTGGCAGAGAGTTAACCCTTTTCGTATGTATTGCTCTAAGTTTTTCTCCCATATGTCATAGAGCAAGGATGGTGCACATAGTAAGGATACTCTGGCCAATAATCTATCCTTTTACTCCAGTTCCCATTTTTTTAGGTGTACTGTTTTATGAACTTCCACTATCTAAAATTTTAACTATGGCTTGATTTGCTTTATCCATGTTATTACTAATCTCAATTAAATGTGAATATTTTTTCTACTAATTGTTTTATCTGTAAGATTAGTGGTGGTATATATGCATGAAAAACTGGAGAACTTTGTTTAGTCAAGTCCTGATAATTAGGGTTACTCAGAATAACAGTTCCATTTTTAAAAATGGGTATTGGCGATATTGTTGTGTGACCAATTGTTTTAGGCACTTGTGGTTTAAAACAAAAATGTGGATTTGTGACCATACATCTATGTTGACCATGATAGAAGTGTTTGTGATTGGTTACTACGCAATTCTGTCCTTTTCTGCATAGGCTATTTGTTCCATAGGAGATTTCCATTTAGTTAGTTGTACTGGACATGATATTTGTGCTGCATTCAATACTAGTGAATCTCGTTGGTACCTTTCTGGCTGACCAATAGTGGAGTTATTACCTTAAATATATTACACCTACAGATTCATTCATGCCCCTTATGAGAGCAACAAGCCATGTGTGGGACTTTCCCTGTTTGGGTATCGTGATGATACACTATTATCGGGAACTACTTGCATTTGTTCCTTGTAAATATAATTTTTTAGGTGGCCTGTGGACTGGACAGTAGCCAATTGGCCAAACACACCCTTTTCTGGATTGAACACGGGTAGCAATGGAGTGAACAAAACACATAAGGTCTGTGACATGTTCTTAAATAACATGTATCATGATTTGGATGTGGTGTCACAGATTCCAAGTTTCTAATAGCCCCGAATGATATTTTCTTACATTTCATTTGGCATTCAACTTTCTCTCCTTTACACTTTTGAATATATTGTGGGCAATACTAATTCAAAATTTGCTTGTCTCTATTTAATTCTGGTACCTTTTTCAGTTATAAGAATTGAAAGGTATTCTCAAGGATGGTGTTTACCATATTCTCCATATGCTGAACAAATAATTTTTTCCCCAAGATAATGATTTCTGTTTTGATCACTATTATAGTTTAGTAATTGATTGATTTTTCTCTTGAGTTTTATTAAACAATTTAGTGATTTCATGCATATTATACACCATAAATGATTCCTCAGTTGATAAGCCATAAATTCCTTTTAACATTGAATTAATCACTTGAATAGCTTCTTCCTGGATTACATAAATTTTGATTCTTTCAACATTCACCTTATTTCAAATTGGCAATCCTGTACCAAACAATCCTGTAATACTATTTAGAATTAGCAAAAGCATCAACATGCTTAGTTACTAATGCCTGCACATCAGCTTTCCCTTCTGCAATGTTTTTTAGGGTATACATTCCTGGTATTGTTACAGTTGAAACAATGTCACAAATGGAAATGACAGCCGGTTGATTGTCTAATGTCTGTGCTGTAATTATGCATAGCAAGCGATTGGTTAAAGCTATGATGTTTCCTTAGAAAATTTACCCCCAATAAATCATAGGGGTTTTTTTCAAATTTGCTAGTGCAAATATGTGTCTTTATGTCCCCTATTTTTATCACCACTGGTTTTGATAACACAACTGTGATCTGGTTACTTGCAAATGTTGCTAACACCCTGTGTTGTCCTGATAATAAACGGGATATTTCTGGATTGTTATAATTGATTATGCTGATTGAGGGCTCCAGTATCAATAATAAATCGAAAATGGCAGCCCCTCATCATGGCTGACACTGTGGGTCTCCCATTTACATCTCGTCCTAAAGAGGCTGCAACTCTGCATGGAGTCTTTTGGCGTCACACATTCTGTTCTTCTGAGTCTATATTTTCCTTCATTTCCTGGTTTTTATACTCCATGCGTGGAGTTGAAATCCAGGATGCCAGTTCAGTTGCTACTACAATGGTTTGAGGTGTGGTGTATTCCAACATTATGGAATTAATTGGCTGTTTTATTTCTCACCCTTCACGCTTTTGAGAATCTAATATTTCCCCTATTTGATGAAGTTCTTTAATAATCCTATTCATTTTAGGACTGGCGGTTGATAGATCGGGCTTCTCAGACAAGCGCGGTAACGATTCATGTCAGGCATGAATTGTTTTCTGCTTGTGGTTGGTGAAGATGGTAAAGAGTGTGTCCCTATCCCTTCATTCATGTTTCTAGAGCTATAGAATCTGGGATTTTGAATTTGGGGACATCATGGTATGGTCCCCCCCTTGGGTCTGATCTGATTTTAATATTATTATCCAACCTTTTTGGACCAGGTGATTGTTCCTGTGTCACAGTTTGTGGGCCTTCTACTTTGCAAACACGGTTTACCCAAGCTCCTTGAACATTTGCTGTAGGAGGGTGAGTTCTCTTGGAACCTTTCTGTTGGGTTTGAATATAACTATAGGCTTTAGACAATATGTCCAACACTTCTGGAAGAGTGCTCCTGGGGTTGACATACATCTTTACTTTACCCCGAACTGCTGGTAAAGAATTATTAACAAGCAAATTAATATATTGTGGTTCTGTTTCTTTTCCAGGCACTTTATTAGATATCCAAGTTGCAGAAAGTTTATTATGAAATTCACGTGGTGACTTGCCTTCCCATTATTTCATGTTAGCTATCAAAGTAACTCCTGCCTGGCCTGGGTGCATATTTCTTTCTAACAGCCACAGTGTCCCTGAATGATTTTTCCCCTTCTCGAAATTCTGGTGGCAACATGTTCCATAAGGTGGCTCTGTTTACAGTTAACTGTAAAATCTTAACCAAATCCTCTTTATCTAACTGGAACAACTTCTCTGCTGTTTCTAAACATGCTGCCTGGGCAGCCACTGGATCTCCTTTTTTTCATTGGCCCTACCATTTTTGCAATGGCTTGTAAGGTTTTTATATTGGTCACCATGGCTCTTGGAGAGACAAGATTACTGGATTCTACTGATGGTTCCACATTAGAAATCTATTCTTTCTCCACTTTCACAGTTATACTAGGGAGTCTGGGTTCCTTTTCCTCTAGAGGGACTGGTATCTCCCAAGTTTGGTCAACTTTAACAGTAGACAATTTAGGTGTCGAGTTTTGCCATGACCTTTTACATTTTCTTTTGGCTAGTGTAGGTGCCTGTAACTTAGGAATATCTGGCACTAGCATGGGTTTCTGTGGAGATTCTGATTTTGGCTCTAAAGTGGTTTGAAGTGGATATATCAGATTCAAAATGAAGTATGCATGCCACTTGTCCTTTTCATTATTTCTTCTGACTTAGTTTTACTTTGTGAGTAAGTCAATTATTTCCCCATGTTTATTTTCCCCCCTACTGTTCCTCACACATTCTTGTCAACTGCTGGAAATAGCCCATCTTGATTATCACTACAAAAGGTTTTTCTTCCCTCTCCTGCTGGTAATAGCTCACTTTAACTGATCGCTCTCTTTATAGTGTGTATTGTAACACCCATTGTTTCATGTTCTCTGTGTATATAAAATTGTCCTACTGTATTTTCCACTGCATGCATCCGATGAAGTGGGCTGTAGTCCACGAAAGCTTATGCTCAAATAAATTTGTTAGTCTCTAAGGTGCCACAAGTACTCCTGTTCTTTTTGCGGATACAGATTAACGCGGCTGCTACTCTGAAACCTGTCATTACTCATCTTTGTCCCTCCTTTTCCTCACTCTCACAACAGCTACTAATTCCTAATTGGGACTTGCACTCCTAAGTCACTTAAGCATTTTGAAAATTTACCTCCAGTCTATAAATTAGTTTCAAACACATTTTTAAACAGTGAGGCTCCTCCTGTACTGGGCAGCCAAATTGATTATACTGTACTAACATGGTCAGGACCGTATAGATCTAGGGTCTGAGTCACAGGCCTGGATTTCTCATCTCCCAAACCCCACAACTTGACATTGAAGATGTTTTAAATGACAGTAAATGTAAAATATAGTAGTATAAAACATTATACAAAGCATGAGTGAGACAGTGTTCCACTAGAACACACACATGTGCTCTGTACTATTAGCTTTAATGATCTGTAGCAATGTCTTCCTGGCTTGACACTGATACATGAACACATTTTTTTCTTCCAGATGGAATCTGGAAAGCATCCATCTGTGTAACTAGTGATAACAGATTAGTCTCAGTGTGACGGGGTGCACCTGGCCTTTGTGGCTCCCTACAGGAGGCCCCATGGTCCTCCTACACCGTGCCCCAGGAAGTAGTGAACTGACAGAAAAGGAGCCACAAAAATGGGTACTCCAGACCTGCCTAGAGAGGCCTCTCAAAAGCAGCCAATCAGAGCCCAGCAGACTTGGATAAAAGGAGTTGCAGGGCCTTAGCAGGTTAGTTCCTGGCTGGAAGCAGAGGGGCAAGAAACGGGGCTCCTTTCAGGCCACAGGTGCTTGAAGGATAGCCAGAGTTGGTTTCTGGCTGCATTTAACTTAGCTTGGTTTGCGGGAGAGAGAACTTTAACCCTGAGATAAGGTGAAGCTAAAAGGGCCGAGTAGGAAGAGACCCAGGGAAATAGTAGCGATGGACTAGAATAAGCAATATGGGGCTGCTGTGTATAGTGTCCCTGAGTTGGAACCTGGAGTAGTGGGTGGGCCCAGGTTCCTCCCCAGGTAAAGTGGCATAAACCTCAAGAAGTGATAGGCCTTATTTTGGAGCCCAAACAAAGGGCCAAATTTAAAGAGCCCAGAGCTAGGGCTGAAGACCCTAGTGAGGGCAAACAGACTGTTAGTTATTGGACTTTGTGATTTGGCCAGGGGGCCAAGCCACTGAAGACACACCAGGGTCGAGAAAAGGACTGCAGAACCACACCCAGCCGCTAGGAGGGACTCAACATAAAGGCTTGTAAATGAAAACATAGTTTATTTTCTTCAGTAATTCCTAAGAAGAATTTCCTCTCTACCTATAATTGTTATATTTTGGAGATTTAGTATCTTGCACTCTAGAGGTTATAGTTATCCAAGGTCCATTCTAAACAGACAGTCTATAAAAATGTTCTGGGTTGGAGGAGATTGGATTGTCCCCATTTTTCTTTAATTCCAGATCTTGATGGAGAATAAATACTATAATCAGGGCTGGATTTACACCTGATGCGCCCCTAGCATCTTCAGCCCCCCTGCAGCCTAAAGCCAAGCCCCCACTACTGTACACTCCCACACACACACACTGGCCGAGACTGGCCCAGCTTCTGCATCGGTTCCAGGCAGCTTGGCTCCGGGGAGGTGGGTGCCAGAAGTAGGGTAGTGGGAAAAGCAGCCGCCTTTCGCTCCCCCGAAAGGGTGGGAGGAAAGGAAAAGCAAGGGAGGGGAAAAGGAAGTCCACCCGCACTGCCCCTTGCTCCAGGGGTGGCAGGTTTGTATAATTTTTGGTGGTGCCCAGAACAGGTCCAAGTCCGCCCTCCTCCCCACCTGCCTAAGGCTCTGGGAGGGAGTTTGGGTGCGGGAGGGGTGAAGGTTTGAGCTCTGGGAGGGAGTTTGGGTGCAGGTTCTGGGTTGGGGTTAAGGAGTGGGTGCGGGGGCAGGCTCTGGGGGGGGAAAAGGGTTGAGGAACAGGCTCTGGGAGGGAGTTAAGGTATGGCTCTGGGCTGGGTTGGGGTGTGGGAAAGGGAGTGGGCTCTGGGATGGAGTTTTGGTGTGGAGGCTGGGCTGGGGTGCTGCGCTTACCTCAGGCAGCTCCCGAAAGCGACCCGCACCCCCCTCTGGCAGCAGCTCCTAGGCGGGGACAGGGGCACGGAGGGCTCTCCGCGTGCCGCTGCCCGCAGGCACCACCCCTGCAGTTCCCATTGACTGCAGTTGGCAGAGTTGGCTTTGAACTGACAAGACCTTTAAATAGTAGCCAAAGAGTTTAGATGAGAAGAACAGGGAGGGATCGGTTTATATAAACCCACAGTGTGACAGAATTTTTTTTATCCCACTATCCAAGTCTTTAGGAAGTCCTGTATCTTCCACCAATGACTGTCACATAGGAATTTCAGATGCTATTAGCGATCTGAGACCCATGATACTTTCAGTTGCATGCATTTAGATTTTTCCCAAATTGAGCCATGAACTTGGGTATTGAAGTCCAGTTTTAGCTGGACAAAAATCATAATTCTAGAGTCCCAAACCTGAAGTCCAAAGTCTGTCCAAAACTTTAGAAAAAATGTATGTCTTACTGCTTGAGACATTTCTTCTGAAACATTTTTTAAATTAAATTTAACACTCTTTATTGGCATCATTATCCAATTCAATTCAAACTTAACATGAGTAAACCTATTTCAACTTCCCAGAAGTCATTCTCAGACTGCAGAAATCAAATTCACAACTTAGTTTTTGGACTGTTAGTGCCAATTAGTTTGGTGCTCACTCATTTTCTTTCATTCTTCTCTTCCTAGCTCTTTCAGTTTGTCTGGCCTAAAAATCATATTTGAGCCAGCATCTACAATTACCCTGTTTTTCAGATTCAATACCAAACAGGAGCTCAAATGGCTCTGCCTGAGTCTAGCATAGCAGCTAGCAAAAGAGAGTCACCCCCCCCCCACACACACACACACAGCACAGGCAACCCTGGAGAGAGGAAAGTGACGAGAAGCTGAGAGAACAAGTCTCTCATAGATCCCTCATTCTCTGCTCCAGCCCCAATAAAAGTCCAGGAGCTCCTCTAACTTGCATCAGTTGGCAACAGTCCCCTAGGGACCATATACCAGCTGCAGAAGCTAGAGCATAGTGTGCTCCTGACAGATATCCCACATTGTCTCCATCTCTAATAGGTCTCCTACACTAGGGACTGTGGGGAGGAAGGCATAGGATCTGACTATATCAACTCTATGCCCACTGAGAGTGGGAACAACTATGTTGAGAAAATCCCCAACAAGGGACTGATGTATGGTTTTACCTCCTGCTGTGCCATATGAGTGGCATAAAGGAAGAGGAACAGGATAGAGCATCTGCTCCAAAGTATTGACTGTGGCAACTTGATCTTTGTGAAATACTGTGTTTGGCCCTCAATCTGGAAAAAAAGGGGAGAACCACTGGTTTATAATGTATCTCCAAGCATTCATGATTCACTATGTTAAATGGAACTAAATAGGCTTCCCAGAATATGCTTTGCCACAGAGTGGGCTGGTCCTTTAAGGGAAGTTGAGTAAAGAAGGCCAAAACTCAATAATATTTGATTAGTGAGAAATGACAACACTTCCCTTAGGAAGAAAGAATCCCATGCACTGCTACAGGCTGGCTAAGCAGCAGTTCTGCAGAAAAGGACGTGGGGATTACAGTGGACGAGAAGCTGGAAATGAGTCAGCAGTGTGCCCTCCTTGCCAAGAAGGCCAATGGCATATTGGGCTGTATCAGCAGGAGCATCGCCAGCAGATAGAGGGAAGTGATTATTCCCCTCTATTCAGCACTGGTGAGGCCACACCTGGAGTATTGCGTCCTGTTTTGGTGTCCCTCCCCCACTACAGAACGGATGTGGACAAATTGGAGAGAGTCCAATGGAGGGCAACAAAAATGATTAGGGGCCTGGGGCACGTGACTTACGAGGAGAGGCTGAGGGAACTGGGGTTATTTAGTCTGCAGAAGAGGAGTGAGGGGGGATTTGATAGCAGCCTTCAATTACCTCAAAGGGGGTTCCAAAGAGGATGGAGTTCAGCTGTTCTCAGTGGTGGCAGATGACAGAACAAGGAGCAATGGTCTCAAGTTGCAGTGGGGGAGGTCTAGGTTGGATATTACGAAACACTATTGCACTAGGTGGGTGGCAAAGCACTGGAATGGGTTACCTAGGGAGGTGGTGGAATCTCTATCCTTAGAGGTTTTTAAGGCCCAGCTTGACAAAGCCTTGGCTGGGATGATTTAGTTGGTGTTGGTCCTGCTTTGAGCAGGGGACTGGACTTGATGACATCCTGAGGTCTCTTCCAACCCTAATATTCTATGATTCTGTGATTCAGAATTTGGTTTTCTTCCTATTTGTAACAAAACCAAATTTTTGAAAATTTCTTGGGAACTGGAAAACCAAAACCAATTACACATTTGAAAGTCTGACCCATGGTATTTCTGAAACAACATTCACTCCACAGACCAGTGACTGACTCACTGAAATTGACATTCTTCTCAATTTTACCACTATTAATGTCAAATTCAGTCAGTGGCTGTCAGAGCTCCCAGAATCTGGGGCAGCCCCACCATGCAGACTGCCAGGGACATCAGGAATTTCCAAAAAGAAAAGGAGTACTTGTGGCACCTTAGAGACTAACAAATTTATTTGAGCATAAACTTTCGTGAGCTACAGCTCACTTCATCGGATACATTTGGTGGGAAAAAAAAGTTTTCCACCAAATGCATCCGATGAAGTGAGCTGTAGCTCACGAAAGCTTATGCTCAAATAAATTTGTTAGTCTGTAAGGTGCCACAAGTACTCCTTTTCTTTTTGCGAATACAGACTAACACGGCTACTACTCTGAAACCAGGAATTTCCAGTCCCTCAGGGCT
The DNA here is from genome assembly GCF_009764565.3 of Dermochelys coriacea. Taxonomy (NCBI): domain Eukaryota; kingdom Metazoa; phylum Chordata; order Testudines; family Dermochelyidae; genus Dermochelys; species Dermochelys coriacea. Next base: position 109,947,728 of record NC_050073.1, read on the forward strand.
GCCTGCTCAGGACTCAAACAGCATGGGGAACCAGCTGGCCGAGGAGTCTGGTTACCCTGGGATTTCTGGCCCTGGGGCAGTCCAAATAGTGGGGCTGCTCCAGACCCGTGGGCCCTGGAATCTATCCCAGTACCTCCAGGCTCCCAGCTCTGCAAGCGTGAGGGTTTCCAGGCTCCCTGCTGCAGAGCTGGGGGCCTAGACTGAGACCCCTGGCTAGAGCTGTGTTTCCCAAGACTTCCAAGACTGCCTGGTTCCATGATAGGGAGCCTGAAGGCACTGGCATGGAAGGGTTGCCCCAGAGCTGTGGACCCTGGAAGCCCAGTGTCCCTAGTCCCAGGGCTATCCTACCACCATAGAACCTGAAAGCCTAAAATCCTCCATCCTGAAGCTTTCCAGCTGGCAAGGCTTCCCTGTAACTCACTAGGTGAATTGGCAGGGAACCAATGGAACCCTGCCTGTGATTTGGCGTAAGTGTGTCAAACCCACCTTGATTTTGTGAAAAATTCCAATGAAATTCTGTTTCATCAAAAATTTTCCAACCAGCTCTAGTTTAGCCCCACAGTTTAACTGAGCATAGTTATCCACCGAACCGCTCATGATGAGTTTGGGCCCGTGGTTGTGTCAGGTAACCAAGCATCACATGGTGATAGCCCAGAGCTAATACAAAGGTAGCGAGACTTGCAGGAAACCCAGAAGGGACCCAGGGTTAGAAAAGCCTGGGTATGAAACTCTTCATACCAGTCAAAGGGAAAGGTTTGGCTGGAGCTACCTGCAGTGAGGAGCAGGAGCAACACACTTAAGAAGGGCATAATGGATTGGAGCAGAAGGCTGGGAGTTACTAGCTTTAAGATAAACTGTTATGTCAATAAACCACACCTCAGAAGGGAAGAGTAATTCAGAAGCACCAATTGTGGTGCCTTGTTTGATTGCAGAAGTAGGGAAACTGGGAGTGGAGGGGGAGGGAATAGGGTCCAACACCTGATGTGCTATCATTGGGCTACATGCTCCCTTAAATGTAACCATCTGCTACTGTGGGAGGACCTAGTCTTACCTTGTGATGATTCACCTGCCTCAGATAAATGCATAAAGTTTTTTACTTTATGTTTGAATAAAAGCAATTTTGCTTTTTTATGCAGGGCTATTAATAGACAGTACACTCATGGCAGTTTCTAGTCACTGATTAAAGTTCAAGGAGAATAAGGTAAAATGAAGGTATATAAAGGAAGGCTTGTATTAAGCTGTGGAAACATTACTTATAAAGACAGCTGAACAACACGGCTGCTACTCTGAAATCTGTCATTACTCATCTTTATCCCTCCTTTTCCTCGCTCTCACAACAGCTACTAATTGCTGTTTGTTCCATTTTGTTTTAAAACTCTAATATTTAATTTCTTATCAAAACTTCCATTACAGTTGTTTACTTGACAATGAGATGCTGTTCCAGGAAGAAAGACTGCTAAGCAGAGATGGATTCCACCTATTAAGGAAGGGGAAGAGCATATTTGGATACAGACTGGCTAACCTAGTAAGAAGGGCTTTAAAGTACGTTCGAAAGGGGCAGGTGACCAAAGCCCACAGGTAACTGAAAAACATGGAGACCTGGGTGAAGGGCTGGAATTTGGGGGGAGCATGGGCTGGTATAGCAGGGATAAGGGAGAGACAAGATGTGGGGGCAAGTGGGAATCAAATCAGTATCTTAGATGTCTGTATACTAATGTGAGAAATATGGAGAATAAGCAGGAAGAACTTGAAATGCTAGTAAATAAACACAACTATGACATAGTTGGCAACACAGAGACTTGGTGAGATAATACGCGTGACTGGAATATTGGTATAGAAGAGTACAGCTTGCTTAGGAAGGACAGGCAGGGAAAAAAGGGAGAAGGTGTTACCTTATATATTAAAAACATATACACTTGGACTGAGATTGAGATGGAAATAGGAGAAAAGACTTGTTGGATCTAGAGTCCATAGGAACAATGAAACCATAGGCAAATAACATATACAAGTACAAAAGCATCTATTTTTAGCAGTTTTATTGAAGTTACCAACAAAGTTATAAATATTACAGCATATGCAATTCCTAAAGATAAGTACAATGTACCAGCTATGCCTACAGACATCCTCCTAGATAATGTTAGTCTGTTGGCCCTCTTATGGATTGATCATCAATATGGGAGTGGTTTCTGATGGAGTTTCCCATAGGAAACTCAATTTTCCTGCTTGAGGCACCCTTTCTTATAATGTGAGTCTGTCTATACCTACATTCTGCACATGTACATGAAAGTGTTAACCCTTTCTTTCTTATTCGTCTGTGTCCTCTAGAAATACAAGAGATCCCGAATTCTATAGGTTGAGGAGGGAAGGACAAGTCCAGAAACCAAATCAAAATTTCAGATATGCCAGCTTTCTGCTGTTTGTGCAATCCTCTGGGGTTGAGTGTGTGGGTCCCTGTAGCCTCCCCCCCGGCCCCATGTTCTTGGGCGTCTGGGTGAGGAGGCTATGGAACTTGGGGAGGAGGGAGGGCGGTATTACAGGGGCTGCAGTGGCAGTCTGTGGTCTTGCTGTCTTTCCTGCATTAGATCCACCATACAGCGGAGCATGTCAGTTTGCTCCCTCATGAGCTTGACCATAGCATCCTGCCTGCTCTCATCACACGCGTCCCTCCTCTCTTCATGTTCATTTAACGCTTTATGGGATTCCACAATTGTTTGCCTCAATTCAGCTGGGCCTTATCAGTGCGGGAGGACTGCATGAGCTCGGTGAACATGTCATCCCGAGTTCGTTTTTTCTGCCTTCTAATCTGGACCAGCCTCTGGGATGGACTAGATAGGGGCTGTGTTGAAACATTTGCACCTGTGGGAGGAGAAAAAGGGAGGGTAGTATTTTAAAATACACATTTTAGAGAACAAAGGGGACACTATCTCAGTGAAACAGGTAATTTATAGTACACAGCACATATTCTTTCTATACAAGGTCATATTTTGCTTCTTATACTGAAGTGCCTGCCACTTTGGTGTGAGTAAGCCATCACACACAGCCAGGCAACAGAATTCAGCTTGCAGGCAGCCATGGTAAGCCCTAGGGGCACGTGCGGTTCTGCTTTTTCCGCATTCATTTCAATGCTTTCAAATGGCCGGGCCCCCATGGCAAGCAATGCCTGGTGGGTTTGCCATATAAAAGGAGGGCCTGCAGCTCTCTGGGATGATCGCTTCATACAACACCCCTTCCCTCCCCCCGCACCCACCCCATGGCTCCGATGAGGCTCTGAGCAGGGATGAGCCCTTTAAACTAAACGCAAACAGCCCAGTGCAGCTGGATTTCCCCCCACCGCGTGGCTCCGATCAGGCTCTCACTCACCAGAAGTGCCTTCTCCAGGGTCATGGTCCGGGAGCCCGCCTTGGGAGTCGGGGGAGGCTGTTGGCTCCAGCGTTCAGACTAGTTCCTGGCTAGGGGGGAAAACAGATTCCCCACTTGCCGCCTGTGCACTGTCGTCCTCCTCCTCCTCATCCTCCAATAACTCATCCTCTGCACTCCGTGCAACTCCCCCCTTGCAGGTGTCCATGCACAGTGGTGGGGTAGTGGTAGCATCACCCCCCATAACTTCATGCAGCTCACGGTAGAAGCGGCATGTATGGGGCTGTGACCCAGAGCACCCGTTTGCCTCCCTGGCTTTTTGGTACGCTTTCGTGAGCTTGATTTTTTGTACGACACTGCTCTGTTTCCCTGGAGTCGCCTCTTTCCGTCGTGGCCCTGGAGACTTTAGAGTATGTATTTGCGTTTCTTTTTTTGGAACGTGGTTCTGCCATAACAGATTCGTCTCCCCAACATGCGATGAGATCCAGTACCTCCTGTTTGGACCATGCTGAAGCTCGTCTGCGAATCTGGGACTGTGTGGTCTCTTGTGATGGTGGACTGTGCTGATGGTCACCTGTGCTGATGGTGACCAAACAAGAAATGAAATTCAAAGTTCCTGGGGCTTTTACTGCCTACCTGGCTGGTGCATTGGAGTTGAGAGTGTTGTCCAGAGAGGTCACAAGGGATATTCTGGGATAGCTCCCGGAGGCCAATAGCGATGAATTGCATCAACAGTACCTGTAACCTGAAACTGCAATCTCAATTTTAGCACTGCTCCACTTGCCGAGGTGGAGTACCGAAATTGGATTAAAGAGCCCTTTAAATTGAAAAAAACGGTTTGGTTGTGTGGACGTAATCAGTTTTATTTCGAATTAACTGGGCTAATTCCGAAATAACTGCATACTGTAGACCAGGCCTTGGAGAACTCCCTCGCAAAACTCCCGGTTGCTTCTCCCGTTGGCTAACCAGAACCACTGATACATGAGCATGTAAGTTATGATATTCTGCAAGCATTTTGTGTGTGATTAAGTATCTCATAATATTCAATAAAAGTAGAGACAAGTTTGTAATGACCTAAGAATATAAGAATTTGCATCAATGTTGAAATCTACACTCTACGTTTATCCCAAGTGACACCAGGGGTGAAAGTAAGGCAGTACAGGCCGGTATGGCATACCGGTAAAAAGTGGCTGCCAGTACCGGCCCCTACTGCCTTACCACTTTTGCGCCCCCCCGTCGGCGGCCCTGCCAAGTCCCTAGCGGCAGGGCCGCCGACAGGGGAGTGCAAAAGGGGCAGCGAGGTTAAAGCACTGCTTTATCATCGCTGCCCCTTTTGGTCTCCCCCCACCCCCTACAAGGCTGCCAGTGGGGTGGGGAGGCAAGCGAAAGGAGCAGCTCCCCTGGGGCCGGTGATTTAAAAGGGCCCAGGGTTCTGGCTGCTGCTGCGGCAGCAGCAGCCGGAGCCCTGGGCCCTTTAAATTGCCGCTGAAGCCCCAGGCAATGCGGGCCAAGCAGCGTGGAAGGGTTGGCTGGGGGATGCTAACCCCAGCCCCACCCATTCCGGGGCGGCTGGAGCTGGAGCTGGCCCCCGTACCAGTAAGTTTTAAATTTTACTTTCACCCGAGTGACGTACATATGACCATTAGTCTTTTCTGAAATAGCTGGGAAATGACTCTCTCTGAATGAAAGTTTAATTTTTATGGAAATCACTGACCTCTGTGACACTCATACCCACTTCCCTTTTCCTCTCAATAAGGAATTGGCTTTGATTTCCTGCAAATGACAAACTTCTTCTTGCATTGTCCCAAGTTACACATCCCTGCATGCTTTAAAGTTTTTGGAAGAGGCCTCTTCCACACCTATCCTTTATTTTTGCAGAAAAAGCTATAACAGATCACATTCCTACCCCATTTCCATTTTCAAAATTATTCTTGAATATTTACCAGCTTTGACTTCTTCTAAGTGACAAAATATCTTTCAGGTCACCTCAAATGACATGTCTGTCATTAGATCATTCTGAAGATTCTGCAGTTAAGCCTATGACTGTTAAGACACCTTCTTGACATGTGTGATCCTAGTAAGTAAACAGAGAAATATCCACTTAGTTTAGTAATAATCTATTACTAGTCTTGTTGTAGGAAAAAGTTTGAACCTAGTTTATTTTTCAGATCCTGTGGTGATTTTTTCAAAGCTGGCAATTAAGTAAACTGAGCAATTCTGATGTGGAAATTCTTGAGATAGTATTAAGATGCAATGCAGCTTTTAGTCTCTTTATAATTAGATCCCTGCTGTAAATTGAAAAGGAGTACTTGTGGCACCTTAGAGACTAACACATTTATTTGAGCATAAGCTTTTGTGAGCTACAGCTCGCTCAAATTTGTTGGTCTCTAAGGTGCCACAAGTACTCCTTTTCTTTTTGCGGATAAAAAATAACATGGCTGCTACTCTGAAACCTGCTGTAAATTGACACTGTCCTCTAGTGTCTAAAAATGGAATAGCAAGGAAATTTCTACAATATGAAATATACAATATTATGAAAAATGCAGAAAACAGCATAGAGTTTCCTATTGTTTTAAATGCAGTCTAGATTTAGGAGCACAATAAAGCACAAAATTTTATGGTCAATAATGGAAGCTGGTACTAATTTTCCAGATTTTAATACCCCACTTTGTGTTTGCTAAAATGGCAGATAATTAACTCCAGAAGGCCTAAAAAGGAGTTGGTTGAATAAATATAAAATCCAACATACTTCGGAGCTTTCTCTGTTCATTTTTGGGTTATTTGCCAGGCTAGATTTTTCAAGTTCATCTTCAATTAATTTTGGCAGATTTAATTTATCCCACTAATGTTGTGCTACTGAGGTAGATTGTAAATAGTATAATTTTGAAGGGGGAAGAAAGGGATTTTTAAAGTACTCTTTGGAAGCTTTAACTTCTCCAGAGTCCTTTATTTGACACATTTTAATCTTTTTATGCATCTCTTCTCCTGCAGTAAAATTCTAATCAGGATTCAGCATTTCCATTGTGCGCGTTCACAGTAGTCTGTGTTGTAGCCTAATTCTGTGCATGTTCAAATGTAACATATTAACCATATCACACTTCTCAGTCTTGTACAGGTAGTCAGCCAAATGCTCAGGACTGCCCAATTTGTGCTTGATACAGATTTGTGTTTTTGTGGGGAAGGAGGGGGTGGAGAATGCAAGTGTAGCTTGGTCCTCTGAAGACTATTCTGCAGCGGCCAGTAACCCCAAAGATCCCTTGGCAACTGGGACTCGGGTGGATGCAGCAGCATCCTGACCATGTCCCCTTTCCTCCAGCCACACCACCTGCATCTTGGACCAAGAGGCTGGAGCTTGTGGATGCTTTTATGTCAGCTTTGTGGTAAATGTTTCTTAGGAGGCTGAAATTGGACCCTTATTCCCAGTTCCTTATCTAAAGGCTGTTTTTAGAAAATTGCTGCCACATGCTACAACCCTACTTTCAAATTTGCAACTGTTCCTAGAATAAGTAACTAGCTTTGACTCCCTGAGCATGACAAACTATTTTTGACAGTGCTTTATATAGAAATGAAGCTTAGGGTCATGGAGTGTCAGGTTCCAGCTATTTCAGAAAAGTCTAACAGCAGTGCTGTCACTTGGGATGGCCAGAGAGCTAGTGGGCAATTTTACACATCCTTAAAAGTCACTTATTCAAATTATGAGGCAATGACAGTGGGGGAGATGGTCTTGGTTGTGTCTCAAAGTATATTCTTAATAAATATATTAAAATTCACACATTTGTTTTTAGAGTAGCAGCCGTGTTAGTCTGTATTCGCAAAAAGAAAAGGAGTACTTGTGGCACCTTAGAGACTAACAAATTTATTAGAGCATAAGCTTTCGTGAGCTACAGCTCACTTCATCCGATGAATGCATCCGAATAAGTGAGCTGTAGCTCACGAAAGCTTATGCGCTAATAAATTTGTTAGTCTCTAAGGTGCCACAAGTACTCCTTTTCTTTTTACATTTGTTTTTATTAACCTTCTAAATATTTAAATTAATATAAAAGAGGTTCCCTCCTGCCGCCCCCCCCCCGCCCCAAGTTGGCTTTTAATAAGGACAAGGGAATGAGGAATTTGGTAAATGAAATTTTTTAAACTCCATTTCAAGTTAATCAGGTTGCTTCCCCTCCCCCCAAACCTCCTCGTTATTCCCTATGATCCCGGTAACTGGGCGTCTGCTAGAGGGGTGCCAGTCCCGGAAGATGCCCACTGAACTGCCTTGTCTGCGGGTGCCTGGGCGGCTGGCAGGATCCTCGTTCATACTCCCCGCTTCTCGCTGCTCCCCTGCCGGCCGGTGTCTCCTCCGACAGGCTCTCAGGGCCAAGCACACGGGCGGGGCGCGTTCCCAAGGCCGGGGCCGCTTCTCTTGGCTTGGCTGGTAGAGCTCAGCAGGGGCCAGCAGAGTCTCCTTGGGGACAACCGGCCCATGCGCTGGCTCCGCCCGCTAGTTGCGGGGGGCTGGGGCCCAGGGACCGAGGGGACCTTGTCACTGAACAGTTTTAGGTTGGAGGGGGTGCGGTACCGCCCCAGCCCCGATGTGTGGGTCTGTCTCCCCGAGAGTCCCGGGCAGGGCTCTGTGCGGAGGAGGGAGGGTGCGGTACCGCCCCAGCCCCGATGTGTGGGTCTGTCTCCCCGAGCGTGCCGGGCAGGGCTGTGTGTGTGTGTGGGGGTGCGGTACCGCCCCAGCCCCGACGTGTGGGTCTGTCTCCCCGCGAGTCCCGGGCAGGGCTGTGTGTGGGGGGGTGCGGTACCGCCCCAGCCCCGACGTGTGGGTCTGTCTCCCCGAGAGTCCCGGGCAGGGCTGTGTGTGGGGGGGAGTGCGGTACCGCCCCAGCCCCGACGTGTGGGTCTGTCTCCCCGAGAGTCCCGGGCAGGGCTGTGGGGGGGGGTGCGGTACCGCCCCAGCCCCGACGTGTGGGTCTGTCTCCCCGAGAGTCCCGGGCAGGGCTGTGGGGGGGGGGGGGGTGCGGTACCGCCCCAGCCCCGATGTGTGGGTCTGTCTCCCCGAGAGTGCCGGGCAGGGCTGTGTGTGTGTGGGGGGGTGCGGTACCGCCCCAGCCCCGATGTGTGGGTCTGTCTCCCCGAGAGTCCCGGGCAGGGCTCTGTGCGGAGGAGGGAGGGTGCGGTACTGTCCCCCCCTCCCCGGTGTGTGGGTCTGTCTCCCCGAGAGTCCTGGGGGGGGGGCAGAGCCTTCCCGCCCCAAGACCAGCGCAGAAGACCCGTCGATCTGTCCCCTTCCGGGCCCGACCTGGGTACGTCTCTCCCCGCCCCCTTTCCTGGCAAGCCCCTTCGAGGCCCCGCCTGTGGGGCAGGCGATCCGGAAAGGGGCGGTGCCGGCAGCCGGCAGGTCCCCGCATGGCATTGAGGCGCGGGATTTAGTGGTCTCATTGTGGCTGCGATGGAGGCAGCGGCGCTGTCGACTGGGGGGTTCCCCCTGGGCAGAGCCCTTTCCTGCACCCCGCGCCCGGCCTGCCTGCAGCGCTCAGGCTCCCTGGAGCTCGGGGGCGGCTGCAGGGCGCGGGTGCTGGTGATCAACACGGGCGGCACCATCGGGATGGTGGAGGAGGAAGAAGGTGAGGGCAGCGCCTGGCGGGGCAGAGGGGCTGGGGTGGGAGGGAGCTGGGAGGGCACCACCAACCCGTAGGCTCTGGGTCGAGCCCCCGAAGGGGCCCGCAGCCCGGGAAGAGAGCGATGGTGTGTGTGGTGATGGTGGCTGCAGTCCCTGAGGGGCACCTAGCAAAGCAGGGCAGAAGGGGGGAGGTGGGCATGAGTCCTCTAGGGCAGGAGAGTGATGTGAGGCACCTGCGGCACCAGAACACTGTTTATAAGAGGGGAGCTGAAAGCCATTGAACAAACCTGTAAACAGGGCACATGATGGAAGCCAGGTATTTAGTTGCTATTATTACTTCAAGCTTGGGTGCTGCTGCTTTCCTAGTTCCAGCACCCCTGGAGTACCCACCTGTTGGGGTGACTGAGGGGTGGGCATGAATCCCTTGGGGTGCACAGCAAGGTGGGGGAGATTTGGTGTGAGCTCCCAAGCGGAATCCAGAAATAACTAGCACTTTTTAAACCTAGGTAGGAGGCCCTAAATGGCTGTTTGATTCAGATATCACAAAAATGATGCTGGTAGGCTGGGGAAAGCAATCTGAAAACATAGCCAGGACTATATCTCTTCCTATCATTGAGGGTGTATGTCCACAGCTGGTTACATCATCAGTAATAATCAGGACCAGAACTCATTGGAAATTTTCTGACAAAAAGGTTTTTGCTGGAAAATGCCAATTTTATCAAAACCTAAGTGGTGGTGTGAACAATTTGGTTTTAACCAACTTCTTCTGAAATGCAGGCAGGGTTCTGTCAGAAGATGCCTGGTTTCCTGCCAGCTGTCCCGGAATAACACTGAATAATAATCTTGTATCCACTGGCGTCAGGAGAACTGTCTTCCTGAATCTAGAAAAGGAGTACTTGTGGCACCTTAGAGACTAACAAATTTATTAGAGCATAAGCTTTCGTGAGCTACAGCTCACTTCATCGGATGCATTTGGTGGGGAAACAAAAAAAAACACAGAACACAGACTAACACGGCTGCTATTCTGATTCCTGAATCTAGTGTCTTATAGCCCCCCTTACATCAATTAAAAACTTATTCAGTGTTAAAGGAATGCGGTTAAAAGAGAATTGTTTAGTTTTTTTTGTGTTTTGTTTTGGCTAGTGTAAATCATTAATGAATCACATTTTACTTGATTAAACTTTAACTTTCTGTTTACACTCTTTACAGTGATACTGGTTTCATCCTGACTAAACAAAATTCTCAACCTGTCTCGACACATAACAGAAGATTTTCTAGTTGTTCAGCTGTCTTTATAAGTAAAGTTTCCACAGCTTAATACAAGCCTTCCTTTATATACCTTCATTTTACCTTATTCTCCTTGAACTTTAATCAGTGACTAGAAACTGCTATGAGTATACTGTCTATTAATAGCCCTGCATAAAAAAGCATAATTGCTTTTATTCAAACATAAAGTAAACAAGCTTTATGCATTTATCTGAGGCAGGTGAATCATAACAAGGTAAGACTAGGTCCTCCCACAGTAGCAGATGGTTACATTTAAGGGAGCATGTAGCCCAATCATAGCACATCAGGTGTTGGACCCTATTCCCTCCCCCTCCACTCCCAGTTTCCCTACTTCTGCAATCAAACAAGGCACCACAATTGGTGCTTCTGAATTACTCTTCCCTTCTGAGGTGTGGCTTATTGACATAACAGTTTATCTTAAAGCTAAAAGAAAAGGAGTACTTGTGGCACCTTAGAGACTAACAAATTTATTAGAGCATAAGCTTTCGTGAGCTACAGCTCACTTCAATGCATCCGATGAAGTGAGCTGTAGCTCACGAAAGCTTATGCTCTAATAAATTTATTAGTCTCTAAGGTGCCACAAGTACTCCTTTTCTTTTTGCGAATACAGACTAACATGGCTGTTACTCTGAAACCTATCTTAAAGCTAGTAACTCCCAGCCTTCTGCTCCAATCCATTATGCCCTGCTTAAATGTGTTGCTCCTGCTCCTCACTGCAGGTAGCTCCAGCCAAACCTTTCCCTTTGACTGGTATGAAGAGTTTCATCCCCAGGCTTTTCTAACCCTGGGTCCCTTCTGGGTTTCCTGCAAGTCTCGCTACCTTTGTATTAGCTCTGGGCTATCACCATGTGATGCTTGGTTACCTGACACAACCACGGGCCCAAACTCATCATGAGCGGTGGGGTGGATAACTATGCTCAGTTAAACTGTGGGGCTAAACTAGAGCTGGTTGGAAAATTTTTGATGAAACAGAATTTCATTGGAATTTTTCACAAAATCAAGGTGGGTTTGACACACTTACGCCAAATCACAGGCAGGGTTCCATTGGTTCCCTGCCAATTCACCTAGTGAGCTACAGGGAAGCCCTGCCAGCTGGAAAGCTTCAGGATGGAGGATTTTAGGCTTTCAGGTTCTATGGTGGTAGGATAGCCCTGGCACTAGGGACACTGGGCTTCCAGGGTCCACAGCTCTGGGGCAACCCTTCCATGCTAGTGCCTTCAGGCTCCCTGTCATGGAACCAGGAAGTCTTGGGAAACACAGCTCTAGCCAGGGGTCTCAGTCTAGGCCCCCAGCTCTGCAGCAGGGAGCCTGGAAACCCTCAAGCTTGCAGAGCTGGGAGCCTGGAGGTACTGGGATAGATTCCAGGGCCCACGGGTCTGGAGCAGCCCCACTATTTGGACTGCCCCAGGGCCAGAAATCCCAGGGTATCCAGACTCCTCGGCCAGCTGGTTCCCCATGCTGTTTGAGTCCTGAGCAGGCAGCCCTGAGGGCCTGGAAATTCCTGGTTTCAGAGTAGAAGCCGTGTTAGTCTGTATTCACAAAAAGAAAAGGAGTACTTGTGGCACTTTAGAGACTAACAAATTTATTTGAGCATAAGCTTTCGTGAGCTACAGCTCATTTCATCGGATGCATTTGGTGGAAAACTTTTTTTTCCCACCAAATGCATCCGATGAAGTGAGCTGTAGCTCACGAAAGCTTATGCTCAAAAAAATTTTAGTCTCTAAGGTGCCACAAGTACTCCTTTTCTTTTTGGAAATTCCTGATGTACCTGGCAGTCTGCATGGTGGGGCTGCCCCCAGATTCTGGGAGCTCTGACAGCCACTGACTGAATTTGACATTAATAGTGGTAAAATTGAGAAGAATGTCAATTTCAGTGAGTCAGTCACTGGTCTGTGGAGTGTATGTTGTTTCAGAAATACCATGGGTCAGACTTTCCAATGTGTAATTGATTTTGGTTTTCCAGTTCCCAAGAAATTTTCAAAAATTTGGTTTTGTTACAAATAGGAAGAAAACCAAATTCTGAATCACAGAATCATAGAATCATAGGGTTGGAAGAGACCTCAGGATGTCATCAAGTCCAGTCCCCTGCTCAAAGCAGGACCAACACCAACTAAAACATCCCAGCCAAGGCTTTGTCAAGCTGGGCCTTAAAAACCTCTAAGGATAGAGATTCCACCACCTCCCTAGGTAACCCATTCCAGTGCTTTGCCACCCACCTAGTGCAATAGTGTTTCGTAATATCCAACCTAGACCTCCCCCACTGCAACTTGAGACCATTGCTCCTTGTTCTGTCATCTGCCACCACTGAGAACAGCTGAACTCCATCCTCTTTGGAACCCCCTTTGAGGTAGTTGAAGGCTGCTATCAAATCCCCCCTCACTCCTCTTCTGCAGACTAAATAACCCCAGTTCCCTCAGCCTCTCCTCGTAAGTCACGTGCCCCAGGCCCCAATCATTTTTGTTGCCCTCCATTGGACTCTCTCCAATTTGTCCACATCCGTTCTGTAGTGGGGGAGGGACACCAAAACAGGACGCAATACTCCAGGTGTGGCCTCACCAGTGCTGAATAGAGGGGAATAATCACTTCCCTCTATCTGCTGGCGATGCTCCTGCTGATACAGCCCAATATGCCATTGGCCTTCTTGGCAAGGAGGGCACACTGCTGACTCATTTCCAGCTTCTCGTCCACTGTAATCCCCACGTCCTTTTCTGCAGAACTGCTGCTTAGCCAGCCTGTAGCAGTGCATGGGATTCTTTCTTCCTAAGGGAAGTGTTGTCATTTCTCACTAATCAAATATTATTGAGTTTTGGCCTTCTTTACTCAACTTCCCTTAAAGGACCAGCCCACTCTGTGGCAAAGCATATTCTGGGAAGCCTATTTAGTTCCATTTAACATAGTGAATCATGAATGCTTGGAGATACATTATAAACCAGTGGTTCTCCCCTTTTTTTCCAGATTGAGGGCCAAACACAGTATTTCACAAAGATCAAGTTGCCACAGTCAATACTTTGGAGCAGATGCTCTATCCTGTTCCTCTTCCTTTATGCCACTCATATGGCACAGCAGGAGGTAAAACCATACATCAGTCCCTTGTTGGGGATTTTCTCAACATAGTTGTTTCCACTCTCAGTGGGCATAGAGTTGATATAGTCAGATCCTATGCCTTCCTCCCCTCAGTCCCTAGTGTAGGAGACCTATTAGAGATGGAGACAATGTGGGATGTCTGTCAGGAGCACACTATGCTCTAGCTTCTGCAGCTAGTATATGGTCCCTAGGGGACTGTTGCCAACTGATGCAAGTTAGAGGAGCTCCTGGACTTTAATTGGGGCTGGAGCAGAGAATGACGGATCTACGAGAGACTTGTTCTCTCAGCTTCTCGTCACTTTCCTCTCTCCTGGGTTGCCTGTGCTGTGTGTGTGTGTGTGGGGGGGGGGGGTGACTCTCTTTTGCTAGCTGCTATGCTAGACTCAGGCAGAGCCATTTGAGTTCCTGTTTTTCTGGGGTTCATAGAATTCAGCAGCTGAGCAGCCAGAGCTAATCTTTCTTCCCTTCTTTGTGATCATAGGTGCTGGAACTGGGGGTGCAGCAGCATCCCCTGGCTTGAAGTGGTTTCCATTATATACAGGGTTTACCATTTGGTTCAATGGCTCTCAGCACCCTCCCTATACAAATTGTTCCAGCACCCCTGCTTGGCTCAGGGAACACAATTTTGATTTAGAATTAAATATAAATTTTCTTAACCTAGATATGCTCAAAGGGCCCCCTTTTAGTGCTTCAAGGGCCAGAGGGCAGAAACCACTGTGATAAACGTGTGTGTGTATGGGGGGGGCGTTGTTTCAATGCTAAGTGGGTCGGCTCTGATGCTTCTATAGAATTAAGCCTAGCAAAAAGACAGTTACTTAAATTTGGGTGCAAGCTCTTGCTGTGTAATTTGGGACATACTACAAAGATGAATCATCCAGAGGTCCATTTAAAAGGAAGACAGATTAGCAAAGGACCTGAGAATATTAATGTGTCTCTGTTGTCAAGGTCCCACTACAGATATCTGGGGTAAATTGACCACATGTCTGGATTTAGCTGGGGATCTGTGAAATTAAAATCAGCAAATGGAAGCCTAAAATACTTGAAACTGTGGGCTGTGCTTCTAAGGTGGAATGATTCTACGCAACAGCACAGCAGAAGTAGCCATTTGTGATGAAGTTAGGAGCAGTATCTCCTTCACCGGAGGAAAGATTCTAATTGAACGAGTGAAATATCTGAAGCTTGAAAGCATGTTAAGTGTATTTTGTAAAGTACTCTGGCAATAGTCCAAACAAGTCCAGTTAAATGCTGTTGCTGTCTTGTGAGAAAGTTGGCCAAGAAAAGGCCTGCTATTTAATTTAAGGCGAGCCAGGAAAGAGATTAGCAAGTGCCTAAAATGAGTCTTTCCATCAGTTTGGAAAGTGCACAAACTCTCAAGCTAAATGGGCATAGCTTGGCATTACCTAGTATGCACACAGTTTCTCTGCTCGTTTGGGCGTTTAAATAACAATAAAAGAGACTTTGGTATTGAATCTGAAAAACAGGGAAATTGTAGATGCTGGCTCAAATATGATTTTTAGGCCAGACAAACTGAAAGAGCTAGGAAGTGAAGAATGAAAGAAAATGAGTGAGCACCAAACTAACTGGCACTAACAGTCCAAAAACTAAGTTGTGAATTTGATTTCTGCAGTCTGAGAATGACTTCTGGGAAGTTGAAATAGGTTTACTCATGTTAAGTTTGAATTGAATTGGATAATGATGTCAATAAAGAGTGTTAAATTTAATTTAAAAAATGTTTCAGAAGAAATGTCTCATAAGCAGTAAGACGTACATTTTTTCTAAAGTTTTGGACAGACTTTGGACTTCAGGTTTGGGACTCTAGAATTATGATTTCTGTCCAGCCTAAAATTGGACTTTCATACCCAAGTTCATGGCGCAATTTGGGAAAATTCTAAATGCATGCAACTGAAAGTATCATGGGTCTCAGATCGCTAATAGCATCTGAAATTCCTATGTGACAGTCATTGGTGAAAGATACAGGACTTCCTAAAGACTTGGATAGTGGGATAAAAAAAATTCTGTCACACTGTGGGTTTATATAAACCGATCCCTCCCTGTTCTTCTCATCTAAACTCTTTGGCTACTATTTAAAGGTCTTGTCAGTTCAAAGCCAACTCTGCCAACTGCAGTCAATGGGAACTGCAGGGGTGGTGCCTGCGGGCAGCGGCATGCGGAGAGCCCTCCGTGCCCCTGTCCCCGCCTAGGAGCTGCTGCCAGAGGGGGGTGCGGGTCGCTTTCGGGAGCTGCCTGAGGTAAGCGCAGCACCCCAGCCCAGCCTCCATACCAAAACTCCATCCCAGAGCCCACGCCCCTTCCCACACCCCAACCCCTGCCCCAGCCCAGAGCCACACCTTAACTCCCTCCCAGAGCCTGTTCCTCAACCCCTTTTCCCACCCCAGAGCCTGCCCCTGCACCCACTCCTTAACCCCAACCCAGAACCTGCACCCAAACTCCCTCCCAGAGCTCAAATCTTCACCCCTCCCGCACCCAAACTCCCTCCCAGAGCCTTAGGCAGGTGGGGAGGAGGGCGGACTTGGACCTGTTCTGGGCACCACCAAAAATTATACAAACCTGCCACCCCTGGAGCAAGGGGCAGTGTGAGTGGACTTCCTTTTCCCCTCCCTTTCTTTTCCTTTCCCCCCACCCTTTCGGGGGAGCGAAAGGCGGCTGTCCTCACTAGGGTCTTCAGCCCTAGCTCTGGGCTTTTTAAATTTGGCCCTTTGTTTGGGCTCCAAAATAAGGCCTATCACTTCTTGGGCTTTATGCCACTTTACCTGGGGAGGAACCTGGGCCCACCCACTACTCCAGGTTCTAACTCAGGGACACTATACACACCAGCCCCATATTGCTTATTCTAGTCCATTGCTGCTATTTCCCTGGGTCTCTTCCTACTCGGCCCTTTTAGCTTCACCTTATCTCAGGGTTAAAGTTCTCTCTCCCTGCAAACCAAGCTAAGTTAAATGCAGCCAGAAACCAACTCTGGCTATCCTTCAAGCACCTGTGGCCAGAAAGGAGCCCCATTTCTTGCCCCTCTGCTTCCAGCCAGGAACTAACCTGCTAAGGCCCTGCAACTCCTTTTATCTGAGTCTGCTGGGCTCTGATTGGCTACTTTTGAGAGGCCTCTCTAGGCAGGTCTGGAGTACCCATTTTTGTGGCTCCTTTTCTGTCAGTTCACTACTTCCTGGGGCACGGTGTAGGAGGACCATGGGGCCTCCTGTAGGGAGCCACAAAGGCCAGGTGCACCCGTCACACTGAGACTAATCTGTTATCACTAGTTACACAGATGGATGCTTTCCAGATTCCATCTGGAAGAAAAAAATGTGTTCATGTATCCGTGTCAAGCCAGGAAGACATTGCTACAGATCATTGAAGCTAATAGTACAGAGCACATGTGTGTGTTCTAGTGGAACACTGTCTCACTTATGCTTTGTATAATGTTTTATACTACTATATTTTACATTTACTGTCATTTAAAACATCTTCAATGTCAGCTTGTGGGGTTTGGGAGATGAGAAATCCAGGCCTGTGACTCAGACCCTAGATCTATACAGTCCTGACCATGTTAGAACAGTATAATCAATTTGGCTGCCCAGTACAGGAGGAGCCTCACTGTTTAAAAATGTGTTTGAGACTAATTTATAGACTGGAGGTAAATTTTCAAAATGCTTAAGTGACTTAGAAGTGCAAGTCCCATTTTCATGAGTGATTTAGGCACTTTGGAGACTAAGTATAATTGAAAGTCAATAGGATTTAAGCTCCTACGTCCCTTAGACATTTTAGAAAATATTACTAGGAAAATCTGTATTCTTCTGGGCCCTTGACATTTGGGAACCAAGGGAGGAGTGAGGGGGATTTTGAGTGGCAAGGAGAGTGTTGTGCGACAGTTCATAGCTCCAGAGATGCATAGTTGTAATTTGCTGGTGCCCTTGACATTAACTACTGGAAGTCTGGTCCTCCCTTTTCTCCCCTAAACTGAATCTCTAGGTGGAAGGGGAAGGTATTTATTTTCCTCTGGCTCTGACGGTTAGGGTTGCCAGGTATCTGGTTTTTGCCCAGAACTCACGGTTGAAAAGGGACCCTGGTGGCTCCAGTCAGCTGGGCCAGATCATGGGCTGGGCCATTAAAAGTCTGGTCAGTAGCGCAGCGGGGGCCTGGGGCTAAGGCAGGCTCCCTGTGGCTCCCGGAAGCAGTGGGCACATTCCTGTGGCCCCTAGGCGCTGGGACAGCCTGGGAGGCTCAGTGCACAGCCCGCAGCGCTGTCTCCGCAGCTGCCATTGGCCTGGAACCATGACCAAAGGGAGCTGCAGGGGGTGGCGCCTGTGGGGGTGAAGGCAGCGCAGACCCACCTGGCTGCCCATGTGCCTAGAGGCCGCAGGGACCTGGCAGCCACTTCCTTGGAGCTGTGGAAACTGCTGGGACCCCCCCCCCCACAAACTCCCCCGCCGCCCAGAGTTCCCGCCTGCAGCCCAAACCGCTCATACCCTGCCCCACCCCAGCCGGTGCCCTCACCCACCTGCACCCCTGCCCCAGCCCAGAGTCCCCTCTTGCACCCCAAATCCCTCATCCCTGGCCACACCCCAGAGTCTGCACCCCCAGCCGAAGCCCTCATCTCTTCCCACACCCCAGCCCCCGCCCCAACCTGGTGAAAGTTAGTGAGGGTGTGGAAGAGCGAGCAATGAAGAGAGGGTGATGGAGCGAGTGGGGGTGGGGCCTCAGAAAGGGGCCAGGGCAGGGCAGGGGTGTTTGGTTTTGTGTGATTAGAAAGTTGGCAACCCTACTAACAATGTCAAGGCTCTGAGTGGTGAAACAGACTGTTATCTAACCTCATCCCTTTAGCCCAGGAAATGCAGTCAGAAGTTGAAGGTTTCCAATATAAAATATGAAAAACATTTTAAACTTAAACTCGGACTGGGTTTAGACTTTGAAAGCTCCATCCACATTTAAAAATTGAGTTTCCATGTTTTAAGAGGCTGAGCATATCAGAGGTGCATGTCTGAGAATAAAGACTAGGACTGTCTATAATGCAGTACCCCCCTTGCCTACTGGAGTACCGACTTTATCCTCCTCTGAGCAAGAGAGGAAGAAAACTTAAAATGAAAAGTTCGTAGGATGCATGGGGGTTTTCAGAACCCAGCTCCTGCTTGTCTATTACAGGTAGCATAGCAAGAAAGTTGCCTTTGGAGAACAGTGGTGGGGATGGAGAGAGCACACGGTGTTTTAAATGATTTCTGAAATGGCTTTGGCTCCATCTGAGTTCTTCATAGTCTGTCAAGTTCATTAAATTCCCAGTTGCACAAAAAGCTAATGGATGAATGTCATTGGTGATTGAGGGTCTTATAATATGGATAAAGAATCAAAGTTCGATGTGTAGGAAGGAGGTAACATCATTATTTTTTTACTAAATAAAGGGTTCTCTTGTTTTCCTGATCCTGGTACCTGTCAGGGAAATAATTACAGAGAATTTGTTTACAATTGCTCAGATTTGTTGACAATCTCTCAACCTGCTGGTAACTGATTTAAAACTGATCTGGAAGAGTGCATTATAAGCAGGATGTTTTTTCCTTTCTGATCATGTTAAGGTTTAAGCAATGATAGCAGTTACTTTTAATCTTTCTAACCATGTCTATTTAATATTGAGTGTTCATTTTGGAGTAGATATGCTTGGGTTAAATCTGTGCTGGCAAATATATGAAATGTCAGTGCAGGGGAGCAGAAGAAGCTAAAGAAAAATCAATGAGAGGGAAAACAGACAAATGAATGTTTCATCAGTAGTTTTTTCCCCCTTTATTTTCTAGGACTTGCTCCTGAAGCTAATAAGTTAGTAAAGACCCTGAAAAAAATGCCAATGCTGCATGATGAGGTATATGCGAAAGAAACCAAACTCTATGATTTCCACAAATTTCCTGATAACACCTTGGTGCTTCCGTAAGTAACTGAAAAAACATGTCTCCCGCACTCATATTGAGAAATTTTTGTAAAGTGCGCTTAAGTCTTAATATGAAGACTCCAATGTTGTTCTTGTGAAATTAGATTAACATAATTTAAAATAAGATAACTTATTTTATGAGTGCTAAATTGTTATGCCTTTCTGGGTCATTAATCATGACCTTTTTAACTGGTAGAAGGCAAAATAATACCTTCTTGATCAAATTGTTGAGACAGTCTAAAATAAGTAATTACAGGTATTTGGTAAATTCTGAGATTTCAAGTAGATAATGTTTTTTTAATAATCAAGTAGTTCTTAGGCTTTTTTGTGGCCAGAGGGGAATATCAAAAGAGAATGTGTGGAAAATAAAATCTGTTCAGGTACCTGTCTTAGCTAGTGGAGTTACCTTTTATCCGTGTTCTAACAGCTGATAAATCACTGTAGGGTTAGCAAAAATATTTATATTACATTACTTTAAATCAGAATGCCAAACACATTAGTTAAACATAGTATGTACTTATTTTGATCTACATAGTGCCTAATACAATCTCTACTGGTTGCCAAACAAAATTATGTTACAAAATAATTATCAAAATCGAATACACAATTAACCATCTCACAGTCAATGTATGTCATGAAGCTTAAACCTTTTCCCCCAAATATACACATGGGTGCTTATTTACCATGGTACTATCACATAAATAAACAGTGGCTACTATGAATACTGTATAGAGCACTCTGTGAATTATCTCCAATATACGTCTGAAGTACCAGCAGCAGCTAATTGTTGCAGCCTTGAACTGGCTTCATGCTTTAATTCTAGTCCCTGCTGCTGTGTAGAATCCCTAAAAGTCAATTGTCTCTTTCTGCCTCAAATTTATGGAACGTCATGGTAATTAGATATGGGCTTTATAATTAATCTGCATGGCTTTTTAACTGTTGGGCAATGATTAACAGGCTTATAGGTTTTATTTAGAGGACCATATGCTAATTTGATGTCTTCCCCAGCTGTGACGAATGACTGAATCCCTGTAAACATGTTACATTACACATAGATTGCAGGAGTATATTCTACAAAATATTTGAAAAATTAAATAGAATTATGGCTGTTTTGCTACAAGAAGTGGCGATTGAGGTTGATTATGGAAAATTATCTCTTTAAGGGGAAAATTAGGAGACACATAAACCAAGCAATAAAGTAAATTTTTTAGTTCAGGCCTCAATAAATTGAAGCACTTAAAACGAAGAAATTAGGACAAAGGAAAGTCCAAAGGAGACAATAATAACATGAAGAAAAGGAGTACTTGTGGCACCTTAGAGACTAACAAATTTATTTGAGCATAAGCTTTCGTGAGTTACAGCTCACTTCATCAGATCCGCTTATGCTCAAATAAATTTGTTAGTCTCTAAGGTGCCACAAGTACTCCTTTTCTTTTTGTGAATACAGACTAACACGGCTGCTACTCTGAAACCTGTCAGTAATAACATGAGTTTATGATATACTTGATCTTGTTAAATATTTTGGTTATTTTAAGAAAAATGTGTTTTCTTACTGATAGATGACTTTTTATTTGTGCTTATAATTGAATAATTTATTAAAGACATTATTAAAGGAATTTAAAGTAATAGTGGAACTCTACTGATGTGTCCTTTTTGTGTCCTAAGTGCATTTCATGTGAAGTGTACAGATAGGAGAAAAAACAGATGTATAAATATATGAAGTTTAAAAAATATGTTTCAGGTGAAGGACTGTCAAATTGTCGAATAAAAATCTTTTTGGTTCTTTAAAATTATTGATCGCTATTTCACGAAGGTTAGTGTGGCAAAATTTTGTTTGCCATTGTTCTTTTTATATTTCAGTGATTGCTTAGTGATATTTTAACTAGTCAATTGAGAAATATTGTAAGTTTTGGGGGAAGAAAATGGGAACATTTAGTGGACATTTAGAGTCTGATAACTCTAATGTAATGAAATGGAACATTCTGTTGACTCAAAGATTTGTTTTTGTGGAGGTGTTTTCACCACTAGTAAAAGAGTTGACTAACTGTACTGTCATGTGTCTCCTTCTTAAACAGCACTGGCTCAAAGGATCTCTTTTCACTACTGTTTCTTGACTTCCCTTCTAGTTGTTTTAAAACCTTGCTCTCATACAGAGTGTTTGTGTTCATAATGGTTAATGTTAACAAGGCAAAATCCTGTATGAAACCTACATTTCTTAGTTACAGTATGTCAGTTATGTAAGATTGAAAACAGTAGAAAGTTTTTGAACATTCATACTATAAACTATTCAAATATGCAGACCCACTCTGCCATGATACCTATAAGATATCAGCCAATTAATGATGGATTTATGGCAGCTGGGGATAGTTGACTCCTGTTTTGGCATATTTTTATTGGTTTATAAATAGTGTATATAAGAAATCTGATTTTTTTCTTCTCTCCACCATTTGTATGTTTCTTGTAAGCTGCTCAGAGCAGGGTCTCATTGTTTTTGTACAGCACCTAGCACATGGGGATTTGATCCTTATTGGAGCTTGTGAGTGCTACTGCAGTATAAATGTTAATAAAAGGTTTTTAAAAACCAGATATGGTAACTCCCCTCTATTCCATAATAAGCGTCAGACTAGAACAGTACTTTATAAGTTTCAGAGTAGCAGCCGTGTTAGTCTGTATTCGCAAAAAGAAAAGGAGTACTTGTGGCACCTTAGAGACTAACAAATTTATTTGAGCATAAGCTTTCGTGAGCTACAGCTCTGTAAAGCTCACGAAAGCTTATGCTCAAATAAATTTGTTAGTCTCTAAGGTGCCACAAGTACTCCTTTTCTTTTTGCGAGTACTTTATAAGGATGTACTAAATACTTAATCCTCAGATTCATAGGTTCATAGATTTTAAGGCAGAAGGGACAATTAGTCTGACTTCCTTCATGACGCAGGCAAAAGAACCTCACCTGATAATTTCTGCATCGAGCTCATAGTCCAAATGACCATTCACCTTAATTACATCTGTATTCCAAGGGAACCCTGGACCTTCCTGCTCAGAAGAGAAAATATCAAAAGCTGATTTGGCCTTCAAATATCTTTTATTTCAGCTAGCTTCTTGTGTGCCAGTAGCTTGCCATTTAGGAAGCTAGTTGAAATGGAAAATATTAACAGCGCACTGCCATGTTTTCAAATGTTTGGATATCATAGAATATCAGGGTTGGAAGGGATCTCAGGAGGTCATCTAGTCCAACCCCCTGCTCAAAGCAGGACCAATCCCCAATTTTTGCCCCAGGTCCCTAAATGGCCTCCTCAAGGATTGAACTCACAACCCTATGTGTAGCAGGCCAGTGCTCAAACCACTGAGCTATCCCTCCCCCTTGCCAGTTTAACCTTGTGACTGAATTTCCTTTAAGAGTTTTTACTAGCATGTACTCTCAACCTTAAATTCACCTTAACAAATTTCCCTGCTTACCTGCCTTTTGCTGTGAGAATCTCCTCTTAAAAAAATACACACGTGCATGTGTGTGCACACACATTCCTAATGAGGACCAGGGGAGAGAAAGGGGTCTTACATGATGGGTATTCCATCTTATTCCCTGAAGTCTGCAGTGAGCAGTATCCCACTTTTTGGGGCTGATTAAGATCTGAAGGAGAAGAGATTTGTTTCTGAAGCCTTATGAGGAAATTGTGAGGGGAGCAAACGGGTGCTTTGCTCTCTCCTTTAACATGGACCTTATGAGGGCCACAAGAGACCCATTCAGGGGAAGCTTAAGGGGTGAAGTACTTCAGCTGCTGTAAGTGCTCCAACCCCATGGCAAGCATTAAAAGGCTTTTCAAAGCTGACCAATTTCTCTGTGTACTCCACAGGCAATGGGCAGCTTGTGGAACTGCTTGACCAGCCTTAGGAGTTACTTTAAAATGTTAACATGCAATCCGACAAAGTGGGTATTCACCCACGAAAGCTTATGCTCCAATACGTCTATTAGTCTATACGGTGCCACAGGACTCTTTGCCGCTTTTAAAATGTTAGTAACTTTCTGAAGTAGAGTTTAATAAACTACCTTTTAATCTTGGGCACTAGAGTTTGGTAAGGTGAGTCCAATAAACTAGGTTTCATTTTTCCCTGCCTTCCTACTTTTTGGCACTTTACAGCAAAAAGCAAAAGCTAGGATTTTTTTAAACTCTTTATATTTAGGAAAAAGAAGAGCAGTATTTGTGGCACCGTAGAGACTAACAAATTTATTAGAGCATAAGCTTTCGTGAGCTACAGCTCACTTCATCGGATGCATACAGTGAAAAATATAATGGGGAGATTTTATAACAATGGGTGTTACCATACAGACTGTAACAAGAGTGATCAGGAAAGGTGAGGTATTACCAGCAGGAGAGCTGGATGGGGGGAACCTTTTGTAGTGATAATCAAGGTGGGCCATTTCCAGCACTTTACAAGAACAGTAGGAGGGGAAATAAACAAGGGGAAATAGTTTTACTTTGTGTAATGACACATCCACTCCCAGTCTTTATTCAAGCCTAAGTTAATTGTATCCAGTTTGCAAATTAATTCCAATTCAGCAGTCTCGTTGGAGTCTGTTTTTGAAGCTTTTTTGTTGAAGAATTGCCACTTTTAGGTCTGTAATCGAGTGACCTAAACTGGTTCCTCTGTAGCATGGGGCATGGTTGACTTGAGGGAGGCTTCTCTGCTCCTTGAAGTCTTTGAACCATGATTTAAGGACTTCAATAGTTCAGACATGGGTGAGGTTTTTCATAGGAGTGGGTGGGTGAGATTCTGTGGCCTGCGCTGTGCAGGAGGTCGGACTAGATGATCAGAATGGTCCCTTCTGACCTTAGTATCTATGAATCTATGACCAAAGAGATTGAAGTGTTCTCCGACTGGTTTTTGAATGTTATAATTCTTGACGTCTGATTTGTGTCCATTTATTCTTTTACGTAGAGACTGTCCAGTTTGGCCAACGTACGTGGCAGAGGGGCATTGCTGGCACATGATGGCATATATCACATTGGTAGATGTGCAGGTGAATGAGCCTCTGATAGTGTGGCTGATGTGATTAGGCTCTATGATGGTGTCCCCTGAATAGATATGTGGACACAGTTGGCAATGGGCTTTGTTGCAAGGATAGGTTGTGTATAGTAACACCCATTGTTTCATGTTCTCTGGGTATATAAAATCTCCCCACTATATTTTCCACTGTATGCATCCGGTGAAGTGAGCGGTAGCTCATGAAAGCTTATGCTCAAATAAATTCGTTAGTCTCTAAGGTGCCATAAGTACTCCTTTTCTTTTTACGGATACAGACTAACACAGCTGCTACTCTGAAACCTTTATATTTAGGGTTGTAATTCACGAGCTCATGGTTCACTGCACCTCTAACTTGATAGAAGGATTCTACCATGGCCGCAGGCCTAACCTACCAAACTTGATGTCACTATTCCATTGCGTATTTTTACACATGTGAACAAAAACAGGCTTACCATGAATCATTCATTCGGTTAAAAGTTAAAAAATTATGAGCACGCAATAGTTCATAGCCTAAAACTTTTTCATATTCTTGTCCTTTTCAGCCTCTCTGAACAAAATAAAAGAATTATCTACACAATTCTGGAACTTTCACCACTGCTTGATTCTTCTAACATGACGACAGATGATTGGGCTAAAATTGCCAGGAATATTGAGGTACTGTAAGTGTGGATAACCTTAATCATTTTTCAGGTGATATATTGCAGTTTAATTATTTTCACTTTCTGATAAAATAATTCACTTGTACTCTGCTTATATCATTTATATACTTATTAAAAGTACAATACTTTTCAGTATTTTACACAGCACACTAGATTGCTGATGACTTGTTCACTTTTGTATGCTTATAAGAACTTGATGGAAAGATATATAATAAGTAATAGTTTTGCAAATAAGAGCCAGAGAGAGATTATGCTTTGTGAAAATGTCAGATGTATTAGAAATGTTTGAGCATTTAGCTATCATTGAAATAATTTTATATAACTGATAGTTAGCTTATATGATTTATTTTTACAAAATTATGTCAATTATAATTGAAAGAAAATAATGTATCTGAGGCTCTATAGTACTAGTAGCATGGATGGGAAGAACGGATTTGTTTTTTTTCTGTCCCTTATCTTGGACACTGAAACTAGACTGCTTAGCTTCATTAGTCATTAGAATAATATTATTGTGGATGGATTTCCTACACTGGGAGAAATGTCTATGTGCACAAAAATAACTGACATTTATGAAAACAAACTTATGAAATCCTTGAATTTTGTGTGGTTTAATAAAAATCATCCTCATCCCCCAGTTGTGTGCTGTTAGGAAGTAGATCTGTTGTGATAAAACATTGGGAAACATGAACATGTAGTTGTTAATGTGCAATCTTTTAGGAAATTATATGTGACTTCTTGCAAAATTAATCATTATGAATTTGGTTATAGAAAACACTATGCTTTCCTGGTGCTGTTCACCCTGCATGTTGGTGATGACATTTCAACTGGGCTTGTGTATAGTGAATCTTTTTTTTCCTCCATCACTG
Source organism: Dermochelys coriacea (assembly GCF_009764565.3). NCBI lineage: Eukaryota > Metazoa > Chordata > Testudines > Dermochelyidae > Dermochelys > Dermochelys coriacea. Next base: position 109,973,529 of record NC_050073.1, read on the forward strand.
GAGTTGCACCAATGCAGCTCCACCAGAACTAGCAACTCTGGAGCCCTACTGAAGACCAGCTGCCAGTGTTGTTCCCGCCATGTCTTCTGAGGTGTAGGTGACATCGCTGGCTGGCCACTCCCATTCTTGCTACCACCATTGGAGCTGCACTGCTGCTGCAGCCATGAGGGGAAACTTACAGACACCATACCTGTAGATTCAGCCAAGATGAACATCTGCAGCCTTCAGCTTGCATTGGAATGACCTCAGTGGTTTATGTTTGACTTTTTAAAAAAAATATTAATCTTTTAAAATATCAAATTGTTTATGAAGGCAGTTGCTCATGTAATCCCCTGATGAATGTATGCTATAGGTCTCCCTCTATGCCTATGCCACAGAGAGTAGGAGTCTGTTATAGCCCCCAACTAGAGAGCCTTGGCTTTTTAGCTCAAGATGTACCCCTCTCATGCTTTTAGTTCTGACAGTCCCTGATTCAGTCCTGTATGTCACACTGCAAAAAAAAAAAATAAACAGACATGCAGACTTTATATCAAAGAGCCACTTTTCTGCAAATGGGTGACTGTGAAGGATATTTGCACTCTGATTTTCACTTCTGCATGTTGGCCACTCTCAACTGCAGTTCCAGTACAGAAGAGAGCACAACGCGACTGTATTTCTTAAAAATTGCATGTTAGCTTTATTTTAGCTTCAGCTCACAACAAAATCTCCTTTTTCATATGAGCTTTCCTGCTTGCTTATTCTGTCAAGGAACTCTTTCCTCTCTGCTAATCTGTAGCTCTCATTTCAACTTTCCTGCTTAAGTGCATGCTACCACAAGGTGGAGACGCATAATTTATCTTGAACATTTACAGAACGTAATGACAGGTTTCATAATAGCAGCCGTGTTAGTCTGTATTCGCAAAAAGAAAAGGAGTACTTGTGGCACCTTACAGACTAACAAATTTATTAGAGCAGGAGCTTTTGTGAGCTACAGCTCACTTCATTATGCTCTAATAAATTTGTTAGTCTCTAAGGTGCCACAAGTACTCCTTTTCTTAGAACGTAATGGTGGCACACTGATGACTTGTCAAAGAGACACGCTTTATCTAAGAAATACGCATTTTGATTGTTTTCTATTGTTTTGGAGCATGAGAGAGAAATCAAGATACATCTTTTGATCAGTGTGCTACTCTTAGCTTCTGTGTTATCATATTGGAAAACTGCCTGGAAGGAGGTGGCTAGTGATGGTGGATTTGATCTTGGTCTGTGGGGTACATCCTTAAATGATGTAAATCTGCATAGCTCCATTGAAGTCAATGGAACTACACCAGTTCATACCAGATAAGAATCTGGTCCTTAAAGTGAAGATAAATTAAATTTCCACCCATGTGTTGGTAACGCTTAGAAGTAAAGTACAAATAAAATAGGACCCTTATAGTTTGGTTCCATGCTGAAAAATAACTCTGTAAAAATGGAATTGTGGGGTTTCACATTGAATCAATGATCTTCAATTCAAATCTTCTCAGTTTACAAGTTAAAAGATGGTTTGTTTTTTTCCTAATTGCCAGCCCTTCAAACTCAGAATTTAAGTCAAGCTATGTTCTTTCTGGCTGATGCATCATTCTTAATAAAGATTCTGCCACCGAAACATCAGTTAACTATATGTTAATGATGCACAGGCCAGAAACAAATCCAGCTCGCTCTCCCATAGCTCTGTTAGTACTACAGTGCTAATGAAAATATTAAATAATAAAATTTACTTTTGTAATGTAAGCAAAAGAGACTCTGAAAAAACACAGGGAGCATATTGGCTGAGTAAGAAGAGACACATGATTATTTTTCTGACCATAGCCACAGTTTAATTTTGATTGAATTGGACAGTCTTACCATGACATACCACCACAGTATCATGTCAAAAGTTAAGTGCGGACTTAAACATGTTGCAATTTGGCATCATAACATGGTGATTTGTCCCCAAAGAGATTTTTTGAACCGTTTTATTTCCTGCATGCTTAGCTTGCAGAACTGGGAATGGCCCCATCACATTCTGAGTAGGTGGTAATAGTACCCATTTGAGTATCTGTAGGCAAGTACAGAGGTAGAAATCGGCATGTGGTAGAGGAGGTGATATTGTCGGATGAAATAGTAGTGCAAAACTTAAACTAATGCTTGCTTATTCTGGCAAGTAACATCGTTAAAAGAAATATTCCATTTCATGAAAACAAACAAACATGCGCGTGCTGACTTCCATGCTGTTGCTGGCACATGCTCAACTGAAAATCAAAGGTAAAGTAGTAGTTAAACAAATGAAGAGAGCAGAATTACACTAGGAAATGTCTTGTATGAACAGCTCATTAAATAGGGATTTTGGCCTTCCTCTTCCCCCTTCTGAAATCTAGCAGATACCTTTATTCCAACAGAATCTGCTGTGAACTGTGTGCCTTTGTACTATTACAGCCCAGAATATTATGAGGCCTTCACATTCCTTGTTTTTTAAACGTGTACATGGCTTGAATAGTTCACATTAACAATAGCAGAGGTCCTTTTTTGTGAGAGCTCTTTCAGTTCGTTACTTAGCCATGGACCTACAGTAGTGACTATTTCATGCTTGTTCATCTGCCTTTGTTAGAGAATACAGATTCATAGTTACATGACCAACGAAAAGTTAAACATCATACAATAGTTACTTCAGTGTTAACTTTTGAACGGAAGAGGGCACTCTTACACTGGCAATTTGCCTTTCTACCGATTGGATTAAATGAGCTGTTTTTAGTGTAGTACGATAGTACTGGTTTGCCTAATCTGTCCTTGTAAATGGTGTAATCTCCAGAGTAAAAACAACTACAAGAAATCAGACTGTGCGACAGATTTTAGTCTCTAAGGTGCCACAAGTCGTCCTCTTCTTTTTTGTAAATACTGACTAACACGGCTGCTACTCTGAAACCTGTTAGATTTGCATATGTTAACATTCCTGTTTAATGCCATTGCTAAACTTTTCTTAATTAGCCGTCTTCTGCTTTAAAAATGCTGCATTAATATGTATACATAGACTTTGACTCTTCCATAATTTGTTAGAACTAGATTTTATGCTGATTGCCTTATTAACTCTTAATTATGTTAAACTGAAAACCTGGTCTTCTCTAGGAGGAAACCTATTTTTATATATAAAATATAGTACTTTTAACATATAGCAGTTAAAATTACCACCCTGCAGTAGTAGAAGTAAAGCAATATGTGTCTGATTTGTGTCAGCACCAGCACAGCATTGTTCTAATTCTCCTTAATATGAAAAAATGTTTTTCCATCTCCAGAAATACTATGAACAATACGATGGTTTTGTGATCCTTCATGGCACGGATACAATGGCATATACAGCTTCGGCTTTATCCTTCATGTGTGAGAACCTGGGTAAAACCATTGTTCTGACAGGATCTCAGGTAAACCTTAATTTTAGGCTGAGGTCAAAATTTTAGGCATTTTTGTTTTAGTGTGTCTGTATGTAAATTGCATAGTGTATTGATTAACGCTATATGGTTTAGACTTGCAGGAGCAGATTCTCAGCTGGTATGAACTGTCACTTGTCATTGATTTCGACAGAGCTATGGCAGTTCACACCAGCTGAGGATCTGCTCACAGGTTTTTTATTGTTAGTGATTCTAGAAACGTAAGAATTGCCGTATTAAATAAGACTAGTAGTGGTTCTAGTCCGGTTGCCAACAGTGGCCAGTACTGGATGCTTCTGAGGAAGGTGCAACAAATCCTATAGTGGGCTATTGTGTAATAACCTCTTTATATAGGAAACAGCTGCCTAAAACCAGGCTGTGAATGGTTTGTTTAAGCCCAGGAGCACGGAGGCTTATATTCCTTTATAAATTGTTATCCTGTCCTGGGTGGTTGTGAGTGGATTATTTTTGCATCTGAATGTAGCAGTTGCCTATCTCTTTGTTGGGGGGGCAATGAACTTAATTTCTTCAATATTCTTTGTCCCCATTTTGAACCCTTTTATGATTGCCAAAACAGGATGCATGTGCTTCCTTGGCCACGGTGTATTTAACATGGGATAGGAGTGGGATGGCTTATGCCCAACTTCATAGTTGTCATGCTTCCTTTAATTTATTAATCTCCATCAGCCTGGTGATTGGGCCTTACCACGTTGTGTCTGAGGCTGACTTTTTATTTTGTGCCAGTGTGCATTTTACACCTGCTGTTTTGCCAGAATGGCCACTGCTGTTTATTTAAACACAAAAGTGCAACTCCTAGTCTTAAAAGTGTCTTGAAAAATGGCATTGTGAGATTTCATCTTTTATCTCCCAGTAACTTCCACATCAAATGTGGTCTGTTTGCAAATAAAAATAGCTCTGAAAAATGAACTTGAGATCTGAGAAACATTCATTTTCCCAAGTAATAAAGGCCCAGGTCATATTATGCTTTTATTGACACAATAGGTAAGCAGGCAGCAAGTTATGATTATCACTCCTGATTGACTAAGAATTATGCACATCCTATTATTTTGTTACCCTGTCTTCTCAGCCTACTTGTTTGTTTCATCCATCTGTTATGTTTTTTTCTTTTTAGACTGTAAGCTCTTTGGGTCAGGGGTTATCCTTTCCTCTATGGTTGTACAGTGCCTAGCACAATTGGACCCCAGCCTGATTGACATCTAGGCACTATCATAATTTAATTAAATAACAATAATTGTGTATTCCTCTTGCTATCTCTGGTTTTGTGCAGGAGAGGCAGTGTAGTCTAGTGTCTAAAGCACTGGACTGGGACTCTGAAAACCTAGATTTTATTCCCAGCTGTGCTACTAATCTACTAGGTGACCTTGGGCAAATCATGTCATCTCTGTGCCTCAGTTTCTCCATCTGTAAAAAAAAAAAGGATAATGATACTTACTTCCTTTATAAAGTGCTTTGAGAAATTCTGATGAAATGTGCTATATAAGATCTGAGTGTTATTTATTACATGATTGACTTTGTACTTGGGACTTAGTAAAGAATTTGGATGATAAAGAAGGAATAGAAGGCAGGTCACTGTCTCTAGATTGTGTGGGGTCCGTAGGGCCAGCTATAGTGTTTGCTTTATAAAACAAAACATTAAGGGTTTTACTTTCATTTTTTGCTGTATTGTGTTCATGGTATATGAACCAGCAGTAGAGCATGCAATCTTAACTTTTGCATTGTTTAAAGGAGCTCAGACTCCTTTAAACATGGGGATGATTTTGCTAATAAAGATTCATTCTAAAAAGGCTTAGAAGTCCTCATCCTTTAAGTAACCACACTAGGTCTCTAGTCTGTCCTAGTCTGTCAATAACAAACTACCTGTTTACCTTTTATATCCAGCCAGGAAGGGTAGGGCAAATTATATCCTCAGATGATGCTATGGGTAACTCTGAATGAAGTGAGGCTGTTGTTTATCTTGCTCTCGGTACACTTTTCTCCCTCATGCTTCCTCACTGAAGAATTGAGTACACACGTTTTCTGTTCTCGATAATGTTGCTAACCTGGCTTTCACTTCTAAAAGAAAATATGCAGTAGCTTAGTAAGACCAGAATAATTTCTTTAATGAGATGTTTCTTTAAATATAGCTATTACAATAAGAGGAAAAATGTGAAAAAGCCAATGATATATTTTATGAAAAAATTCTGTTTTACATTCAGAGGGAGCAATTCCACCATCTGCTTTTGTCTAAAATAGTTAGATTGGATGAAGAAGTAAATCTTATTCACCGTAAATGATATAATGGGAGATTGCCTTGATTGTTAGCTTCTAAAATCATTCTGGGAGCTTCTAAACAAGGTTTGAAATCTAGAAGTCTCTGTTCACTGGTTGAGCCTCAGTCAGGGGGCGGGGCTATCAAGAAGGCCAGGGCTTTATAAACCAGTGAGCAAGCAACCAAGGAGCTTTGTGAACAGGGACTGCTAACAGGGAGTTTTGAGAGGGAGTTGGGAAGGGGAATGAGAAGGGGGCAAGGTACACGTACCCTCTTTAAAACTTTTAAACTAAACTATAATCAAAACTTCTTGATTTAAACAAAAACCCTATCATTAACCTAGGTAACTGTAGGAGAAAATGCAGGCAGAAGCCCAGCAGCAGAGTGGGGGCTATCCTGTTTATTGCGTTCAGTGGACCATGTATGATTACCTGCCCTGTGGGCAGGTGGTATGTGTGCATTCGGTGCAAGGAGCTCCTGGCCTTCAGAGACCATGTATGGGCTTTGGAGGCCAGAGTGGCGGAACTGGAGGAGCTAAGGGAGGCAGAGAGGTATGTTGATGAGGCTTTCTAGGACAGTGTAGATTTGTCCCACCTGCAGTCAGACAGCCCCTGCGCTGTTAAGGAGGATGAAAGGCCCAGAGAAGGAGAGCAGTCAACGGGAACAGAGGGAAACCTTCTCATAGTTGGGACATCCTCTCTCACTGAAGTTACCTCTCTGGGGAAGGGAACTCCAGTTATTAGGAAAAGGCAGGTGTTAGTAATGGGAGATTTGATCATTAGAAACATAGATAGCTGGGTTTGTGATGACTGGTAGAACCATATGGTGACTTGCCTGCCTGATGCGAAGGTTGCGGATCTCTAGAGGCATCTAGATAGACTTATGTGAAGTGCTGGGGAGGAGCCGGTGGTTGTGGTACATACAGGTACCAATGATGTAGGGAAGAGTAGGAGAGACATCCTGGAGGCCAAATTTAGGCTGCTAGGAAAGAGACTGAAATCCAGGACCTCTATGGTGGCATTCTCAGAAATGCTACCAGTTCCACGCGCAGGGCCAGATAGGCAGGCAGAACTTCAGAGTCTCAATGCGTGGATGAGACAATGGTGTAGACAGGAGGGGGATTTATTAGGAACTGGGGAAACTTTTAGGATGGGGGAGCCTATACAGGAAGGATGGGCTCCACCTAAATGAAAGTGGATCCAGACTGCTGGCACTTAACATTAAAAAGGCAGATTTAAATTAAGAGATGGGGGAAGCTGATTGCTGCAGAGGCGCACATGGATCAGACAGAAACTTCTCTTAGAGGAGAATCTATTGATAGAGATTCTCTAGGTTTTAGTCAGGAGAAGGGGATGAAAGAGGATAAAGTATGGGCCAGATCAGATGAGAAACATTCTCATAAGGAATCTGACACATCAGAAAAGGGCAGACAAATAAACAGTGACATGTTTTTAAAGTGCTTGTACACAAATGCTAGAAGTCTAAATAATAAGATGGGTGAACTAGAGTTCCTCCTGTTAAAGGAGGCTATTGATATAATAGGCATCACAGAAACCTGGTGGAGTGAGGACAATCAGTGGGACACAATCATTCTGGGGTACAAAATATATCGGAAGGACAGAACAGGTCATGCCCGGGGGGGGGGCAGTGGCACTATATGTGAAAGAAAATGTAGAATCAAATGAAATAAAAATCTTAAATGAATCCACATGTTCTATAGAATCTCTATGAATAGAATATAACAGTAGGGATCTATTATCGACCAACTGACCAGGACAGTGATAGTGACGATGAAATGCTAAGGGAGATTAGAGAGGCTATCAAAATAAAAAACTAAATAATAGTGGGGGATTTCAATTATCCCCATAGTGACTGGGTACATGTCACCTCAGGACAAAATGCAGAGACAAAATTTCTTGATACTTTAAATGACTGCTTCTTGGAGCAGTTGGTACAGGAACCCACAAGGAGAGAGGCAACTCTCGATCTAGTCCTGAGTGGAGTGCAGGATCTGGTCCAAGAGGTAACTATAACAGGACCGCTTGGAAATAGTGACCATAATATAATAACATTTAACATTCCTGTGGTGGGCAGAACACCTCAACAGCCCAACTGTTGCATGTGGCATTTAATTTCAGAAAGGGGAACTATGCAAAAATGAGGAGGTTAGTTAAACAGAAATTAAAAGGTAACAGATTGTCAGAGCCAGAAGAGTACCCAGAAGTCACCTACTACAGGACAGGCCCAACAAAGAAAACAACAGAACGCCACTAGCCATCACCTTCAGCCCCCAACTAAAACCTCTCCAACGCATCATCAAGGATCTACAACCTATCCTGAAGGACGACCCATCATTCCACACAATGATGGACTACAAGCCGTCAGGAACAGTATCCCCGATACTGTCACGGCTAACCTGGTGGCTGAACTTTGTGACTTTGTCCTCACCCATAACTATTTCACATTTAGTGACAATGTATACCTTCAAATCAGCGGCACTGCGATGGGTACCCGCATGGCCCCACAGTATGCCAACATTTTTATGGCTGACTTAGAACAACGCTTCCTCAGCTCTCGTCCCCTAATGCCCCTACTCTACTTGCGCTACATTGATGACATCTTCATCATCTGGACCCATGGAAAAGAAGCTCTTGAGGAATTCCACCATGATTTCAACAATTTCCATCCCACCATCAACCTCAGCCTGGACCAGTCCACACAAGAGATCCACTTCCTGGACACTACGGTGCTAATGAGCGATGGTCACATAAACACCACCCTATACCAGAAACCTACTGACCGCTATTCCTACCTACATGCCTCTAGCTTTCATCCAGATCACACCATACGATCCATTGTCTACAGCCAAGCGCTACGATATAACCGCATTTGCTCCAACCCCTCAGACAGAGACAAACACCTACAACTACAATACCCACCTGCTGAAGTGAAGAAACAGATTGACAGAGCCAGAAGAGTACCCAGAAGTCACCTACTACAGGACAGGCACAACAAAGAAAATAACACAACGCCACTAGCCATCACCTTCAGCCCCCAACTAAAACCTCTCCAACGCATCATCAAGGATCTACAACCTATCCTGAAGGACGAGCCATCGCTCTCACAGATCTTGGGAGACAGACCAGTCCTTGCTTACAGACAGCCCCCCAATCTGAAGCAAATACTCACCAGCAACCACACACCACACAACAGAACCACTAACCCAGGAACCTATCCTTGCAACAAAGCCCGTTGCCAACTCTGTCCACATATCTATTCAGGGGATACCATCATAGGGCCTAATCACATCAGCCACACTATCAGAGGCTCGTTCACCTGCGCATCTACCAATGTGATATATGCCATCATGTGCCAGCAATGCCCCTCTGCCATGTACATTGGCCAAACTGGACAGTCTCTACGTAAAAGAATGAATGGACACAAATCAGACGTCAAGAATTATAACATTCAAAAACCAGTTGGAGAACACTTCAATCTCTCTGGTCACTCGATCACAGACCTAAGAGTGGCTATACTTCAACAAAAAAGCTTCAAAAACAGACTCCAAGGAGAGACTGCTGAATTGGAATTAATTTGCAAACTGGATACAATTAACTTAGGCTTGAATAGAGACTGGGAATGGATGAGTCATTACACAAAGTAAAACTCTTTCCCCATGGTATTTCTCCCTCCCACCCCACCCCCCACTGTTCCTCTGATATTCTTGTTAACTGCTGGAATTAGCCTACCTGCTTGTCACCATGAAAGGTTTTCCTCCTTCCCCCCCCTGCTGTTGGTGATGGCTTATCTTAAGTGATCACTCTCCTTACAGTGTGTATGATAAACCCATTGTTTCATGTTCTCTGTGTGTGTGTATATAAATCTCTCCTCTGTTTTTTCCACCAAATGCATCCGATGAAGTGAGCTGTAGCTCACGAAAGCTTATGCTCTAATAAATTTGTTAGTCTCTAAGGTGCCACAAGTACTCCTTTTCTTTTTATGATAAACCCATTGTTTCATGTTCTCTGTTTGTGTGTATATAAATCTCTCCTCTGTTTTTTCCACCAAATGCATCCGATGAAGTGAGCTGTAGCTCACGAAAGCTTATGCTCTAATAAATTTGTTAGTCTCTAAGGTGCCACAAGTACTCCTTTTCTAGTAACTAGAGTGAAATCCTTGCAAGCTGCATGGACACTTTTCAAAGACACCATAATAGAGGCTCAACTTAAATGTATACCCCAAATTAAAAAACACAGTAAAAGAACTAAGAAAAAGCCACCATGGCTTAACAACCATGTAAAAGAAGCAGTGAGAGATAAAAAGGCATCTTTTAAAAAGTGGGAAGTCAAATCCTAGTGAGCTAAATAGAAAGGAGCATAAATACTGCCAAATTAAATGTAAAAATGTAATAAGAAAAGCCAAAAAGGAGTTTGAAGAACAGCTAGCCAAAAACTCAAAAGGTAATAACAAAATGTTTAAGTACATCAGAAGCAGGAAGCCTGCTAAACAACCAGTGCGGCCCCTGAACGATTAAGATACAAAAGGAGCACTTAAAGATAATAAAGTCATCGTGGAGAAACTAAATGAATTCTTTGCTTCAGTCTTCACAGCTGAGGATGTTAGAGAGATTCCCAAACCTAAACCGTCTTTTGTAGGTGACAAATCTGAGGAATTGTCACAGATTGAAGTGTCACAAGAGGAGGTTTTGGATTAATTGAGAAACTTAATAGTAACAAGTCACCGGAACTAGATGGCATTCACCCAAGAGTTCTGAAAGAACTCAAATATGAAATTGTGGAACTGTTAACTATGGTTTGTAACCTGTCCTTTAAATCAGCTACTGTACCAAATGACTGGAAGATAGCTAATGTAATGCCAATATTTAAGAAGGGCTCTAGAGGTGATCCTGGCAATTACAGACTAGTAAGACTAATGTCAGTACTGGGCAAATTAGGTGAGACAATAGTAAAGAATAAAATTGTCAGACACATAGAAAAACATAAATTGTTGTGCAAAAGTCAACATGGCTTCTGTAAGGGGAGATCATGTCTTACTAATCTATTAGAGTTCTTTGGGGGGGGTCAACAAACATGTGGACAAGGGGGATCCAGTGAACATAGTGTACTTAGATTTCCAGAAAGCCTTTGACAAGGTCCCTCACTAAAGGCTCTTATGTAAATTAAGTTGTCATGGAATAAGAGGGAAGATCCTTTCATGGTTGAGAACTGGTTAAAAGACAGGGAACAAAGGGTAGGAATAAATGATAAATTTTCAGAATGGAGAGGGATAATTAGTGGTGTTCCCCAAGGGTCAGTCCTAGGACCAATCCTATTCAACGTATTCACAAATGATCTGGAGGAAGGGGTAAACAGTGATGTGGCAAAGTTTGCAGATGATACTAAACTGCTCAAGATAGTTAAGACCAAAGCAGACTATGAAGAACTTCAAAAAGATCTCACAAAACTAAGTGATTGGGCAACAAAATGGCAAAAGAAATTGAATGAGGATAAATGTAAAGTAATGCACATTGGAAAAAATAACCCCAACTATACATATAATATGATGGGGGCTAATTTAGCTACAACTAATCAGGAGAAAGATCTTGGAGTCATCGTGGATAGTTCACTGAAGATGTCCACACAGTGTTCAGTGGCAGTCAAAAAAGCAAATGGGATATTGGGAATCATTAAAAAAAGGGATAGTGAATAAGACTGAGAATATCTTATTGCCCTTATATAAATCCATGGTACGCCCACATCTTGAATACTGCGTACAGATATGGTCCCCTCATCTCAAAAAAGATATACTGGCATTAGAAAAGGTTCAGAAAAGAGCAACTAAAATGATTAGAGGTTTGGAATGGGTCCCATATGAGGAGAGATTAAAGAGGCTAGGACTTTTCAGCTTGGAAAAGAGGAGACTAAGGGGGGATATGATAGAGGTATATAAAATCATAAGTGGTGTGGAGAAAGTGAATAAGAAAAAGTTATTTACTTGTTCTCATAATATAAGAACTAGGGGCCACCAAATGAAATTAATGGGTAGGAGGTTTAAAACAAATGAAAGGAAGTTCTTCTTCAATTAGCGCACAGTCAACCTATGGAACTCCTTGCCTGAGGAGTTTGTGAAGGCTAAGACTATAACAGGGTTTAAAAGCGAACTGGATATATTCATGGAGGTTAAGTCCACTAATGGCTATTAGCCAGGATGGATAAGGAATGGTGTCCCTAGCCTCTGTTTGTCAGAGGGTGGAGATGGATTTCAGGAGAGAGATCACTAGATCATTATCTGTTAGGTTCACTCCCTTTGGGGCACCTGGCATTGGCCACTGTTGGTAGACAGGACACTGGGCTGGACTTTGGTCTGATCCAGTATGGCCTTTCTTATGTTACATAAATTATTCTTGTATTTATACTGGTTGTATTGCATGAACTGGAATCTCTTATGCCGTTTATGTATAAGAAACGGGGTGTAATTTCACTCTCTTCTTTTTAGGTCCCCATATATGAATTGCGGAATGATGGTCGAGCCAACCTACTAGGGGCGCTGCTGATCGCTGGACAGTTTGTAATTCCTGAGGTCTGTTTCCCTAACATCAGAATTTGCTTTCCTGAACCTAGTGAAACCAAATGTTTATACTTTTAAAATATATCTGTTAACCAACAAGGAATGTGCATTGATAATTAAAGGAACCCTGTCAAGGTTAACAGGCCCCTATCTGACACAGTGCACCCACTGTTGTCAGGCTTAACTTACCAGTATGTTCCTAATATATTGTATGGACTTGTCGTGTCTCTGACATACTGGCTGCGGTAGACTTGAAATCAAAGATTTTCATTTGCACATTGTGCTTGGTAATGGCAACAAGTAGTAGAGTGGTGGAGGTGGGAATAGTTAAAATTGAAGAGAAGTTTAGTACTGGTGAAATGTAGAGAATTTCTGTCTCTGTGGAGACTGTAGTGCCAGTTATATTAATAAAGGACATCACACTCGGCAGCTGTGGAAGCTTCCCCACACTGCCTCACTAATATGCCTGAAATCTGACCAGCAGAACCCACCCATAAAGCTGAGAAAGAGAGTAGTACCATTTTCACCCTCATTCAGTCTGTCTCTGTTCTGACACTGCCAGTTTCATGTGGGTTAAGACCAGCAGCTTACTGACCAAGATTTTCCAAAGTGACTAGTAATTTTCAGTGCCATAATTTTTATTGAGTTCAGCTTGAGACAGTTTTGAAAGGGACTGACTTTTCACTAAGCATGGAGTTGCCTGATGCCTTATAGGCATCTTTAAGTTGGGCAACCAAAAATGAATGCATCCAAAACCACTAGTCCCTTTGGAAAATCTTGACCATTTTCTGTAGGCCACCAAAAAGCCATTGGACTCTGATTTTCAAATGCTTATGACAGCTCTTTAAAAGTCCTCTCTTTTCTTTTCACCTACCTCCACTTAAAGTTGAGCAAAAAATCCCAAAGAAACAATCTTCACTGTCTTTCCTAGATTTTGCCTGCTCTTATGAGGGAATTATGTAACTAGTTAACTTTTAACTTTTTATGAGTTAAAGAACAATCCATAAAGTGACAGACATGCCAGTTTTTAAAAAAAAATTGTGTCAGAATTGTAAATCTGCAAATTTTTAAGTAATTCTCATTACTTTAAAGATTTAGAAAACATTTTAAAAGGGGCAGACAACAGTACCTGCTTATATTTTTAATTCCTGGCTTCTACACAGACATGTTTCTTTATTTTTCTTGTAGGTGTGCCTGTATTTTTATCATAAACTGTACAGGGGAAATAGGGTGACTAAGGTGGATGCTGGGAGTTTCAATGCCTTTTCCTCACCTAACCTGCCTCCACTTGCAAATGCAGAGGTTGATATTACAAGTAAGCAATTTCATCGTTTAAGCCCTGTAATTTATGACGCATGCAAAAGCGCACTACCTTCCTCAAGAGCTGTTTCAGGATTTGATCAGTACTTACACAATTGAGACACATTTTCTTAAGTATGGATGTGATTTAAAAGTGTTGTGTTATGCTTTCTGTGTCTTGACACTGCTCCATGTGCCCTAGAAGCCGTTAAAATGATAGTTGTATAAGATATAAGAATCCGCGATTAAACAGCAGGTAGATTTTGTACAGTACTCTATTATACATAGACATGGCTGGATTGATTCTTACCAAATATCCAGATTCTTGGGAAGGAAGCATTTTGGGAATATGCCCTTCTGCCACGAAAATGCTTGGTCTGGGGATAAAATAAGGTAGGGAAAAATGAAAAAACAAAGTGGTTTAATCACTTTAATGATTACACTGGATCCTGAAATAAGGCACAGCAGGTGGGGCAGCATCTGTACAGTTTCTGACGGATCATTCATACACTTTGGTTCATAGTCATTTGGTAAGGCGCTTTATTAGGTGCTTCAGAAACTAAGATCCTTTTAAATCAGAAGGACGCTGTTAATGTTGTTAGGTCTAAAATTTGATCTTTCTTCCTAATTTATTTAGATGTTAGGCAATCTGGATGTGTGTTCCTGGTTTTTTTTGTTTGTTTTTGTTTTTTAATTATTAAAAAAATACACAAGGATTTCAGTATCAGTATGCAAAGTTACTGTCATAAATGATTGTGTATATGTGAGGGATGAAGTTCCTTTGTGGTGAAGAAACTTATTTAAAACGTCAAGGTGTCAAGGGGTTGCTAAAAACCTTGACTAAAATATGTCATACTCTGAAAATTATTTGTTAGTGCCGGTGTCTAGTTATTTAAAAAAATATATCTGGGGGGTAGAAGTGGTGCAGGGGATGGATGCACTAACCTTTCACTTCCTTCCCTCATTTCTGAGTTAAGTTTCAGGCTAGTCCCTAGTGGATGTCTACCTAACTTGAAAAACCCTCTCCTGTTAGTGTTGTTGAAAAGACTGGTACTGTGACCAAAACATTAGATTAGAATTTGGAAGATCTGAGTTCTATTCCTGGCTGTGCCACAGGCTTCCTGAGTAACCTTAACAGGTCACTTAACTTCTCTGTCCTCAGTTTTCCCCAGTTGAAAATTTAAGCTAATAATACTTCTCTACCTCAGAATGCTCTTGTAAGGATAATTCCATTAATGTTTGTACAGATACTATGATGATGAGCACTGTTAAAAAAAATCCTAACTATAATGTATTTTAATTTTTTCAAATAATTGACAGTCCATTCAGCCACATTCCAAGATTGGAATAGTAGGTTTGTACCTCTCAGAACTGAGGTGCATCTTGTGAGATTCCCCACAACTAACTGCCTTCAGAACATCTGGGAGGTAAAGGGAATCTCTTTCTTACTATTGCTATTTAGTTAAAATTAACTCAGGCAAATAAATGACTTGTGCAGTTAAGGAAAAAATACTGCTATTTAATGTATTAGGTTAACTAGAACACTTTCCTTCGTACTATTTCTGCATACTAGGATGAGTTGTCTTGAATTTTTCTCTGAATTTTTATAAACTGGGACAAATGACATTATAAATATTCAGGTTTCTGAATTATCAATAATGGAATCAAACTTTATGGAAATTCTTTCTTGGGTTCAAATGATCTGCTTTATAAGTACCCATTTTTGTAGTAAAAAAACGATAAAGCTATCAGTTACTTTTCCTGGCCATAATGTCCCATTACATTTTAAGCAGAACTCCCCCATTGAAATCAATCGGGAGTTTTTCTTAAAAATTGATGGCATGAATTGCCCCATTTTTACTATTTGTTTCAATTTATTGCACTGTTAGTGTAGTGTCACTTGTCCAAAGTGGAAGTGTCAGTACTGAATGATTGTTTCATTTTGGAAAAACATAGTTCACAGAATACAGACAGTAACTATAACTAGTGCAGCTTTACTCTGTCTAAAATAAATTGTTTGAAACATGGTTATTTTCCCTGAGTGCACTCTTAGAATCCTCATGAGAAGCTCTTGTGGAGAAAAGGAACCATTTGGGGCTTTTAAAAACAAAACAAACCAACCCAGCTATTTTTAACCTTTTAAATTGCTTTTGTACGTTGTCTTCCTTCACTTTTTTCAGACAAATCCATTTCTTTTGCTGCTTCAGTCTGCTGCCAATCTGCTCTCAGTTCCAGAAGAAGATATAGGCAGTCTACAGAGACTTTCCTCTGAGAATGCAGCTCCACAGGTCTACAAACTGGGAGACAGGCTGGGCTTGGAAGGTGTGAGAGAGAGATTAGGAGGAGCTGATTATCTGTTTCCAGCAAGAGAAGGAAGGTGGGAGTATAATGAGACCAGAGCCAATTATGACTGATTAATTAGTGCAGAAGGACGAGGTGGAGAGATACTGCTGGCGGTTAGAGAGCTATGGTATGCTATATCTGTCTCGGCACCAAAGAGTGAGGCAGAATAGAGAAGGTTAGTCTGCACTCTGCATCTGCAGCAGCCTCTTCGCCTCCAGTTGCTCCTCTTGTTTTTCCCCCCATTGGTCCATGCTCCCACTGATCAGTCCTTGTGGTTGGTTTCTGACTTCATCAGTCCTCTCTTCCTCTTTTTGGTCAATATTTAGAAGTTTCCTGTGGCTTTGTCAGCACCTTCTTTCAGTCGCTCCCATTGTCCATCTCTGGACCCACTGGCTATATCAACTTCCCCAAAGTTTTGGCTCTGGTGAGCTTGATACTTATAGGCAGCAGTAAAAAGATTCCAGAGTGCTGTTCATGTGAACAAGCCTCAGGAAGCTCCCATGAAATACTTACTTTAAGCTCCTCATGCAGCATAGAACAAAAAGCATTGGAATACATTAAAAATATATTTGTAATATTTTCAGTGATCAAGAATAGACCTTGACTCCAGTGGTGCCTTACAGATTTGAACGGGACAGTCAAAAAAGAAGCCCAGGCTAGTTACTAAGTACAGTGTATAAGGACACAGTCTCTGTGCATTTCATAACTTATTTCTCACTTCAGCTACTCTATATTGCCTGAAAGTATCAAACTAAATTATGCTGCTTTATTTTACCTAGTTTTTCTCAATCACACATGCATGTGGTTTATTAGCATAGGGATTTTGAGTGCTGAGGTTGTCATCATTGTGGTTTGGTTTTGTTTGTTAAAGAAACATTGAAAGATTTATTCAGGAAAAATCAAGTACATAAAAAAATTGCTTGGATTTTGTAGATAGATACAATAGATAAATACAATAGGGAAAGTTGAGAGGATACACACTATCAACCTTAATAGCATCACTAATGTAAAAGAGAGAGGATGATTAGTTATCATTGGCCAGGTTACTGCGGTATTAGGCAATTCCGGTTGTATATAGTAAAAAGCCCAAGTCATTTATTTATTCATATTATCAAGGTAAATGCCAGCTCTATACACTGATATTTTTTTTTCTTACAAATACAGACATGTTTATTGTTGTAATGAATATTTAGTTGGGATAGACTCATTTCAAAAGGTGTGTATCAATTATCAGAAAAAGGCGGCTGTATTTTTAGTCTTGCTTTCCACCTTTAAGAACCATCCATAAGTTGGTTTGTGCTCTCCATCCATTGGCTGTCACTCTCATTTCTAATGAACACTGGTGTAGCTTATATAATGGTATGACTTGCCTGTCACTTTGCAGAGAAGGGTGAGAAGAAAGTGCTGCTGTTTGACTGGAGCTTTCAATCATTAAAAGCTGTATTTCTTGTTTGATTTCATAACTGAGTTCAGTCACCACACCTTAGGGAGGTGTCACTTTTAAAGCTACTGTACTTCTATAATAAATGAGTTTAAACCTGTATTGTGGCTTATGTGTATGTGTTGCCTAACAAAAGTTTGCTGCTTTATAGAATGTGTTGTATTAGTTTGATTTCTTTCCCTCTGTCCTGATGTATGGTCTTGTCTTTATTAGATTAGACCGAAAGAGACAAGACTTTCACCATCTGATACTTCTGTAAAGGGAAAAGAGGTTTTCACTTACCTTCCAGGACCTATGACCCTGGAACCTTCCACATTCTTACTCCTTTCTATTCAGTAATTCTAAACCTTTCAAGTGAACAACATCCTCAGTACAGACATTGTGACATCCTATCTCGGATATCTCAGATATTACACCTTGTGGGATATAAAACACAAATTTAAAGTCTGCACAATATACTAAACCAACCTCTTCATATTTCTACTGGATTGTATGGTAATGATGGTGTCATAGTCTGGTTTGTGCTGAGGCTTAACAGTGGAACAGAAGCTAGCCAGACTTTTGGACACCACCCCTCTTCTGTCCCCCAACCTCTCCTCCAAAAACGGTTTAGCATACATTTATGTATGAAGGTCAAAACTTTCAAACTTGGCTGCTTAAAATTAGACCCCTCAAAAAGTGGCCTGATTATTTCAGAAAGGTCTGAAGTCAAAGGGAATTGTGAATGCTTGGCACATTTGAAAGTCAGACCACATTTGTAGGTGTCTAATTTTTGGCACCCAATTTTGAAAACCATTAAGATTTACAATTTTTGTTTTTATATCTCATATGCTTTGGCCTGTTTGCCTTCCTGCCCCAGGCCATGTTGGACATTTAGTACACTAAAATATAATTACCTAACTTTTAAAATAGTGTTCATCCTCTTTAGGGGCTTGCCTGTTTCTGAGAAAGATGAGTAATGTGCTTATCTTTGTTCCTAAAATAATCAGCTTTGTACTCAAATTTACATAATGCAGAGGAGTATGTATTCTACATCAGTTTGAAAGCTTTTTTTTTTACAAGCATAGCCCATCCAAGTCAGAACAGGTTGTTTATTTGTTGCAATGTGCCAAAAGCTCAATGAATAACTTCACTAGTTATCCAGTTCATCATATAGGATTCCATAAAGTATTGTTCTGAACACAGAAAGGTAGAATTTCTCATACTTCATCTGCCTATCCATAAGCTTCCTTACTTCATATTGGCATTCTTAAGATTATTTTCATCAAACAATCCATACAACCTGATGTAGCTGCAGAAGTTGTGGGATAGCATGTTCATCCAACAGAATGACATAAATTGTGCATAAATTGAGCCATTACATGGAAAATTTCTCCATTCCTTGGATGTTGTGTATGGTAACACAAACAGTGCAAAAGAATTACTGAATGAGTTTGTGTACGGCTCTCTGCCTGATTTGAAATGGCTCAAAATAAGCCTTAGCTGGACATGGAAGGATTTACACTTTTGTTTGTTTGTTTGAGAACTAATCCAGCTCAGTTGGACTGATTAGCTAGGAAGCCAGAACAGAATGTATGAATGGTGGTAATTGCAGGATGGAAAAATGTCATTTGTAAAGACAACTGCTACTCTTATCCCTGAAGTCATGATCTGTATTAAGCAGATTGACAAAACTCTTGGTGGGGAATGGTGCTAACTAGAGGAAAGTTTTCTGGCTATATTAATTTATTTAAAATAGATATCTCTTCTGGGCTAAGTTACCTTCCTCCATTAATGCTGTAACATTTTGAACACAGAGCATTATTCAGTAGAGCGCATTTTCAGACATAGGTTCAGAAAATATAAGGTAAACATTAGACCTATCCTGGTTATCTCAGCTTTAGTCTTCTTATCTTGGCATGGATCTCTAATGAGAGATGGTTTAATCTTATTTTGGCAAAGTTAACCAGGATAGGTCTAATTCACTCGTAAGTACACTGTTAGTTTCCAAAGTAGGTAACATACATTCTGAAGGATATCTCAGCAAAGTCTAATCTTTGACTGATATGGAAGAAAAAAAGCTTTCATGTCCTTTAGGTGACACTGGCTTTGAGTGTAGATGAGAGACTGTTTGTTTTTTTTAAAAAAACACTTGCTGCAGGGGGAAAAAGAGAACTGAGGATTCTTGGGCATCTTAATAAATACCGCTGCTGCTCTTTCTCCTCCCACCTATAAGTATGATGAACAGGGCTCAAAAAATTTCTTTAACACCCACTTGCCTGGACAGCCTACTGGCCTGAGTGAGTGAGATTTCTACTGCTTCAACCATCAAGGCCCTACTCCAAGCCACACCTACCAATAACTTTGCCCCAATAAATTCTTCCTTGCTAAATAGAGTCAAGGGGTTGAAATCAATCTATGGGAGGCTGAGTGATGGGGATTTACAAGTCTAGTTAATGATGTTTCAGCACAGTTCATCACAGGCACGTATAATAGTTTCCCTTGACATAATCCCAGAATTTTGTTTGGGATATGAGTTATAACAGCTTCCAGATGACTTCTTTTGTTGCAGCTTCTTTTGTAAACCCTGTAGGCCACTTTCTCCCTGTTTTATTTAAACCCTAAGAGTACTTCAGCTATTCTGTGTATGAAGAGGAAGCCATGCTGGATGCAGGAAGGGGAGCAGTTGGAACGTTGTGGGAGACAGAATCTTAAACCAGTGTAAAATGGTATAAAAGTGAGGCGAATAAGTGAAGCTTGCTATTCTCATCAAATGCTGGCTTGCTGCAGTAGAGTTGATCCATCTTCAAAGGCTAGGTATCATGGTCTGGAGGGCTATTGTGGTGGAATGCTTTTCGCTGCTGATTTAGGATCCTGCTTTGCAGTTGAAGTTTTATCAGACACAGAGTGTTTTTCTGATTATAGAAAGCATTAGCACATTACATGATTGAACATATAGATATGATTCATTTGAGCCATTAGGACTTGATTAACATTGAGCATCTGAACATACATCCAGTGCCTTCTGTCTTTCTGCTATTAATTTGACTTTAGTCCATGGACCCTTCCTCTGCCCTGCTGCAGGAATTAAATTTTGTAGCTATATGTGCTCAGGTTGAATCTGCACATACATCCCACTGCTCTCTCTCATCCTCAGCACAGTGGGGATCCGTTTGCTCATGAGTGGCTGATTCTTTCACTGTCATGAATATCACTTTCAATCTGTTTCACAATGTATGAGTAAAAACATTTATCCATATAATCCCCTTGTTTGTTTTTTCTGTAAGCACTGTGCTGAGACCCTTGTGACGTTTCTGCTATCTTACTTGCCAGGCAGGGGACAGTGTTGGGAAGTTCATAATAACTTTATGCTTATAGATGATATCAGATTGTATAGCCTGTCTTGATTGTTAGAAACTGTCTTGTCCTAGCATCAATGAGGGGAAAAATTTTTACTGGGATTTGGAGGGAGGCTTTTAAATATATTTTGGATATTCTTGAAAGCAGCTGTGACTATTGATTGCAAGAAATCAGGATAGTAGCTGAATGTTTTCAGGAGTGACTAATACCTTACAAGACACAGGACAAGTCTATAATAATATGTATCCTAATTTTTTATCTGTCCTTGCAGCCCAGAGGCTTCTGCATAAATGAAAAGAAACAACTTGTTTTCCATTGTGAGCTAAGTTTTACAGCATGGCCTGTGCTTTTAGTGAAATATGGTACTTGAAGCCATGGGTGGTTGTATGCCAGTGTACTACTGGTGGAATTCTGCACCACTGCACATGCGCAGAATTCGTGTCCCCCGCAGATTTCTTTGTTTTCCCACAGAAAATGACTTTCTGACGGGGAAGCAAAGGGAAGCCATAAGTGTAGTCATGAGACCCTCCCCAGCAGTATGTTTTGGGTGCCTAGGGCAGCCAGTGGAGAGCTAAATCACTGTGGGGCAGGGGGTGGGACTGGGGAAGACCCAGCTGGTGGCTCCTACCCTGTGCTGGGTTCAACTCTTAGTCCCAGCTGGGCTGGGGAGGATGGGACTTCCTCTTCCCCTGCACGGCAACCAGGGCCAGGTCAGACCCACCCCCAGATTTCTCCCTAGGCTGCAAGAAGCTCTGCAGACTCCCTATCCATTGCTCCTCAGCTGCAGGGGGAAGGATCACTATACAAGGAGCTGCTCCTCCATCCGCCCAACCCCCATGCTTCTAGATCCCCCCATACACAGACCCTCCTGCTGAGCCTCACCCCACCCACATCAAGACTCCCCTACCAAGCACCACTCCCCCTGCACCACCCCAAAGAGCCACCCGCACCTGGATCCCCACTCTGTTTCCTCAACCAGCGCTGCACCTGGATCCCCGCCCCACTCCCCCCAGCATCTGCACTCCAACACTGAATCCCCCACACCCAAACGCTCCTGCCAAACTCTATTCTCCCCCACCACACACAGATCCTGCCCTGCTGAGCCCCAACCACCTTTACCTGGACCCCCCTGGAGAGTCCCATTACTGTTGCACCCAGAACCCCCCAACAAGCCCCTGTGCATCCAGATCACTGCCTGCACCCAGATTGCCCCACACAGAACCCTCTCAACCCACACCTGGATCCCCCCACACTAAACCCCTCCACACTTGGATCCTGCCGAGCTTAACTTGCCTGCCCACATCTGGTGCACCTGACGCAGAAGAGCAGGGCCCTGGGGTGTTTCTAGGGCAGGCTCGGTCCTTGCACTGTGTCAGGGTTGGGTGCAGCCTCACTGCTGAGCCATGTCCTGGGGTGGTGGGGAGGGGGGAAAGCTGCTGAGTGATCTCCTACCTCTGTGCAGCTAGTGGTCTGTACTCCCCAATGCCATGGTGGAGCCTTCTTATTTATTTTACAAAAAAACATTTGCAGAATTTTAAAATATTGTGCACAGAATTTTTTTTTTGGTGCAGAATTTTTAATTTTTTGGTGCAGAATATTCTCAGGAGTATTGCCAAAGCCCCTTCTACAAGTTGTCAGTTATTGACATTTCTCTCTTGCATTGGAATATAAACTTTTTGAAATCCATAATGCATGATTTGGCTTTTAATAGTTTGTGTTCCATTATTAAGCAGCTGGCATCTGGCTTTAAATATATAATCACAGTTAATCGAATCCTTGCTATTTTATTTAATCATTAGTAACTACATTATAAGGTCTGGAAATGATTAGTGGCAACAGTAACAACATCTATCTTTAATATGACATTTGGAATTCGTGTCACATCTTTCATATTTGAGAAGATGTATTTTTTCTAACTTAAGAGTACTTGTTGGTATAATTCCAATTACAGAGTAATGAAGTCCTGATTAGAATGTGTGAAAAGTAAATGTTTCATTTACATTAGACCTTCTTCATACCATTCTGTTGCCCCCAAACCTTCTGAGTATTCTAAACAGGTGAAGGTAGAGGGAGGGTAGTTTATAACAGGGGATAGTAATGATGGCATAGGTGTAAGTATAGTATTAGTCAAGCACTTTGCACAATCACTGAATTAACTTTACATTTTCAGAAGATAGTATTAGAATGTATTGTCAACTTTTTTTAACAGCAGATCATGCTGTTCATTAGTAAGGACCAAACAGATACACTCTCATTTAACATTTCTTGTCTTAAATTAGTATTTTATAACCAAGCTGCTGTATTAAAAAAAATTCTCTCCTGAGGGAGTAATAATGTGGAAACTTTTATGCTGAATAATATTGATTTTTTTCTGGAGAAATTCTAAATTATTTGGAATTTTTAAAATATAAATATTTTAAAATATAGCATGTTAAGGCCTGACCAATGGTTCCTTTAGATGCTATTGAAATATAGGATCATAATAAAAACAGTGAGTGAGATGAGCTATTGTTGCCATTCTTGATTATCCCTTCACTTCCCCTTTTTAATTTTTTTTTGTATGAAGGTCATATTAATGAATTATAGTACATACTTTAAAAATAAGGAAGTGTGAAGTACGACAAATACACTTGATATAATGTTGTGAAGTTTAATTAAATGAGCAGTGAGACTTTTCTCTTTCTTTATGTTGTTGTTTTTCTCTTTACCAGTTAACTGGGAGACAGTGTGGAGAGCCAACACCACAAACAAGTTTAAGGTCCACACTAACATGAACAGGAATGTTGGGCTGCTACGAATCTTCCCAGGAATTAATGCTGCCACTGTAAGTATTCTGTTTTTAATTGTTGAAATGGTAGAGAGAGTATCCAAACACATGGCTGCTTGGTCTAACAGAGCTGCAGTGATGCCATACCTGTTGTTATAGATGGAAAAACTGATGAGATCTTTTTGTAAAGGGAAATCATGCCTCACCAATCTACTAGAATTCTTTGAGGGGGGCAACAAGCATGTGGAAAAGAGTGATCAAGGTCCCTCACCAAAGACTCTTAAGGAAAGTAAGCTGTCATGGGATAAAAGGGAAGGTCCTCTTGTGGATCAGTAATTGGCTAAAAGATAGGAAACAAAGGATAGGAATAAATGGCCCGTTTTCAGAATGGAGAGAGGTAAATAGTGGGGTCCCCAGGGATCTGTACTGGAACCAGTACTGTTCACATAATCATCAAGGATCTGGAAAAAGGGGTAAACAATGAGGTGGCAAAATTTGCAGATGATACAAAGCTACTCAAGATAGTTAAGTCAAAAGCAGACTGTGAAGATTTACAAAGGGCTCTCACAAACTGGGTGAATGGGCAAGAAAATGGCAGATGAAATTCAGTGTTAATAAATGCAAAGTAATGTACATTGGAAAATATAATCCCAACTATACATATAAAATGAGGAGGTGTAAATTAGCTGTTATCACTCAAGAAAGAGATCTTGAAGTCTTGGATAGTTCTCTGAAAACATCCCACTCAATGTGCAGCAGCAGTCAAAAAAAGCTAACAATTTTGGGAATCATTAGTAGAAAAGGCATAGATAATAAGACGGAACATATCATATTGCTTCTGTATAAATCTATGGTACGCCCATATCTTGAATACTGTATGCAGTATTCACCCCATCTCAAAAAAAATATATTGGAATTGGAAAAGGTACCAAAAAGGACAACAAAAATGATGAGGGGTATGGAACAGCTTCCATATAAGGAGAGATTAATAAGACTGGGACTTTTCAGCTTGGAAAACATGACTAAGGGGGGATATGACAGAGGTCTATAAAGTCATGAGTGGTGTCAAGAAAGTAAATAAGAAAGTGTTGTTTATTCCTTTTTTCCAGAGGCTCTTGTGAAGGCCAAGACTATAATAGGGTTCAAAAAAGATCTAGATAAGTTCATGGAGGATAGGTCCATCAGTGGCTATCAGCCAGGGTGGACAGGGATGGTGTCCTTAGCCTCTGTTTGCCAAAAGCTGGGAATGGGCGACAGGGAACAGATCACTTGATGATTACGTGTTCTGTTCATTCCCTCTGAAGCACCTGTCATAGCCACTGTCAGAAGACAGGATACTGGGTTAGATGGACCATTGGTCTGACTCAGTATGATAGTTCTTATGTTCTTAAGATTTGTAATTGTTTTGGTAAACAGCCTTGAGCAATGTACCCCAATTGGGTTGATAAACATTCCTAGTAGTAATATGACTGACCAGCCCTAGCATGGAAAACTATTTATGAAGGTTTTAAAAGTACCTTTAACCGGAATCACATGGACTTTGGAATTGATAATATATCTCTTCCACGTGTTTGGAAGATGTATTTGAACTCTTGAAAAGCACGTGCAAGCTATAGTGACCAGAAGTGCCTATTTGCCATACAGTCAAGTATATATGTATAATATATACTTTGCCAAAGGTACGCATACATATACAATATGGGAAAATGGAGTGAGGAAATCATGCCCTTTTCTACAATTCATGCTTCTTCCTGCAACTGTTGTAAGGGTTCAGAGCTCTGATCCTGTTCTATGATATGCTAATGTGAATTCCTGCATCCCTGTGAACACCTGGAGCCCTATTGATAACAATGGGACTCCGCAGAGGCCAATGTTAGGAGGTTGCTTTGCAGAATTGGGGTCTTACATGGTATGGGCTAGATTCACGAGGGGAAGTTTAGGTGCCTAACTGCTATTTTAGGCATCTCCATTCAATATTTAGGTGCCACTGACATTCACAACCCCCTGTTCAGGTCCATCTAACCCTGTAGGTGCCTAAAGTCCCTAAAGCACCTAAGATCCTACCTTAAAGTTCCCTAGCTTCCTAAATGTCTGCTGTCGGGCATACATAAAGCCACTTATGTCCTGATGCCACTGAGCAGCTTTGTGCCTAACTCACCCCCGGGCCCTGGCAGGATTCACAAACTAGGCATTTCCCCAGCCTATCTTGCCTCTGGGGGCCAAATCCAGTAGGTGTATAGAGAGGCCAACTAAAAGCACCTGACCAGATCAGGTCCTACACAAAATGTGGTGAAGTTGTGCCCCCCTAGCCCTTATATACTCAATCACCCAGTGGTTAGAGCACTCATCCAGGATGTGGGGCATGGGAGTTCAGATCCCTCCTCCTCCTGATTTTAGACCAGGGTCTTGAACCTAGGTCTTCCACATCTCAGGTGAGTGCCTCAACACTGACTAGCCATGAGTCAGAGGGTATTTTGGGATAGGTCTGTCTCTCCTGTCTGAAGCTCTTTCACTTTGCATGAAATATGTAGGGCTTGTCTATACAGAAAGTTAGTGTGTGGCAAACTGAGGTGTAAATCTGTGAGTGTTCTGGTGTGGCAAACTGGCTGTGTGGATCTTGGGGCTGCATACTAAAAATTCCATAGTGTATTTTGACCTACTGATGTGTCCACTAAGCAAAAGGGTGCCTAAAAGTTAGGGGTTGCAAAGTTCAGTATTGAAGCGCCTGTGTGTCTGTTTTTGAAGTTCCACCAACCTGAGTTTTTATTTTTCTTATGGCCATTGTCAGCTTAAATTGCATCCAGTAGTTTAAGCAGAAATTCCTCAATTATACTAGTCTTTTTTTTTTTTTTTAGGTGAATCTGAACAGATGGAAATGCAGTCAGATGGTAGATTTGTAATAAAACTCCAACTGTATAGTTCGCCTCATAGGTGACTGTAATGTATTGCAAGTAGTTTATATGGTCAACAAAGAAATATCTAAGTTGTCTAAAATAATTTCACTAGATGGCTGCTTACATTGATGAGATACATTAGCTGCGTGGTTACCAGTTGGCCCACAAAAAACTACTTCTCCCTCCCCTCGACCATTCAATAAAATGAACTGTCTCTTGAATTTAAATTAATTCCTGCAGGCTTCATTATGATTTTGTTTTCTAATGTTTGGAAGGCATATGTACTAAACATGGTAG
Source organism: Dermochelys coriacea (assembly GCF_009764565.3). Taxonomy (NCBI): domain Eukaryota; kingdom Metazoa; phylum Chordata; order Testudines; family Dermochelyidae; genus Dermochelys; species Dermochelys coriacea. The sequence goes on from NC_050073.1 coordinate 110,000,167, forward strand.
ATTTTATCATTTTGGTTCAAATGTATCAAGTAAGAATTCTGTGAATATGTTTCATTTATGAATATTTCTGTTTTTACAAGTAATTCATTTACATTTATCAAATAGTGTTCTGTCATCATGCAATTGCAAAGCTTATGTAAGAGAGATAAGATGGGTAAGGGTAATACCTTTTATTGGATCAACTTCTATTGGTGAAAGAGACCAGCTTTTGAGCTCACTCAGAGCTTGAAAGCTTGTCTCTTTCCCCAGCAGAAGTTGATCCAATAAAATATATTACCCTCACCCACCTTGTCTCTCTAATATCCTAGCACCAACATGGCTACACTACTGCAAAAAGCCTATGTAATATATTTAAATAATAGCTTACCATCCTTTTCTCCCTAAGGTCATTTTAATCAGCCCTTCCTGGAGAAAATTGCCATTATTTTAAAATGTATCCCTCTGGGATTTTCATAGGAGTCTAAAGAAATTTTTTCCCAACTACCATAGCCTTCTTTTTGAAAATCCCAGCCTTATTTTTTAGAAATGATCATCACAAATGGCCAGTGTAGATGAAGGACTTATTATTTGTAAGACTCTGATTCCTACTTGAGACATAATGGCATTTTAACTAAACACTTCTTTATGCACCTCTTATTGAGGGAACTTATTTGAAAGTACCATGTGATTATTAGTAATCATGACATCACTTTTTGACAGTGCCCTTGCCTTGGAAAGCCATGTGTCAGAAGTGGTATGAAAATAGTTTTTCTAGTTGTGCAATTTGTACAGGCCGCACCCTTATTTATTAGTTGACAACTTCACAAGCGTAAAACATGCCTTTGTGATCGTGAGGTTTCATTTTTGCAATTCATTTCTGTGTAGGGGTTCAAAGAGAGTTCTTTTTTCTCCCCTCCCCGCAATTAGTTCAGTATTCAACTACATATTTCCTCACTGGCTTGAGAAACTCTAATCAAATTAAGTGTTTACCTGTAAATGTTTTTATATTGACTCCTGTTTTGTGGTGATTGACTTTAAATTGACGCAGTTGTTTTTTTAATGTCCTCAATGGTGTAGGCCTTGGCTAATTCCAGCTTTAGTCTGTGCTGACATTGCGTAACCTTTCAGGGGTACCATGTTCTTATTTGTGTTCTGATGTCCTGTAAAATTCGGAACTGGTTTCCCACTGAAGTCCATTTCAGTCCATCTTTTCTCATACTTCATTTTTTTCCCCAAAGATGCCAGTACTGTCGCTATATTTATAAGCGTCTACCAGCCTGTCTTGAACCCTCCCTTACAATTTGTTTTTCCATATACTTTGGTATTGGATTAGTCATATAAAGCTTTGAATATGGTTAATATGTTTGTGCTACTGTATGGTACCTTGGTGGGGATACTGTCTATAAATACTGTCAATCATGGTAGCAAGAAGTTTAATTCCTTTTTTTTAGCTCATGAGTGCCATCCACTGCTGTTGTAAGATTTTTTGAAAAATATGTAGCAGGAGAAAGGGCTTGCTAATCAAATTATATAGCATTAAAGACATGGAGTTGTAATATTTTAACACCTTATTTTAAATAGGTGAAGGCATTTCTTCACGCTCCAATGGAGGGCATTGTACTTGAAACGTACGGAACTGGTAATGCACCAAATAATCGAGAAGATTTGCTAGAAGAACTGAGGAAAGCAACAGAACGAAAAGTAGTGATTCTTAATTGTACCCAGTGCTTACGCGGGAGTGTTGCTGCAGTCTATGCAACTGGACAGGTGAGGCAAATACGGCAATTTCTGTTCAACAATGTTCTGTACAGCAATGTTATGTAAAAGAAAGTTTCACTGATGTGATTGGCTGTACGTTTAATATGCTAGAAAACAAACATCCATCTACAGGAAGATGTTGTCTATAAAACAGCCGTATTAAATTAGTTTTTAAATGGTTCAAGCTGATCTGCAAACAAGATTTTTAAAAAGCCCTTTATTCTAGACTGAATTCTGTAATTAGCTAGACCTGATCCCAATTTACTGATTGACAGCTTCTGCTATGTGTGTGACACCCCAGCATCCATCTGCAAAATACTGTTGATGTCAATCCCAAAAGAACTCCAGTGAGCATGGAACTGGCTAACGGGGCAGACCAGTCAAGTAATGTCTTTTCAGGTTTGCAGTTACTTTAATAGTGACAAAATAAGGGCATTCAGTAAGGTGGCAAACTTCCGAAATATTCTAAACCTCATTGCTTACTTGACCCTCAAGACTCCCATTAGGCTATCTGCATGTGCCAATGAGTTCAGCAGTATAGTATGTACTGGGATGTCCCTCTGAATGGAGGCCAGTAGTCTGTGACTTCTGATCTGAAAGCAGGTGTAGGCTAGTTTAAAGCAAATTTATATGCAGACACTGACATTCTTGGTATTCAGGGTATTCAGCATATTTCAAAAGAGTTTTCCTAACCTTATTTGCAATTCACAACCTTTTTGGTTAGTCAAAATATTGGTAGGACTAATGAGCCTCACAGACCCGACCAGTGTTCATAACCTGTGTGATAATTCTGAATTGTGGAAAGGAAGTTCATTTGTCTTGCTTAACTTTCCTCCTATTCCCTAGCCTACGCCTGCTTTCGGATCTCCATTGACTATTGAATGGCTAACCTTTTTATAGTATGCATTGTTTATAAATATCACTTCTTTGTACAGTAGGACTGAACTATTATTGTTTCTTATACATGGGATAGCTCAGTGGTTTGAGCATCGGCCTGCTAAACCCAGGGTTGTGAGTTCAATCCTTGAGGGGGCCTTTTAGGGATCTGGGGCAAAAATTGAGGATTGATCCTGCTTTGAGCAGGGGGTTGGACTAGATGACCTCCTAAGGTCCCTTCCAACCCTAGATTCTATGAAATATTTTGATGCAGCTTTATTTATTTTTTGTTTCAACAACTTTCTTATAACCTAATATATAACTGAGGAAAAAAGGAAACATAAATTGTGACATTATCCAGGGTACAATCTGGACTGTTGAACAGCTGTCCCCCCTCAATTCTCAAAACAGGATTTTACACCAGCCTTTTACACTGTTTTGCTGTGAGAGCAACCACTCCTGGTCTGTTCTCACACAGCCTCAAGGATGTAAATTACTCCTAGCTATACTATATGAGTGCTATTGCTGGCCACTCTTGAATTACACTGTAGAGCAACACCAGCAAACTCCCAGTCCCAGACTGCCCCCAGAAATGTGCATCCTGGATTGCCCAGCCCTCTCCTGGACAACACAAGCTCATATAAAGCCCGTAATTTTATTAATAGAAAATGATATGCTTAAATCCTGTTATCTCAAGTGAAGTATCCCAAACACTTCAATCCAAGCACACTGGTTTAGATAAAAGTTTATTAACTACAGAAAGATAGATTTTACATGATTACAAGTAATGAGGCATAAAAGTCAGAATTGGTTACAAGGGGAAAAATACTTAACTTAACAAGCTAAGTGAATTCAAAGCAAAAGTCTCTCTCACCACATGTCAGCAGTCTTACTGGCTGAACTCCTTTCAGACAGGATCCCTCCCTCAGTCCAAAGCTGTTTCTTTGTTCCTCAGGTGTAGTAGCTGCTGTGGGTAGAGAGAAATAAGGAAGGGATAACTTGGGGTGCCTATTCTCCATTCTTATACTTTTCCTTTTCTTTGAGAGTCATCTCCAGTTGGAGCTCAGGAGACAGTCTGTGGGGATGGGAACCTCCAGCTGTTTCTTTGTGAAGATGTAAATATCTCGCTCATATCCTTTTTCCTGCCAAAGAATGGCCACTTAACTAGGCGATAGTTCATTTGATTTCATTGACATCTGGCTAAAGTGTCAGTTTGCCTTTTGTCTCCGAGGAACTGGTTTGTGGCGGCTTTTTAAAACTCGGAACATGTCTCAGTAATATCATTACAGTAGAATGTTATAGCTTCACATATGATGTTGCCACACATATTTTACCAGGACAGTAATGATTAGTAAATTATGAGTTTTCAAATAATACCTCACAAGGAATACTTTGTACAAAATTTATCATAGTCTTGTAAAAGGGGTGAACATAGAGGTGTAGAGACTGTCACAAATGTCAAAAGAGCAGGCTTCATAAGATTTGAACTTGAGACCTTCTGAAACATAAAATCATACCTTTTACTGAGTAGGCTATAAAGATTTGGTCTAACATCAGTGGGGAATTTAGAGGGATTACTTTGACCATCATGGAACTCCCATATATTTTGGTTAATGTAAAAATATATGGAGAATGAAAAAAGCAATCAATAAACAACTGAATGTAAAAATGTTTACAATGTAAAGTTTGTTCACTAAGTAATCCCAAGATACCTGAAATGGCAAAATTTCATGAGAAAAAAAATCTAATTTGCTATATGACATTCTGCTTCAACAAAAATGTGTATGGGGTGGAGAGGAACAATTTTTTCCCTATATTTTGGCTGAAAAATTCTCCATAAGTAGAGCACCTCTGCAAATGAGTTCTTGTGTTTGAGCCAAAGTGCTGTTTTCGTAATTTGACTCAAGACATTAGCATTCGTCCTTATTATTAAACCTTTATAGGGTTATTTAGTCACTTTCAGTCACTTGTTAATTCCTGGGTCCCAGCTTTTCAATGTGGTGCATGTATTATGTGGCTTCACCAACTTCCACTGATGGAGGCTAAACCCTATTTATATTGGTATCTGGACAGGAGAACATTGCCAACGTGGACAGAGCCATGATGTGTTCTGGCTGAATTCTACATAATTTATTTAATGCAGCTTTTTCACTGCCCTTCCTTTTTCAGAGTAACAGCTCTGTGGAGGAAACATGTTGACTGAGTTCTGGAAATTTACTATAATATTAATTTCTTTCAAAAAAGCTTATATTAAATTTTTTATATTTTAAAAAAAGTAAAAAAACATTTTGTCTGGCTAGTAATAACGTTACCTTCACTACATGTGGCATTATCCTGTCATTTGTACATATTTTAGCTAGTCAGGTGATTTAGTGATTAAATAATCACGGTTCATCTCAAACTCTTTTAATTAACTGAATATCTGCACTCTGATCCACCTCCTCAGCACAGATTATAATTGAGGTCTATGTGGTGGTAGGAAGTGGGGGAAATCACTTCCCCTCCTATCCAGACTGTGAAAAAGCCTTAGCTGTTCTTTGGCTGAAAACACTGTGTAACTTTCCAGCACAGAAGGAAGTTTTAAATGGTACATGAAGATTTTAAGGAAACTTCATTTGTCTTCACTCCATGGTTGGTATGCTCTGTAAATGTACATACTGAAGATAGGTCAATTTGTTTCTGCTTTTGCATTGGTTCAATCATTAGTTAATTGCTGAATTGTATAAGGAGAGCAATCTTTCTGTAGCAAGCACTATTTGGTTTTTGCCAGAACTGTAATTATTCAGTCTAGTCTCGTATCCTAAATCATACACAAGTAATGCAGCTTAGAATGGTCTGACAACACCCGCATTGGTAGCACACTGCAGTACTGAAATTCATCCAGGGAAATACCCCATAATAAATTAGTCAGTATGTTTGTGGGAAAACAACATATTTGGCAATTTTAGAAACACCATTGATTTTAAAAATTAGTAACTGCAGCTTTATAATAAGGGCTAATCTAACAACTGTTTAGGTAATTAATACACACCCATAACCTTTTCTTTTTAGGATAAAGAAATGGTCATTCTAGGTCTCTAGTAATCCCATGTGCATCAATACTGTATAGAAGTGTTTCTGAATATTACACTATTTAAGTTTAAAAAAAAAATTTTTTTCATTCACAGACTCTCACTGCTATAGGAGTAATTCCAGGGGGTGATATGACACCGGAAGCAGCCCTAGCTAAACTCTCATACACATTGAGCAAAAGCCAACTTAGCTGGGAGGAGAAGAAGGAGGTAAATATTTCACTGTTAGTTTAGTAGACTTTTAATAGTGGTTGGTTTTTTAAATCAATTTTTTTAATGTTTATTACACTGACTTCTGGCTAGTAAAATTATTTGACTTTTTATGTTAATTTTTGAGCATTCACTTCCACTATCTAATGTGAAGGCATCACACCCTCTTACTTTATGCAAAATAATGTTGCTATAGAACTATAAAAATAGGTAGATCTGAGGGGGGAAGAAAATCCTCAGACCTCTGTATAGAGGTTGGTTGAAAACCAACACCGATATTTAAAACTTCTCATTTTAAATTCAGCAGTGGATCTGTCCTGCAGCTTCAGCACAGACTCCAAATAAATAATGTGCAAACTGAAACTGAGAATGGAGGTGAAATCCTGGCTCCATTGAAGTCAATGGAAATTTTGTCCCTGATTTCAGTGGAGCCTAGATTTCACCCAGGGTTTATATTTGAGTCTTCATGTAGTAATTGGTGCATCTTATTATGCTTGTCACTTTATTTGAATTCTGTGAGTCTTGAGTGTCAATGTTAGACATAATTTTGTTGAGATGAAAAGCTTTGTATTGAGTATGTTCTTTAAACACAGACCATTTCTCTGCATCCCTGATTCTCAAGTGTTTATTAATTGACTATATATTTATAATTACTAGTTAATGACTGATTCTTTTTGGTTAATTAATGTCTTAGGTGTTGGGAAATAGAGAATTAATACAACACATACAACTATATAGCCCTGTTAAACATTCTCTTTTCGGTGGTGGAACGCTTGCAAATGTATACACTAAAACTTTTGTTTTTATATGCAGCAAAGTCATAGTCCTGATGGTGTAAAGTTGTTATCCTGATTTTTGGATTATATCAACATGAGTCATTCTCTAGATTTAACCTATCAAACTAATGATTTTCCCCTCTGTTGGATGTGCTAGGTAAAACAAAACCTGATCAGTTGTGGAAAAAAATCTATTTCAAAATCAATACCTTCAAATAACGTCTGTAAAAAAAGAAAATCCTATAGAATACCTATCTATGTGCATGGGGATGGAGAGTGGTGGCTTTTCCTTTCCTTCCGGCTTTAAATTTAAATAGTCTTCTTGTAAACTTTGTAAGAGATTTACTAGCTGTCTGAATATGAAATTTTAATATTTTTAGAACTGTCAACTGTGTCTTTTTCTTACCACTATCTAATTTAGTAGTTTCTTATTTTAAACATATTCTGTGTGGGTAACTTAACAAAATCTTTGTCCTGGAAAGGAGGCGGTCTCTTTGCTGTGGGAGGAGCAACTGTGCACAACATACTTTATGCAGGAACACATTCAACAAAGGATGTAGTAGAGAATATGGCTTATAGGTATAGCACTGCCCAAGAAGCAGTAATAGTCCATATGTGACTCCACAGCAATGAATGTATAATTTCTACTTTGCCTTTTTAAAAAATGTATTTTTTTAATGAAAGCTCTTCAGTGGTGCCAGATACCAATCTGAATTATGTCAGCCTGTCAAATCTGAAAATTTCCATGCACCATACATACAACTTCCACTGATATATATGTAATGGGACTCTTCCAGCAGACAGTTACAATATTGTAAGTGTTTAGGGGTGGGTTTTTTTTATAAAGGGCATGCCTAGACACAGGTAAATCTGGGGCACTCTTTATTTCCACATCACACCTTGCTTTCTTGCAAACTTGCACAGTCCTGCTTCTTAAAATTCTAATTGAGACAACTTACTGCTTAATATTTGTGGAGGCATCTTGACGAGAGAAAGCTAGCATATAAAATCATCAAAGTTGGAGAAACCAGTGGATTTGTTAATGTTCGTGATGTTCAGATTTGTTCCCTCTTTCCTCAAGCTTTTATGGAACCTTATTTCTAGGTTTAGGAGTGTCTCTATTTAGGTTTCAGAGTAGCAGCTGTGTTAGTCTGTATTCGCAAAAAGAAAAGGAGTACTTGTGGCACCTTAGAGACTAACAAATTTATTAGAGCATAAGCTTTCGTGAGCTACAGCTCACTTCATCGGATGCAAGTACTCCTTTTCTTTTTTCTCTGTTTTAGGGGTGCTGGAACAATTTGTATAGTGGGGATGCTAACAGCCATTGAACCATTCTGTAAACCCTGTATATAATGGTATCCATTTCAAGCCAGAGGGTGCAGCAGCACCCCTATTTCCAGCACCTATGTCTCTGTTCTTCTCCAGTCTTGTTTCAGAGGCTGCTTCTGAGCAGTGATTTTCTCATTGCTGCTTGATCCTGGTTAGTGCTAAGGCTCTCATCCTGCAAATACTAAATACATGTTTAATGTTGAAACACTGATTTACAGAATCAGGGCCAAAGATCCTGATTCAAAGCCTATTAAAATCTGTATGAATCTTTCCATTGATGAACCTTTCCATTGATTGGGCTTTTGATTAAACAGTAAGTGTGCAGTCAGTGCAGGGCATACTAGTTAAACATTGCCTTGCTTCGTTACTTTAAAAAACTGGACAAAGGCAGGATCTCAGAAGGCCCAGTGCTTTTCCTGAAGTCACCACTGGTCTCCTAGTTTTATTTTCTCATTCAGTGTTTTAACTTACTGTTCGTTTAAATAGGATGCTACTTACCATGGTGGGAAATCTTGACTATTTAAACCAAACTGTTCTCTCACACCCCCCCACCCCAAACATCTTGTTTTGCCTTCTGGATTTTCCAGTATGTTCTGACGTTTCTCTATCTTTTAGGTTATAAACTTTTTGGATGATAACTGTTTTTACCTTTGTGTCTTCTCCAGTGCCACTTGCACTGTGCTAAGCAAATAAATAATAGACTATAGAAAATATTAAGTAATTTCAACTGTGTTCTTATTCTATGGGGCAAAACTAATTTTTTACAGTAAATTGCACTCATTTGCATTTTCTGTAACTTTCTAGCTTAGGCTAGTAAAAATTAACATCATCAATCCTCTTTTCTCTTGCTTTTTACAATGATTTGATTGTTTGCTCATTTTTCAGATGCTGAGTGAGAATCTGAGAGGAGAAATGACTGTAGTACCCACAGGAACCAAGATCTCTCTTACAGATAGCAAGTTTATTCAAGTTATTGCCAAATCTCTAAGTGTCAGCTGCAAGGAGGTACCTATTTTAAATATTTAAAGTCAACTCATGTACAGCAGAAAATTAACTTAAACAAGTATATCTTAAAGGTGAAATACAGTGCAACATTGAAAATGAAACACAAATTTCCTTGCTAAGTGTCCCAACTAACCAGGCCATGGGGGGCATTTGGTACAACAATAAATTAAAGCTTGAATTTCTTTTCTATGTCTGTAAAATTCTCTTGATTCTTCTTTGTTCACTGATGATCTAGGCTATCATAAATACTACACAGGTCATTGTCATGCATGGTACTTATGGTATGAAGGAAAATACTAAATTATTTTGAATTTGCTACATATTTTGACAGTATGGAACAATTCAAGCATAGAGGGAAAATACTGTAATTATACACAAAATTATAAATGACTAGTACAATGGGAGACATTTTGTGAGTAGCTGTTAATGCGGAGTCAATATTGGTCAACGTTGATTGCACAACAAATGTTCTATGGAGAACATTGTAAGACATAATTATTATGGTCTTCTGTTGGCTTGTTTTCAGGGAAGGTTTAATTTAATTTAATGCCTACTCTACAGTGCATGGGGGTAGGAGAGAAGGAAAAAGAGTGAGGGACTAGGGTCACATGGAGTGAGTTAAGCATAAAAGAAGCTGAAGAGTAGGTTTAGAAGGTTACAAGCTCTCCTGCTCATTGAAGTCATGGAATTGGCAAAAAGAACAGGAGTACTTGTGGCACCTTAGAGACTAAAAAATTTATTAGAGCATAAGCTTTCGTGGGCTACAGCCCACTTCATCGGATGCAGACTAACATAGCTGCTACTCTGAAATCTGTCATGGAATTGGGATCATTCTGTGGTTGAGAGTTTTAAAACAAACAAAAATAACCCCCCACTTAAAGCAGGGACAGTGTGTTCCAGATTTTCTGGGGTCATTCTATTAGTGTCAGCGAAACTTGTTGCTGCTTTTCTTTGAATTGTAGGTCACTAAGCTCTTTATCATGTTTTATGAGATAAGATCTCACTAATGACCCATTGGGGAGGCTTGGAATGACCCCAAATAAGACTCCAGGGCTTGGTTAAATACAGTTCTTGTACTACTTTAATTTTATTATTTAGAAACTATATAGTTAAATCAGTACAAACCTCTAATGTGGACACAATTATACCAGTATAAAGGTGCCTTATAGTGCTATAACTTATAACTCTGTATGCTAGGGGGTTGTACAAACTTAACTATTTTGGTTTAAAAAAAAAATCACACCACTGCTCAAAATAATTAATTTGGAACAAAAACTGTGCATAGATCAGCTCTAAGGAAGGGTACAAAGTAAAGCTATTGGACTCTTTGGCTCTTTCATCTTTATGAAGTTGGTGTCTCCTAATAAAGTGTCTCTTGATAGTCCTATCAGAGATGAGTCAGAGCCTTATTGGCCATTCATTCTAACATATGGCTTAGAGTGAAGTAGGAATAGTATGAAACTTGCAGGGGTGAGGTACATATTGAAAATATTTTTCTCCCTCTCTCTCGGGTTTAGGTAGTACATAGGAAGATCAAAAGTATCTTCATGCCTTTTGTGAATCATAGATACAACTTGTGCTCTCAGAGGCTGAGATCGGAGAGAATTTTGATAGAAAAGTATTAGCCCTGTGTTACACCTCTGGGAGTTGCTGCATTTTGCTCCTATTTTGATTTTAGGACTGGGAGCTGAGACAGCATCCTTATTAATCTGCAGGTCAAATGGGTGAATCTGCAGAGATTGGGAAATAGTTTGCTGGTTCTGTTTGACCTGGATAACAGCTGGTAGGCTGATAAATGCTTTGTTGTGGAACAGCTACACCATTTCTAATCTCACACACCACAGGTCAATAAATACATCTTTGGTGCAGTTGGACTGGATCAACACAGAGGTCTGTAAGGGGAGAATACATATATTGCTTGCTTTTGGTAAACCCTGACCCAGGTGGTCAGACAAGGAGCTTAAGGACCCAAAAGCCTGGTCCACCAGGGCTAAATGCAGCCTCAGGACTTGAAGCAGAAAGTTGACCATGTTAACTCAGTGCTTGTGGGTGAAGGTATCTACCTGTAAGCCATGCCACTGAGCACAGTAGTACAATAATAGGTTAAATTTGGGAAAGGAAAGCCCTAAGAGACAACAGTGTGTTCCAGTACATATAAGGGTCTAGCATAATGCGTGTTAATGTTGAAGGCCTTGGTGGTGCCTTCTGGTGTTGAGTGCACCAGAAGTTTATTGATGCTCAACCCTTGTTGCGAGTAGAGTTGGGCAACGTTTTTTACAACACTTTTTTTTTTTTTTTTTTTTTTTTTTTTTTGGCTGAAAACTGCATTTGGGGGGGCCTGAAACTATTTGCCAAATTCAGGTCAAATTTCACAAATACTTTCGGTTGGAAAAAAAAAAAAGCCTTTTAATTTCAAATTTGGCCAATAAGAAAGGTGAAGACAGCAAAATCAAAACAAAAAACTCAAGGGGGTAAAAAAGAACAAAAAACAAAATTTGTTTTGAGTCGACCAAAATGTTTCGGTTGATACAAAATTATTTTTATTTATTAGACGAAAAAATGTTTTGGTATGAATTGAAGCAGATTTTTTTATCTGATTTTTTTTTTCCAGTTTGGCCCCTGTACCAGAAAAATTCATTATTTGCGCAGCTCAAATAGTGAGTTATTGCTTAGTAACATAGATCTAATTTTTGGAGTTTATGCAGCATATTCTTCTACTATGAAAAGCATTTCCAAGCAGAATGATTATTTACCCAAAAAAAAAAAAAAAAGCCAAAGCAAAAGCAAGTGTTGCTGCCCTAGGTTCGAAACATCAGCAGAAACTTCTCAACATAGTATACATTAGCAAATGGTGTTAAATATATATATATATATACTTTAAAATGGAGTTCAGTATTGTTCTCATAGAATCTTCATTGTCTTAAAATCTCAGAAATGACCAGTGATTCTGGGATTGTTTCTACGTTTAGGTGCCTCATTTGAGACACCTTATAGGGGTCTTACTTTCAAAGCCTGGGTGATCTTTTGAAACTCAGACCCCTTTTTAAATTGTCTCGGGTTTGGTTCCCAAAAAAAGAGACGCCCATAGTTGTTTGTCCCTTTTGAAAATGAAGGCCTTGATCTCTTTAATCAGCGTGAGTTTTCTATGAGCCTTATGATGGTGGATCCGTGGTATCTCCATCATATTTATATATTTTACCCTTCGTCTGACCAGCCAGCACAAAAAGAGAAAATATTATAAATTTCTATGTGAATCAATCAGAGCAGGCCTTAAAATTTAAGAATCTTTAACAAATGTGGTTCAAAAAGGTCACACCTTATCAGTATTCGGATGTGCCATATTTTGCAGGATCCTACTTAGCTATGGGGCTTGTCAATAATGAAAAAGGTTGTTTAAACATAGGTTGTTTAGTAAATAGCTGTTAGAATCAGCACAGTCAGACGAGAACTCAGAAGTATCCTAACTCCATATTGACTTCAGGAAACTGATATCTGTAGTTAGTAAGGAAGTGGTAAGTTTGGTGGTAATACAATTTTCAGGCATTTAATTTATTATATTGATCACTTCTTTATTATTTTGTTTTTTATATGAAGTAGGAGATTGTTTTAAAATTAATTATCAAACTTTAAAGATGGCTGCTTAGGGGCTTTTTCATTTCCACTTGAACTAGAAGAACCTACATGTTCATTGTTCAGGAAAAAAGACTTTTAAAAATATGCTATTCCAGTTGCATATTGTTTATTGGCCAAATCTGGGACCAAAAATTTTTCAAAAAACTAATATTAGTTTGAGATGAGCACATCTTGATAATAGGAGGGAGTTTTGCTATGTAGAATTTACATAAAGAAAGGGATGTCATTTGAGAGATCTGAAAAAAACTAATTAGCATGTGGGTCTGAAACAGCATAGTTTAGAAATCCTCTTAATTTAATTCCAGTATAACTAGGAAGTGAGAGAAGTCCAAGTAACTACGGAAACAGGTTTCAGAGTGGTAGCCGTGTTAAAGTATACATGTGACTTCTTTTCCCTCAAAGAATATGAACAAGATTGTTTTTACTAACTGGTATCTTTAATTATTATATTTGTATTATTAGATCTACAAGTAAACGTGGGTGCAATATTGTTCTTCTGAGGTAGATATCAGTAGTTCTAAGGACACAAATGGTAAATAAAAAGATATGTATGATACTAAAACTTTTAAATTTTATTTTGTGTTTCTCAGGAGCTAGAAGCCATTAGAGATGCATTAATTCCTTCTTTGGCCTGTGCTGCAGCTAAAACAGGTGACATGGATGCACTAAAAGCCATAGGAGAAATGGTAAAAAAAAAATTAAACTCTTTACAAATCTTTTATTTATAGCTTAATACAAAATGCATTTGTAAGAGACTGGAAGCAAGCAATATGTCTGTATAATAGAGCATGATAGTAACACTATAATCAAGGTGAGCTGACAAGCATTTATTAATAGGTACTTCAGTCTAGTCTTTTCAAAAATGTTTTATTTCATGTGACATCTTTCAGGCTTGTTCTCAGCCTGTCACTTGTGACTGTGTGAGCTAAGATAAATATGCAAATGCATATTTCTTTTTTGTTGAAGAATTGCAACTTTTAGGTCTGTAATCGAGTGACCAAAGAGATAGAAGTGTTCTCCAACTGGTTTTTGAATGTTTGTTATATCCATAGGTCTATGAATCTCAAAGTAGATACATTTACCAGTAACTACTGGACACCATTATGAACTTGACTAATTAGTTTAACATAAGCTTTTGAGAAACTGTTGCATGTTTAATGATTTTTGGTCATTGGATTCAAACTATAATGTTGGAGTATGTATCATTATGTGATTAAGACCCTGAACCAACCAGCCTCAAGTGTACTATCATTAGCAGTTGTTGTGTATATGTTGCAGGGTGGAAACTTGAGCTGTGAAGATTATGATGGTCGAACTCCACTTCATATTGCATCAAGTGAAGGAAATTTACAACTAGTTGAGTATTTACTGAAGTATGGAGCAACTGTTTATGCTAAAGATATGTTTGGTGTTACCCCACTGAAGTATGCAGTCAAATACAGGTATTAAAAAAATACATTTTACACAAAGATCTATGAGAAGGCCAACCCATCTCATTTCAAATTTATGTCACTTTCAATTAGTGGGTTTTGGTCAGCAATCTGCAATAGTGAAAAGCAGTGATCAATTCTTTGACAGCAAATTCTGTAGTTTTAAAGGATGTGTAAATGGTTTGGATATTTAGGACATTGTAGCTGAAGAAAACAGCCTTGCTGATGCCAAATCCCAGAGCTAAGTATGTTTTTTTTTATCCCTCCCCCTACTCCAGGACTCCATTATTTGTGGTGAGATTTCTTTATAAAAGAAAAATTTGACTTATTAATTTTATTTTTGCAGAAGGGAGAGTTCAGGAACTAGAGCAATAGGGAAGAGGGGGCTGTCTCTTTGTATCTTCCTTTCATCATCAGGAACAGAGGGTTTTAAAATAGAATAGGCTACTCCAGTAGGCTGAAGGGTTTTGTACCCACTCTTTCTTTCTGGGTCACCATTTCTCTGATTTCTCTCCCACAAACTCTACACATTTATTAGCAGAGGCATGCACAATAAGCATGTGCTGGCTGCCTCCCTCGGTGATTCTCTTTCCGTGTTGGCAATGACACCAATAATCCTTGAAGTTGGTCTCCTAGTTGCTGGTGGTCTGTGGGCCAGTCATTCTGCTGGTCTTTATCCTATTGTGTAGGTTCATAGTGCCACAGTTTATCAGAATGTAAAAAGATGTCAATTACTGTAGCTGAAATTAAGCTTGTAGTTTAGAGATTTACATCCTTATTTGTCCTTCCACCCATTTGAAGCTACAGATTGACTCTGACTCTGTCTCTCACTTACCTATGCTTTCCTTGTTTATTCACCCTATCCTTTAGGCCCTTATTATGTGTTTACAGTTTGTGAACACCATTTGTCTGTATTTTTGAGGGACAGTGCCCATTTTATATTTAACAAAATATTTATCCTTTTTCACTCTGTGCCACCAAAGGGTCCCTCAGGTCCAGTGTGTGTCCTGGTCTTTCTCTCCAAATGGCTCTGTTATAGCTTTCAAATGTTGGCAGGTTCACCTGTCTGTGAGGGCTGGATCTGCTCCTTGTGGAGTCTGTCTGTTCTGTTTATCTAACAACTGAAGAAATCTTTGCAAAATGACGTAAGGCTTTTCTCCTCTACAGAAGCTCGGAAGATGGCTTAGCACTGATCCCAGTTTCTGCTAACCCAGGACCCTCAAAGCTCTGGATGGCTGCACACTGTGCTACTGCTAGACCATTGTGTGCCCCCTACATCTTTATAGTTGTCACTGTCATTATCTTAGAACTATCCAAGCCTTTTTGATATAAGAAATATTTATAAAAGTCATAACCCACCCTCCTCTCCCCCACACACAACAACAAGAACTAGCTAAAAGCAAATCAAACAAACTTGCAGTTGAACAGAGGTGCCCCTAGTCCAGTGTGAGAAAGCACTGCATCACTATTAGATGTTCCTGCAAATCAGATACCTGCATTTATTTTACCACACCCAACTACTGCCTGAGGAATTTCACATGAGTTTGTTGTTTGGATTCCTTTTCATTGCCACTCCTATATTTGACTCCTACTATGCCTCTTTAAACCTGTACACCCATTCTGAAATGAGGAGTGGTAAAAGGAAAATGAATCCTAACTATTTTTAGTTTTTGTTTGTTTTTGCCCTTATCAGAATGAGAGGAAAAGCTACATAAATATGCCATTTTATTGTCTGTAACAGTAGCTTCAGGCCTGTAGTGCTAAGATACTAAACTTTATACTGAAGCTGAAGTGGCTCTGGACATTAGAAATCTTGCCGAGCTAATTTATCTCTGATGTAGATAGGGATGTATGGAATCAAATATATGCTAAAAATATATGATTACTACAAAATATATTTGAATTACATTCGTAAAACAAATGCCTGTTGAAAGTGAAGAGAAACAATATTGATGTTAAACTTTTGCATTTCATATTAAGTATCAAAAGGGTGAAATGGCTGTTTTAAAAATTAATATTAATAAGTATTCTGTGCTTTATATCATGGACAGACTTGCAAAATATAAAATTGTGCTTTTTAAAACAATCTAAGAAATTGCCTTAACTTCACAGAACTTTGCACTGATTGATTCCATGTTCTGGAAATTAATATTTTAGTTGAATTGGAATATAATCACCAATTTATTCTGTACAGTGTCTACTCCTCTCAAAAGCCTTGTTTTAATGTGTGTGTCACTTCTCTCAATGATCTGGGGGTTTTTTAGCTAATCATGCAAATCAGAAAAATGACTGGTGGTTTCTCTCTTCCCTTATCATTAGTATGAATGGTCACGATTTGTGTTTCTGCCAAAAAGCATCTTAACAGAGCACTGTCAACCTGCAGGCAAACAAAATGGCCTATGTCAACAGTCGTCTCATGTTTAATCTCTTAAAGTTTTCCTTAATTTTTAAAAAAATTAACTTGATATTTTCATTGCTGTTAAAATTGGAGTTCTTTTAAAAACTATAGTAATCTACTGCATGACCATCTTCTGTCCCATAATACATGTACTCATCCTCTTTATTACTGTGTGTATACACATTCTCTTTATTATAGGGCACTTCACACAATATCTCACACCCAGGAGATAATGTAGGTGAGTTGTTTGGACCTATCAAAGTTAGCAACATCCCTTTAACTGCCATTTTCCCAGTGCCTTAATAGAGTGTTCATTTTCAAAACTGTAAAATAAATACTTTTATAAAGTAAACTTTTCTAAGCATGAAACAGATGTCTCAAATCAAAATTTCATATATTTTATTTATTATAACCTTTTCCTTCTACTTTAAACTTAAGGACTAAAATGGCTGCAAAGAAAAAGTTGTATACAGTATGTGTTGCACACTGGATCCGAGATTATTGTTGGTAAAGTCACTTCCCACATAAACATGCATTGTAATATTTGAAATCTGCAAGGTTATGGTTCCATTATTTTAGTACCTCTGGGATAGAGGGAGAATCTACACTTCACACTGACTCTTTAAAATCACATTGTAGTCTGTCTGATATTATACAGTGCTTCGGTGTTTGAAGTTCATAGTGGTTCAACATTGTGAAAGTTGAATGAGAAAAACTGAGCCAATCCTGTCATAGCCATCATAGCTGCTAGAGAAGCAAGGATCAAAAAGAACAAAGCTAATTAAGTTGAAACATATGTTATACTTGCATTTCTTTAAATGGCTGGTAGAAAGTACAGCCCAAGGTCCTGAGCCTTGTACACATGGGCTTAATTTTGTGCACTCACAGTACATAAACTGATGTTCAGAAGTCCTTGCAGAATCCGTGTTTTAGTTACTTTTCTAAGGATCATGAAATAACTCTGATAACTCAGATTACCGCCTGTGGTGAATATCGACTTTTTAATGGTGACCATGGTATGTACCGATTTTTAGGGATCCCAAAAGATTGAGGGCCAGATCATTCTTGATTTTAGCTGTAGAGAAGGAGACAACAGGTGAAAAGAACCCATGCAAATGGCCAAAAATTTGTCAGAGGAAGAGAAATTTGAGCCTAAGTAGCAGAAGCTCATTTATGGCTTTTGGGGAGCAACTCTCTGCTGGCAAATATGTGAGAGAAATATCCACACAACTGAATTCTGACCGTCAGCACAGATTCCCAGCCTGCACCTTCACACCTCCACATGGAATGAGAAGCGTGGTTTTGTGGTCCAGACATGATTGTAATGCAAGGAGAGCCTGGTTCCTGAGTTGTGTTACCAGTTAGAATAAGGAGCCACGGGGACTAGCGGAGAAGGTCTGGCCCTCCATAGGGGCCCTGAGATTGGAAGGATTTCTATAGGGATCTAAGGTCCTGTGTGAGGCAGGAGGGCTGCACCTCCTACCACCTCTAAAGATCTTCAAACTCCATCTACTAGACGAGAAGCTTTTGCAGTGGAAACAGTTGGCTCAAGACCATGGAGGTTTCCACTTAATTTCAGTTTATTTTAAAAAAAGAAAAAATCTTGCCTACACACACTTTTCTCCTCCTCCCACCCCTATGCACTCTGTTCAGTATATTTATTTAATGCTGCCAAAAAATGCCACAATGGAGCAATGGTCTTTTTAGGAGTGTTAGAAATGCTGAGTATTCCAGGACAGACCACTACCAAGGAAACAGATACAGACACTGTTTGCATGTAGCCCTGTACAAAATACAAGTTTGTAAGTAAATGTAAAAGCTTTTCTGCTATAATCTGTTATCAGTTTCATTTTTCAAATAAGTACTGAACTGCTTGATATGTCTTGGTTAAATCATATTCTTATGAGTTGTATTGTGTAAAGAAAAGTAAATACAGCACTAGTTCCTACTTGCTGTCTCCAGGAGACTCTTACTGACAACCAGCCATGTCTCAAGGGACTCTTCTGATGAAATATTTAAGACAACTAAACCAACTTACAACATGTGCAGTTGCAGTAACTGATCATGCTTACTTTGCTGCAGAGAAACAAAGAAACGAAGATTTCAGTTTCACTCTGAGCAAAAAACCGGCCGCATGATTTAAATGCTAAAATTCCATTGAACAACTGAAAGAATTTAATTTTTGAAAAGGCAAAATTTTAAAAACCTTGTCAGAAAGCTGTTACCAGAATAGCTTATAAGAAAATGCAGATCTTATATCAAATTAAAAATTTTATATTTTAATTGGGCTTCCTCGTGATAAGCTTTAAAGTAACTTCTCTTTGTCAAGATGAAGATTCCAGAACACAAGCTGTTTGACCTACTGTCCGGTTCTAAAATAGGAAAGTATTATAATCTTCAAGAAGAATAAGAAATGTAGAATAAACTGAACATACATTTGAACTTATTTGTTGTTGAATTAATATTAATATTGAGTGACTGGTTTGTTCCTAAGGTTTTGAATCCAGCCGTAGATTGTTGATTTGGTTAATGAGCAGCCTTGTATTTTTCACTTTAAAATGTTCTTATAGCCCCCTCCAAACAAAGTCACAATAGATGTGGTTATACTTGAAATAGACATTCTGGAGCAGTTATGTTTTGGGTGTGGGTTAAATTCTGCCTTTGAGTTTGGGAATTAGACAGCACAATAAATTAACATCTTTTGGTCTCTTGAGAACTGGATCCAAATCCTACAAGGCATTAGGTCAAGTTCTCCAACTATCATATTTTTGTTGATTGTTTTCCACAGCTTGATATAGTGCCTCTTTATTATTACCCTTTTGGGTAATATAGAGTCTGTTGTCAAATTTTGCATGCATTCCACAGCATTGTAATCCAAACAACAAAGTTTTAAGGGGTCATTGCAGTGTTTTAAGGGGCCATTTCTGAGTTCTGTGGCTGAGGAATGGGAGCCAGGCTGGTCATGTAGATCCTGTGATACCTATCAGGCAGAAGAATGTACTCACGGGAGAGGGCCAGCCAAAACATGACCATGGGTGGACTAGTAGGCCATGAAGAAAACTGTATCCAGTTGAGAATAAACTTAGCAGCAGAGGGGTATTTTGTGAGAGATTCTCCCAAAGGTCAAATAAAAATCTAAATGTATGGGTGCTTATATCATCCATGAAGTCATAGGAACTTTGGCATCTCTCATTTTAACCCATAAGGTTTCATTGCTAATATTTAAAAACAACAGAGATCTTACCATGGAGAGAACCAAAATGCCTGCCCAATCTATCCTGTTATGTGGAAAATACACACAGAAATACTGTTACTCTGTGAATGCCTTCATTGTCTATCTGCATTTCAGTTCTTGAATTAACAAGAGCTAGAAATGGGGACAGTCAGGGGACAAATAAATATAGAATCATATTTGAAAGGTATTTATGTTCCTGTCTCTTTGTTTTGGATTCAATAATTGAAAATGTAGCATTTTTGTAAATTCAGTGTGCCAAGGTAGTTAAATGATGTGATAAACCTTTGCCTCTTCTTTGCCCAACATCAGTGCAGAGGAAACTGGGTGGGGTTTAGTGGTCTGTGATGTGCAGGAGGTTAGAGATTATCTGTTGGTCTCTCTTGGCTTTAAACTCAGGCTCCTTGAATGGAGAACATACTCGTCAGTCTCTTTTTTTGTTTTGTTTTGTTTTTTGGAACATACCAATCTGAAAAATGGTGTTTATGGAATACTTGTTTTGATCTGTAGATGTTTTCTCTCCAGGATATTTAATTGTTAAAAATAACTTTTTTTCTTTTTATCAATTTTTTCATAAAGGCATGTAGAAGTGATTCAGTTACTGCGTGAAACTGGAGCTCACCTTTCCAGCCAAGAGGTAGAGAACATAGGAACAGAACTTTGCAGGTAAAGATGACATAAGTTTAGATATTGCATTGTAGAGTGGTCCAAGTGTCAGGAGCACAGCTAGCTCCCAGCCTGGTAGCTAGGCAACACAGCGAGCTCAGCTGGGATCAATGAGCCTTCTCCAAATGTTTGTGTTCCTGATGGGGCAGAGGAGCCAGCAGCCTACTACTTGATCCTTGCAGCAGCAGTAACATAGCAACTGCTCAACTCGTACCATGCCTACAGCTGTATCTGCCTGCCTTGAGCTTTCACTTCTTGCTCAAACCCTTGTTCCTGCCTTGACTCGTGTCCGCTTCAGTCTAGTCCTTGCCTCCCTGCCCTTTTCTGACTCAGACTCTGACCTATGGCTCGGCTTCTTGATTGTGACTTTGGCTTACCCTTTGGCTTGGTGTTCCCAATTCTGGTTCTGACCTTTTGGCTTGGCTCCTCAATCTTGACTCTGGCTTCATCCTTGGATTGGTACCTGACTCCTGGATCTATGCTCGCCATTACTCTGGTCTGCTGCCACAACCTCCAGGTAAGGTCCTGCTGCACCCACTAGGTGCATGCCTCGGCATCTTACACCAAGTCAGCTGTGCTAATATGCAGTAGTTACAGTTACATCATCATCCTGTTATCTCTATTTTCAAGGGTAAATGATTGAGTTGTTAATATGCCCAGGACTTACTTTGAAATGGGAAACAAATGGGGAGTTTATTATTGAAGCAAACGAATGTGGTTGGTTATAAATTACCGGAGTGATATAATAATACGTTAAATAATAATATTTAATACAATAATAATAAAAAAACTAGGGATCCACACGGGGGAGTTACAGCACTTTGGTGTGCATTACAGTTCACACCTCCATAGTCTGAACTGTGGTGCAGTGTAGCAAGGTCCTATGTGAGGAATTCTTGGGTTGTAATCTTGATTCTGACACTGCTGTGGCGTTGGGTATCTTTATCTCAGTGCCACAGTTACTCTGTCTATAAAACAGTGATTTTTGATAGTGACCTGTTTCAATGAGTGTTGTGAGAATTGTTTCTCAAATACTTTCAAGATGGAAAGCACTATATACATAATTATTATAGATGCCAGGGTCCATTGGGTATCTGGCATATACTATTTTTGGGCTAGAATTAATAACGAAAATGCAAGTAAAGGGACCAAATTAAGCATTGACTGTGTGACACACCTGAAGTAGTATAGCAGAACTCCACAAGTGAAATGGAGAGCATTATGGAAAATGTGTAAATGGATTTGAAGCAAGTCTGTCCCTCTTCCTGATGCATTTTATTACTATTGGGTTGTAGGGAACTTATGTTTTTAGTATCTGGATCTTGAGATTAGAGCAACAAGGACAATTTATACTGAAACAATGGAATGGTTTTATTAAAAAAGAAAAATACTTGGAGGAATAGCTTCAACCTTAACTGTAGAGCGAGAATAGCATCCGTCTCAAGAAGAATAACAAGAAAATCCAATAAATATGGGTTCAGACTGCAAATTGGTGGGAACTCTAGCCCCAGTTCACCATATCACTTAAATACATGCTTAATATTAAGCAGATACATAGTCCCATTGAAGTCAATACTTTCCATACACTGCTTTTCCATGCTAATTTTTCATTAATAAAAAATTGTAGTATTTCATCAACTTAAAAGAAAATCATATGGCTTTTTTTCAGATGTGCTGGTGACTTGTCCACCTGCAGTTCCCTCTGAAAATTGTCTCAGTAGATTCTACAATTCTTAAAGTAACAGGCCTTCCCTTCTTTCTTCCTCATTCCCCCAACAATAAACTAAATACTAGTCTCTTCACCCAGACAGAATACTGAACAAAATACATTGTACCATGTCTTCAAAGGCTACAGCTCGGCTACCCGCACAGAAGATATGGATTCCACAGTTGAGGACCTACATATTTCCCAGAGCTTTGCAAGTGATGGAAACAATGGAAAGACTTTTCAAATTAAGAGTTTACTAACTCTGATCCACCTGTCAGAAGTGTTAGGGGAGCGGCTCAAAAAATTACATTCTTTCACAAATAAATTGACCGGATACATCGCCCCTTCTGCCCTCTGCAGAACCTGCTTAACTGGCTAGCCTAGTAGTAGTACTAGAAAAATGAGAGCATGTGGCTTTAAACAGAAAGTGAATGTGATGCAATTTGTGGTAGTACATTCAGGGAATATTGTGTATACTGGATCTGTATTGTGTACATTGTGTGATCTCTTGTATTTTGAATGAAGTGGTAATGAACCCCTGAGGCTTTTGAGGCATTTTAAATTGGTTTTTAATGGTGTTAAGCTAACAGAGGACAAAAAACCCCATTTGTTTTAAAGGTATCTCCTGTGCAGAGAGTGGAATATATATATATGGAGAGGAGAATGAGTGGGCTTTGTGCATGGAATGATTGCATGGATTTCCTTGTCTTGAGACTTTCCACCACACAAAATGAACGAAGCATGAAACAATCCACAACGCACAGCCACACCGCGTACAAGAATAGTGGCCTCACACCTATGGGGAACCCAGGACTACTTCATCAGCGTAAATCCTGTGGCCATGCCCCTTGCATTGGCCTACACAGAGCTGATGTGGAGTCCAGTTCCACAGTGCACATGGTATTGAGCGAGACACTGAACTTTGACTTATCAGCAGGGCACTTCTGCACAAGGGAACCATTTAACTTATACTACTCTGGAAGGCCTTCGGTGTCCCTTTGCAGAGAGTTGAATTTCCTCCAGATTGTATGAGCCAAAATGCTAAAGTGTTTGTAGTTAATATTGTCTTGTTGCAGGTATTCTGTCCTTCCAAGGTGTCAAGGAATACTCACTTTGGGATATGACAGCTCTTGATGATTTGAGCAAAACTCAGTGATTTATTCTTCCATGCTAGTTAATTTCACGTTATCCTCCACCCCTGCACCATCTTCCTAGGGAGTTTTCTCATACTAGGCATTGTCATATTGGTGAGGCTGTTGCATGTGTTCAGCCTGGTTAGAGTTGCCTTTGGAACAAATAGGTGTTTTACTGACTTCTCCTTCTGTCTAATTTAAATGACCGGCACCATGGCAATATGCCCAGCCCCCAGGGTGTGGAGAGCCAAAGCTGGTTGGTTCCTAAGTAGCATTCAAGGACTGGTTTAGCTAATTTTAGCATTGTGTCAGGAGTCATCTTGTATTGTTCTCTACCTGAATTAAGATCCAAAAGCCAGTTTTTCCTCACTGCTTCTCTTTTGTCAAAATAATTTGGCTTTATTCTGTATTCATTCATCTCCATGGCCAGTGCTTTTGCTGTTTTAACTCTAGCCCCTTAATTTCCTTGTCTTTAGACATAAAATGATTTAGGATTTAGAAGTGTTCGGTTTAGTACATTTGGTCATCGGTTGATAACTGTAAAATGTCAGTTGGAGTTCTTTCTAGTGCATCTAGTGTTGGAATTGTACTTGCAAACAAAACACTATGACGTTATCCAGTCTTTTAGCTGCCTCTTTTAAGGGTTAATTCATCCTGTTTTTAGAAAGTGAGATGAGGAACTAAGTTTTCTTACCAGTCGTCCCTTAGAATCTTCCAAATCTATTTTCCTACTGCAGGGGTATTGTTGTCTTTATGCAAAACAAAACTGTGACAACTCCAAGACACATAATGGTAACTCCCCAGATTTGTTCAGAAAGCTTCTCTGCTAGATCCAGTTTAGCCACAAATTTGATTTATACTGGTTGGGTTTTTGAATGTCAATTAAGTGAATGTCACCTCTTCTGAACGTCTGTGCACAACAAGGCTGAAATAAGGGCAGGTGAGCAAGCAAATCAGTTCACTCACTCGTATCCTCATATGTTAAAATATCAGTTTATGAAATCCAAGGATGTTCTTTTTCAAACCTGTTATCAGGATAACATACCTTTTTAAGTCTGATCCCAGATGTTGGGATAAATTATAGTTCGGAAGGTACTAGGACTATGCTTCTAATCTCTGGTTAACTTTCTGAAGAAATAAAATATGAAGCAGGCTTTTATAATCTTAATCTCCCATCTCTCCTTGCAGTTACGAATAAAAAGGCCTGGGTACACTGGATAATATGAACGGTATCCTTGAATGCACTCTAGATAGAATTATTTTAGTCCCCCACAGAATCACCACCTTGCTTATCAAGAATCTTCACCAGCAGAAAAACATAATTTCTTTACTGTCTGGGTGGTGCTGCAGCTACAAATATCTCACCATTTCCCAGTGGTTTTAGTTACACTTTGAACAAGCAGGATCCTCACATGGATCTGTGTGTAAGAGCCCCTGAGAAAGATGAGGTCCTGAGCTCACCACAAAAAAGGAACTCAGCCTCCCCACCCTTTGCAAAATCCTACAGATGAATCATCAGTACCTCATGGTAAACACTATCAGTAACTGCTATAAAACTTGTGCTTTCTTCTAAGCCAGTTAAAATGTTACCAACTTTTTATACTTATTTTGCTGTCACTGCAATGCGTATTTTGAAGGTCATGAAGCACTCATAACAGTTTTTATGCTTGTAATCTAGTGCTACCTGCACATACTAGTTAATTAAATTACATTTATCACTTTTCCGCTATCTTGACTCTTCTACAGTCAAGTCCTTTTGCCCATAATGGAAATTCCTGTATTATGTAACAGTTTTATAGTCATCCTTTCCAAATGTTAAAAATCCAGTGGTTGGTAGTCTCATCTATGCTTCCTGCCGACTATATGGTATGCCAAGTGGCACAAGAGCTTAGCAGTGTGGTGTTTTTCACACTCAACCAGTGCTGAAGTGTTATCTGTTTTGGAGGGTGGGATTTCCTTTTTTTATATAAAAATATATGAAGCCTTGAACGTTTGAAACTGGGCTGGCATTAAAACGTGTTCTGCACCAGACACACTCCCATTTTTCTATAGAGCCAGGCCCTTCCTTACTGTGCTTTTCTGCATGTGCGCAAGAAGGAAGCTCCTGTCTTGCAAACCTCAGGATCATTTCAAAAGTTTCTTGGAGTATGTCTACACTGCATTTGAGAGGAAGCCTTCCAGCTCGAGTCCAAAAACTCATGCTAGCACGGTAAAAATAGCTCCGTAGATGGTACTTTGATGTTGCAACTTGGGCTGGAGCTTGGGCCCTCGTGGCCGGAGTGGAGTTGGCAGCCTGAGACCAAATGTCAAAGCACCGTCTACTCATCTATCACGAGCCCCACTAGCACAAATCTGTGGACCTCCCAGGCTCTCTCCCAGATGTGGTGTAGACATGCCCATGCAAGACATGCAGGAAGGTAGCTCTTCTGTTGTAAACTAGGAGAGTCTGTAGTAGCAGGGCTTCTCTCTTGTGCTCCTTCCAAAGCATGCCAATGGCTCTCCTCTGTTGCCAACCTGTTAGGTGCACAGGAGGCTTCTGGCTGTGGGTAGGAGACCCTGCAAACCTCAGAAGGTACATAGCAGTGGAGTTCCTGTTATGCAGACCTAAAGAGCTTTCCTTTTTTGGCACACCTCTGAAATTGGATTAAAGTTATTTAGAATCAACATAATGTCTGAGAGATGCAAGATGACCAAGCTACTTGCATTCTTCAAGCATATCAAATTGATTGACCCTTCTCAATTTAAAAATCTCACCTAGGTCTTTACCAAAACCATTCCTCTGAGGCAGTAAACCTCAAAGGATGCCCCTATTTAGCTTTTGATATCCAGGAGGAAAAATGTAAATTGGCTGTGAATTAATCAACAGAATAGAATAAAGTTCACCTATAGTGGCAGACGTGAAAACAAATAATAAACATTTATCTCACTGGTTTTGCTCTTGGTTAGGATACAGTGGTACTACATTATCTGTGTGTTTATTACCCGTTTGAGCAATTGTGACGTGATAACCTGGCATTCTTAGTTTTGTTGGTAAATACTCCCATCTATGATGATGTCAGCAAATTTGGACAAATCCAGACACAGAGATTGCATGTGTTCCACTACAGTCTTGAGGGTCAGCACCCTTTATTTGGCCTTGAATTAAAGCCAACCCCCCCCAAATTTTCACTTCAAATTCTGTCATCCCAAAATTTAAAATAAGCATCTGAACTGTGGATGTGCAGTCGGTCACCAAACTGAAGCAGAGAAATTTCTTTGCTACATCCTTAGGTGAAATGCAGGGTAATCAGCTAAGTATGGTTTATTTTTGGCTGGACAGTTATTCAGCAATAGTTGGAATTAGCAAACTTCTGAGGATGTGATTTTTTTTTTTTAAATTTGCAACTGCCATTCATTGTTACAAGAAATCCTGATCAGTGAAGAGTATCATTTTTGTTTGTTTGTTACTGACTTAGAAGCTTCATGGTTTCAACCTCTGTGGCAGTTTTAACTCAGATTGCCCTCTCTGAACAAGAGCTTTGGAGTGGGCAGCGTGCAAGTAATGAAAGCAGTTTTGTTTGTGGTGCTTGCTGTGATACTGTCTGAATTACCTGGGTTTGTTTGGTAACACAGTGGTTTTTTTTAATGTACTCTTCTTTGGGTATAGTGATTTTTTTTTTTTTTTTTTTTTTGCTTTGCACGATGGGAGAATGATAGACCCCTTTTTGGCAGCCCAGCACTTTCCTGTTCAGACTTTGAGAAGCTCTTGATTCTCATCGTCTGGCTTTGATTTTTATAGCCAGAGAATCTCACTGTGCCTATAGCAAAAGATGAATCTTCTGAAACAAATAAGCTTTCACTTGTTGAGTAGCCACTGCTGTGAGCTACTAATTTCCCTATTTTTCTAATACTCCTGCTGTCTTGTGCAATTTATAAGGGCTCTTCCCTTTCAACTCACTATTAAACTCCCCATTTTGGTCTGTTGTCAGTGGGAAATAACTTCTTTGCAACATTGCTTTCCATTAGTGCTTCCTCAACATTTCTTCTCTTACATATGCCAGCCTGCTCCCACTATTAAATTTCTCATACAAAACAAAGACCCTAACTCCTCTCCATCTGTCCCCTACCCCTTCACTCCATCTCAACAGCCAAAGGCACTGCATTTGTCTTCTTCCCACCCTCTCAGGCTGCTGCAAGTAAAGACCTTGAAAAAGCTTTCTTCTCACCTACCCTCAGGCTGCTGCAGTTAGAGGCTTCCACTCCCCTTTAAAGATTTTTTTTAAGTACCTGAAAATATTTATCAACAGTTGAGAAGTGGCCTCAGACTAGCAGGGAATATCAACTTTTGCAGACTTGACTGCGGAATGACCCTTCTACAAGCAGTCCTGGCTGCCTGCTGCTGACATCTCACATGCCTTTGCTGCACTGTGACTCCTCCCTCCCCTCCCCCCCCAAGTCTGCTCAGCCAGTCTACCACACTCAGGAGCCTTTCACCTTCCTCCTTATCCTTTGCCTGCTATCCTCAGTACTCTTTTCCTTCAGAGAGAGAGAGCGACATTCAGGGCAGCAGGTCATATGCCACAGACGAAACAAACAGGCCTTTTCCGTCCCTCACTTCAATGAGATCCAACCTCACTGGAGAATCACCTGGCTGTTTCTGTTCAGATATTCAGCAAGTAGTCAATATTAACGTTTAAGGGCCTTACAGCTCCAGAGCTAACAGCCTCTTGAGATGGCTGGGGGTAGCCCCAGTCCTTAAAGTGCGTCAGGTCGCGGATCTGGGAAACAACCTTTCTAAGAAGCCAGCCAAGTTGCTGAGGGGTACACATTTTTAGTAAAAAAAAAAAAAAAAAAAAAATTAAAAAAAAGAGTACTTGTGGCACCTTAGAGACTAACAAATGTATTTGAGCATAAGCTTTTGTGAGCTACAGTAAAGTAAATGGCTCTTTATTGGCATGGAGTTTTATAAATTGCCCTTAATTTAAGATCCAAATACTGTAGCACCATTGCAATTATCCAAATGGCACCACAGAAACATAATGCTGTCCTAACCACTGATAATGACTATTAACATTCATGCTAGAGGCAATATTGTATCGGATATGTTTATACAACTTTTGGAATTTGTTTTTTAAGTGCAATATTTTGTTAGCATGTCTGCTGTCACTCTCATTATAGTAAAACTATTATTGAAAATGCAAAACTCTGCAACTCAAATGTGGGATAGCCCCCCCCAACTCCTCTTAGACTCCATTTCACAGGATAAATATTGTGTTGTGAAATATGAAACTGCGTATCTTTTTTCCCCTTTGGTCATAGTCACACCCACTGGGTGAAACTAGCCTGTTGTAAGTTGCTTATAATACAGCCCTGTTAAATTAAGGAACTGATTCATCAAGCATGTTGCTGGCTCAGCTGTTCAAAGCTTTTGTAAACTTCTCCGTCGCTTACTTGTGCCCCCCCCCCCATCCTGGCAGTCATGCTAAGATTGTTGTTGGTTTAGTGTTCACATTAGTTTCTCTGATAGTTAAGAGAACACAGTATGACAGTGAGATGCCCTTACAGATTTAGAAAAAGTAAACTATTCTTAATTGTTCTTTTTCCAGCCTTGCTGCTAATGGCGATGTGGAAGGGTTGTATGCCTGGTATCTAGCTGGTGCAAACCTGGAACAAGCTGGTTATGATGGCAGAACTCCCTTACAAATAGTAAGTGTGGCTATAGCTGTACTGCATGTGGAGCTCTGCTAAGCGTATGTGTTACGACATATCTGTTCTGACACATAGGTTGGGCAAATTAAATGCCATTTTGGTTCCGACAATTTTGATTAAAAAAAAGTATTTGCTTCAAATTTATGACAAGTCCAGAACTCTTGTCAAGCAATAAGTCATTCCCCCAACTCCCCACAAGCAATTAGACATTTCAGTCAGGCTTTAAGTAGTTTTGCATGCATGTGTACATGCACACAAGACATGGCAATACTCTCTACATTTCTGTTTACAGGCAGAAGCTACAGGGCATGTGGAGCTCCTCGACTTTCTTAATCAACTGAAGCTAAAGATGGTAATGGTTCTTTTAAAAGTTCTTGATTGCTGAAATGAGCCTTGGTTGTCTTTTGTTGTTGTTGTAGGATGATTTTGTAGTTAAGGCCCTGGACTGGGCTTGGAGAATTCTGAGTCCAGTTCCTGGCTTTGCCACAAACTTCTCTGTAACCTTGAACAAGACCTTTAACCTCTCTGTGCCTCAGTTCCCTATTTATAAAATGGGGATATAATCTAAATAGACTGCCTTGTCTATTTAGACAATAAACTCTTTGGGGCAGGGACTGTGTCTACACAGGATCTATACAGCACCTAGTGCTATGGGATCATAAATTTCATCTAAGTGTTACTATAATGTAAAAGATAGATAATTTACAAAGTAAAGAATGCATTAGTGAGTTTCTTCTCCACAGGTCTGACAACTGTTGGTACATGGATTTAAATTTACTAAAGTAAACCCAAATCAGGAATACTTCTAGTCAGAATCAAAATAGACAGACAAACTACAACCATGCAAATACTTCAGAGTTTACATATTTCATTCAAAAGGAAAATGTTGTGTTTTTGTAATGTGTGCAAATAGATTACGCTTATAGCAACCAAGAAAATACATTGAGTGAATTAAACATTCCCCAAAACAAGTATCTTGATACTTAAACCAACAAGTTCCTTTCATGGCTTTGGGGCTGTTTCATTGCAGTGTAGACTTCCAGACATTTCCATGTCAAGATTAAAAGGCAAGATGGGCTCATTTGCCAGAGCAACAACTTGGGATCACTTCGTATCATTCTACTTCTTTCTCATCTCATCCCTGGCATGTTTTGATGGCTTATTCATCTATCTTGTCTGTATTAGATTGTAAATTCCTCTGAGCACCCTTGCCTCATATGGACACCTATGGCGCTATATAAATGATAACACACACTCTGGCTCACTGAGAGCCAGAGAGAGAGAGAGACCTAACTAAGCACATGTTAGGAATTATTGACTATTGACCATAGAAGACTTGAGTTTAAAAGGCCATACAGATTCACCCTGCCATTGTAGATTCTGAATCAGGACAGTAAGAGAGATCAGGAATTTCAGAGACTGACTGAATTCTTTACACTGAATGTCAAAATTAACAGTATTGACATGTATCTTCTCCAGCCAACAGTCAAATAAAACTGGGAGAACAGTCAACCAAATCTTAAATGATGCATGGATGTTTGGAGAAGAATCACCACTCAGCTTGCCACTATAACTGGAGGAATTTTAAACACTTACATTTTTTTTTTCCTCAGAATTCTACTCTGATGCAATCATCTCACATTGGAGATTAGATATCTCTCTTTTCCAGTGTACTGGAAAATCTAAGATATTGGAGAGGTTAAAAAAAACAAAACCCTCAGGATGTTTAAACCGTTGGGCTGGATTCTCCACTGCTATGCACCTTGGGTAGTCATTTACACCTGAATAAAATGGATGTAAAATGCTCCCATTGGTGTATGTGAGTGGGGAATTCTCATTGGTAGCATTCTATACCCACTACTCACTGATTTAGTGATTCAGTAAAATTCAAAGATTTGTGGTGCCTTTACATTCACCTCAATTGAAGTCAATATTTATTTTTAAATAAAATTTGATATCAGACTGAGAAGCATGTCACTTTAAATCTGTAACTCTCATATGGGCCATCTCTTGATTTTTTTTTTTAAATCTTCCCTACCTATAGGAAAGACAATCTGAAGGCATTCCTGAGTGTTGGATTAGAGTTTACTCTAATGTAAGCTCTTCTTGGAAAGGCTTCAGGCAAATTTGAAGTGGTCCACACTGCATGTCTTAAAGCTAACTGTTTCTTTATATGATTTCTCCATAGGTTATGGAAAATGAACATTCCTGGAAAAAAAGCCAGTTTTGAACAATTAAACAATACTGGGCAATATTTTTTTTAAAGAAGAAGAATTAAAAAAAGGAAAATGAAGATGATCGCAGTTGCTACTAGAGTATATTGGGAACCTAGAATTAATTTAGAAATATATTTACTTTTTTCTTATCTTTTAAGATTATTTTCTTATGGCTGATATTTCAACTTTCTTTTAAAAAATGAAAACCTGTTACACTAGCGTGTCACATCTTAATTTAGGTCCTTTTTCAGTGCCAAGTGTCTGTGCATATAGCTGTAAACAAATAAGACTAGAATGTCATGATATGGTCTCTTGCTGTATAAATATTTTATTTTATTTTTCTATAACTAGCATGCTGCATTTTTCATTTTCTATAATTGGGACACTGAGTTTTTATCTAGTATATCTATGGAGGAAATGCTGCATGCAACCTGCAGCATTTCTCTTATGGTGAATTTATATTTTGGGGATGGAATTCAAAGTTGATTATATATCCATGGATTTACATTAATAAAATCTGGAAATAAATGTTTGCTTCACTTAACTGGTTTCTTGCAATAGTTTAGATCATGTAAGTAATAATAATTACAACAACTGTGTGTGTGTCAGCGCAAATAATTGCATCAATCAAGAGCATCCACCTGCAGTTCTGTGCTAATATTCACCGATGTGTCACTTTAAATTGCACTTTTTAAATGTATTATAAGGCTAACACCTTAAACACAGGGCTTGTTAGCACTGTGCCACAGTGCAGATTACATGCTTCAGAATTGTGTGCCAAAATGTTGCTAACTGCTCCGTGTGGGTGCTGTAGGTGTGTTCTAAAAGGTACCCAGTTCACATTAACATGAATGATAGTAAGACACACTTTGGTGCATCCTGCAATTCGAATCCCCATAGTTTGCACTGTGGCACAGTGTAGACGTAGGCACATTCATTGATGGGACTCTTTAACTGAACTGAGTTTCTGTAACAATGATTTTACCTACCTTCTGAAGAGGACTTAATCAGAATAGCTATGTTTGACATCAGATTGTATCTTGAGTGGCTAAAGAATTAATACATTTCTGGTTAAAGCAATAATGTTTCTAGGTACAAAAACCTAGAACTTGCGAATATAGAGAATACTTAAGGCAGATGCACAGATAGGGGATACAACTTTTGATTTACAACTATGATTTCTGATTTTATGTCTTCCTCAAACAAATGGCACCTTTGCTGAAGCACAGAGGAGTTCCTTCCCTTTCCATAGCCACCCTTTCCATGCAGCCAATGCTCCATTGATTCTTTCTGAGCCCTTTAGCATTGGAAGCCTTCCCAGGCCAACTTACAGACCAAATTCCCCCAGGAATATGGAGTGAACACTATGTACATGATTGGAGAAAACCCCACTTTCTCTGCCAAACACAACTATTCTCCTATGGAATATACTGTACACATACGATCCAATTTTCACACCTAGAAGTACATGATCTTGTTTTATGCTAACATACATTTGGTGCATCCATTCACATTGGAGCATTCCTTTAGTCACAAAAAACATCTTAATGCATGTACAAAAATACTGTCTCTCATTAGTACTGTTTGAACCTAATCCAGTATGGGTATGATTGAACACTATTGGTGTATTAGGAGCTTCTCTTACTAAGCTAACATCCTGATCCATTGCATTAATGAAATTTATTAAATGGCTAGCATTATATAGCAAGTAAATTATAGCTCTCACATTAATATGGATCAAGCTAATAAAATCCAAAGATAATGATTAAATAAACTTCAAAAGGAACAATGTCAAGATGTTTTAGGCCACAACCTTATCATATCCTTGAACTGGTGAATTATAGGCAGACTTAACAATTTAAAAGCTATGTACATGTATTATCCTGATCATAGGGCACGAGAATAGCTTTATTTGCATCAGACCTAGACTGAGTGAGTGACATCTTAAGAATGGCAAACTTTCTAAAAATTGCTACACTGGAACAGGAAATCCCTCGCTAACAGTAATACGTCACTTGAAGATAAGTTAAATTTGGGACTGAAATGGTGGATTTTGGGGGGGGCGGAGAGGCCTTTAAACTGATGCTGTTAGACAAAATCAATTAATCCATGGCATTCATTCTTAGTGACACAGCAGAATAATTATTGCAATACACAGTATATAAGAGCACTTATGGGAAACCCTCTAAGGACCGACATATACTGTGGATACCATTCTATCTTTAGAAAAGAACATTTAAAAAGCATATATGCTAAAGTAGAAAAACTGGTGATCACGTCTTTAAAGTGTACAATACAGCATATAGAAAAGGAGTACTTGTGGCACCTTAGAGACTAACAAATTTATTTGAGCATAAGCTTTTGTGAGCTACAGCTCACTTCATCGGATGCATTTGGTGGAAAATACAGTGGGGAGATTTATATACACACACAGAGAACATGAAACAGTGGGTTTTATCATACACACTGTAAGGAGAGTGATCACTTAAGATGAGCCATCACCAGCAGCAGGGGGGGGAAAGGAGGAAAACCTTTCATGGTGACAAGCAAGGTAGGCTATTTCCAGCAGTTAACAAGAATATCTGAGGAACGGTGGGGTGGGGGGGAGAAATAACATGGGGAAATAGTTTTACTTTGTGTAATGACTCATCCATTCCCAGTCTCTATTCAAGCCTAAATTAATTGTATCCAGTTTGCAAATTAATTCCAATTCAGCAGTCTCTCGTTGGAGTCTGTTTTTGAAGATTTTTTGTTGAAGGATAGCCACCCTCAGGTCTGCAATCGAGTGACCGGAGAGATTGAAGTGTTCTCTGACTGGTTTTTGAATGTTATAATTCTTGACGTCTGATTTGTGTCCATTTATTCTTTTACGTAGAGACTGTCCAGTTTGACCAATGTACCTGGCAGAGGGACATTGCTGGCACATGATGGCATATATCACATTGGTAGATGCGGAGGTGAACGAGCCTCTGATAGCGTGGCTGATGTGATTAGGCCCTATGATGGTGTCCCCTGAATAGATATGTGGACAGAATTGGCAACGGGCTTTGTTGCAAGGATAGGTTCCTGGGTTAGTGGTTCTGTTGTGTGGTGTGTGGTTGCTGGTGAGTATTTGCTTCAGGTTGGGGGGCTGTCTGTAAGCAAGGACTGGCCTGTCTCCCAAGATCTGTGAGAGTGATGGGTTGTCCTTCAGGATAGGTTGTAGATCCTTGATGATGCGTTGGAGAGGTTTTAGTTGGGGGCTGAAGGTGATGGCTAGTGGCGTTCTGTTATTTTCTTTGTTGGGCCCGTCCTGTAGTAGGTGACTTCTGGGTACTCTTCTGGCTCTGTCAATCTGTTTCTTCGCTTCAGCAGGTGGGTACTGTAGTTGTAAGAATGCATGATAAAGATCCTGTAGGTGTTTGTCTCTGTCTGAGGGGTTGGAGCAAATGCGGTTATATCGTAGAGCTTGGCTGTAGACAATGGATCGTGTGGTATGATTTGGATGATAGATAGAGGCATATAGGTAGGAATAGCGGTCAGTAGGTTTCCGATATAGGGTGGTGTTTATGTGACCATCGCTTATTAGCACCGTAGTGTCCAGGAAGTGGATCTCTTGTGTTGACTGGTCCAGGCTGAGGTTGATGGTGGGATGGAAATTGTTGAAATCATGGTGGAATTCCTCAAGAGCTTCTTTTCCATGAGTCCAGATGATGAAGATGTCATCAATGTAGCACAGGTAGAGTAGGGGCATTAGGGGACGAGAGCTGAGGAAGCGTTGTTCTAAGTCAGCCATAAAAATGTTGGCATACTGTGGGGCCACGCGGGTACCCAACGCAGTGCCGCTGATTTGAAGGTATACATTATACAATACAGCATATCTTTCTATACCACACATCCTGTAGAAGCATCTTAAAGTGACTAAAAAAAAGTACAAGCCTTCAGCATTAAAACTGGGAAAAAGGTACAGTAAGTTATTGACCTTTTCCTGCACATAAACCAGGTAAACAAATTCCCATTTTTAAAACACTTGGGGCCAAGTTTTCAGTCATAGTGTAAGTGAATTCTACTCCATTGAAATCCAGTGGTGTGTTTAGCATTCCTGGTTAAGTTTGGGCAAAAGTTTAGAAATGTGATATAGTAAGAAATGGGTTTATATCCAAGAACATAATAAAAACTTAGAAGTAGAATGCAATACTCAAGTCATGTACATGGAATGAGCACTTGCCTGCTATGGCTAGGAAAATTATAATAATGCTTTATAACTGAAGAGAAATATGTCAAAACCAACTAAAATACAATGGTAAGCCTTTAACTCTGATGTAATATGCTGTTCACATTCTGCCTAAAGTAGCAAGCAACTTGAAAAGTTCCAGAAAATTGCACCAGGCAAAGTAAACAGTCTGGAAGATCTGCAGAGAATGAGTTTTTAAATTATGTTGCTGAGGTATATTAAAAGCATGAAAGAAAGGCTAAGAATTTACCTGAGACAGTAAATAGTAGTAACCTTTTTATATGCTAAAGATGACTGTAAAGGATTCATGATGTAATTAAAATGGCAAGCAAAAGCTATCACGGGAAGGGAACAAGGCAGGGTTGTGAACCTTTGTAGCAGGCTATGGATACTCCCATTGAAGGGAACTGAAAAGGATGAAGCTATAGTGGAACCTCAGAGTTACCAAACACCTCGGGAATGAAGGTTGTTCGTAATTCTGAAATGTTCCTAACTCTGAACAAAACATTAGGGTTGTTCTTTCAAAAGTTTACAACTGACTTAATACAGCTTTGAAACTTTACGATGCAGAAGAAAAATGCTGGTTTTAACCATCTTAATTTAAATGAAGCAAACAAGCACAGAAAGTTTCCTTACCTTGTCAAACCTTTTTTTTAAGTTTCCCTTTATTTTTTTTAGTAATTTACATTTAACAGAGTACTGTACTGTACATTATTTGCTTTTATTGGGGAGGGGGGAGTGTCTCTGCTGCCTGACTGCATACTTCCAGTTCCAAATGAGGTGTGTAGTTGACCAGTCAGTTTGTAACTCTGGTGTTCATAACTCTCAGGTTCTACTGTATTAAAAAAGTAGCAGGGACCACCTTAAATCAGCTGTGGTGTTTGCTCAGACTTTGGCTGAAAGTTACTTTAGAGTTAGATCCTAACTAAACCAAGAGTTGTTCTGTAGTCAACTGAATGGAGAGAGGAGTAACCATGTGTCTCATGAGTGTCACCGTGATAATTATGCCTTTGAATCATAGCACCCATGTGAAATATATATTATACAAACAGTACAGCATAGGTCCTAGGACTCTGCCCTGTGGAACCCCAGAGTGCAGGCAAATCACTTTGAAACATATTGAGCTTTAATCACTGAAGCGGCAATCCATGGAATTGGGGTTTTCCCAAGACCCCGTTTTACTTAGTTCCCCAAGAACTCTGTTCGACTCAAGGCTCACTGAGGTTCCTTTATTTGGTATACAGCAAAGTTACACTGAGCTGGTCAGACTCAAGCATAGGGGGTGGATATAGGGCGTATCACACATCCAAAATTACACAGCAAAACTTGCATAGATTTTTACTAATGCTAGTAATGCATGCATTTTTAACTACACATTGCATTGTATGCCTCATGATTGGCTTGGTTACTTTTCAGAAACCAATCCCTATACAGCATGATCTGTCCATATGCTGTTCATGTATAACCTGATTTTTACATTCCAAGTTTATTTTGTCCACTGGTCGTAGCACCACGGTGTTCCTGCTTACCTTAGCTACCACAGACATCATGACTCCAGCATACTGCTTGCCCCAATTTAAGCTTCCATTCACCTTCCCAGTCATGCACACTAAGGAATTGTCTGTCTTACATCGTTATTTATGCCTACCCAAGCCTACACATGGTCAATGAGTTAAGTTGAAGCAGTATGATCCAATACTCAAACCATAGTAAATACTAAGAAGGTTGGTCTCTATAAAAAAAGAAAGCCTGAATCTTGTCAGACTTCTCAGCAAGGACATTAGTTTGGAGGAAATGATCTAATTAGGTTGCCACCACTTTTTCAGCCTCTCATGTCCAGAAAGATCAGCTGTCAATGTTGCTGAGGACACAATAATGTCTGTGAATGCTAAAATTACCCAGGATTAGTTAACTAAATCTAGCGAGATAACATTTTTTGCTAGATCAGGGTGAGCAAACTACGACCCATGGGCCAGCTCCGCCCATGAGCTGTTTTAAGCTGGCCCTCCCACTGGGCAGTGGGGTCTGGGGCTTGCCCCACTCCGGCGCTCCAGTTGGGGGACTGCACCACGCGGCTCGGCCCCGCTCTGGCGTTTGATTTGGGACGCCAGCTGTACTACGTGGCTCAGCAGCTCTCCTGCCGGGATGCAGGGTTGGGGGCCACACCATGCGGCTCCCAGGAGCTGCAGCATGGCCCCATTCAGGCTCCTATGTGCTCCAATGCCCCCTCTTCCCGCCGGCGCTCCAATGGAGGCTGCAGGGGTCGTGCCTGCAGTAGGGTAGCATGCAGAGCCGTGTGTCCGCGCCTCTGCTTAGGAGCCAGAGGAGGGATATGCCACTGCTTTTGGGAGCTGCTTGAGGTAAGTGCTGCTTGAAGCCTGCACCCCTGAGCCTCTCCCCATGCCCCTGCCCCAGCCCTGATCCCCCTCCCACTCTCCAAACTCCTCAATCCCAGCCCGGAGCACCCTCCTGCACTCCACCTCTCATCCCCAGCCCCACCCCAGAGCCTGCACCCCCAACCAGAGCCCTCACCCACTCCTGCACCCCAACCTCAATTTTGTGAGCATTCATGGCCCACCATACAATTTCTATTCCCACATGTGGCCCTCAGGCCAAAAAGTTTGCCCACCCTTGAGCTAGATGATACACGTTGAAAGTTTTGGTGGCATTAATGTTCAAGTCAGTTATTCAAAGGATTTAGTCATTTGCATACATAGATTCATAGATACTAAGGTCAGAAGGGACCACTCTGATCATCTAGTCCGACCTCCTGCACAGCGCAGGCCACAGAATGTCACCCACCCACTCCTATGAAAAACCTCACCCAGGTCTGAGCTATTGAAGTCCTCAAATCATGGTTCAAAACTTCAAGGAGCAGAGAAGCCTCCCTCCAGTCAACCATGCCCCATGCTACAGAGGAAGGCAAAAAAACCTCCAGGGCCTCTCCAATCTGCCCTGGAGGAAAACTCCCTCCCGACCCCAAACATGGCAATCAGCCAAACCCTGAGCACATGGGCAAGATTCACCAGCCAGATACCCAGGAAAGAGTTTTCTATAGTAAATCAGATCCCATCCATCTAATATCCCATCTCAGGGGATTTGGCCTATTTACCCTGAATATTTAAAGATCAATTACTTACCAAAATCCCATTATCCCATCATACCATCTCCTCCATAAACTTATCGAGTAGAATCTTAAAACCAGATAGATCTTTTGCCCCCACTGCTTCCCTTGGAAGGTTATTCCAAAACTTCACTCCTCTGATGGTTAAAAACCTTCGTCTGATTTCAAGTCTAAAATTTTTCAAGTCTACATAGGCTACTCTGATGTTTTCTGAGAACTTCTACTGGAGTACATAACAAAGAGAATGTGGCCCTTTGTAGACTCCGTTGCTGTACACGGCTATGCAAGGGACAGAGGGATTTTGCCTCATTCCTGTTCCGACACTAGATGACATACCCTTAATGGTATTCCCCCTATATGCTGTCAGCCTCAAACCACAGGACACATCTATGTCATCTTGACCAGAAGGCTGCTGGTTGTTAGAGCCTCTTCATAGCAAGGACATGCATGTTAGGTAGTGTAGGCAGAGTTTCTGGGTGTGCATTAGTCCTATTGTCTGTCAGAACAGGTAACGATGTGTGGGTACACAATAAATACTTTTTATTGCAGTAGTGTCAGTTGGACCAAATCCCGATTGGGGCCCTATTGTGCTATGCACTGTACAAACACACAGTTAGACATGGACTCTGCTCTGAAGAGTTTACAGTCTAAATTCAGACAAGATGTATGTGAGTTCAGTAAGCAACAAGGGAGAGCAGGGCAAGGGAAGCAATAAAACATGCAGTTCCATAGGTTGGTTATTTGCGTAACTTGATTTCAAATCATTTAAATTATTTATATATAAGCAAAATGATGATCCTGTGAGTTCAATAACCAAATAGCGATTCATGTACCCTATCAAAGCAGTCCAGGCTAAACTGAGAAGTAACAGCGATAATTACTTGCCTCTTGATAAAAGACTATCACAAGTGATTGTAATAAAGCCAGTCTAGGGAGAGCTTTAAATAGCAAGTCAGAGACTTGGACATCGAGACATGGAGTCTATATTCACAGGGGAGCCAGTGCAGAGACTGGATGCTGGGCTGATGTGTTACAAGGGCTCACTGGGCACAGGCTGCTGTGCTTTGTACCAGTTGGAATATTTTCCAGGGTGTGTGACTTCATTCCTACACATGAGTTGCAATATTCAAGTCTAGAGGTCCCACATGGATCACAGTGGCCAGGTGTGTTTGATAAGATGTGATGCAATCTTCTGGCCAGATGGAAGTAGAGTCTGGACATGTGTCAGAGTGTTTGTGCAGCCCGTCTAAACTTTCAATTCCCATTTGTAAATCTGTAAGATTAGCTTCTAACACAAAAGTTCCAGCCATTCATATAGTTGCTTTGGTGGCTTCCCATCTTTGCTGGCCACTGTGGGTATGGCTACACTGCAGTTAACAACCTGTGGCTGGCCTGTGCCAGCTGATGCAGGTTAAGGGGCAGTTTAGTCACAGTATAGATGTTCAGGCAGCCCAGGTTCTAGGACCCTGAGCATGGGCCAGCTGCAGGTGTCTAATTGCAGTGTAGACATACCCTGAGGGTGAGGTAAAATAGGTCAGTTTATTTATTAAGAGCATCCTGGACAAACTCCTCACCTGTAAACCAGTCCCCAATTACACTCATGCACTTTGACTTGAAAAATTCCATCACAAAAGCCATGAAACCTGAAGAATCTGATGTCACGACAGCAGAGGTGTTGAAAAATGGTTTCTCATGCAAACTTGCCCCACTGCCGTTGTATTCTCTATGGCTTGAGCTAACAATCAGATACCAAATCTAAGGAGATGATCAAATTGCTAAAGAATAATGGCTTTTTGTCTAGGGACATTACCCAATAACAAAACATGCTGACTCTTCAGAACTAGCTGTGTAGAACGTGAACAATAAGATTGGAATAAGGTTGATAATTATTGTATTTCAGAGTGTAATTAAAAATGTACTTTGTGCTTGGCAACTAACTTTTAAATGTACATTTCTTGGCTAAGATTTTTCAGACGTGACTAGTGATTTTGGGTGCCTCAGTTTCCAGTCCCAACTTGAGACACCTTAAAGGGAGCTGATTTGCAATGGGCTGGTGATCACTAACACTGGAAAAATCTTGTCCCCTGGCTATTTCATTGGTATTTTCTATTTCAAAATATCACAAGTTTACAAAATAGCTAAGTGTGGGGGACGAGGGGAGTCTTGGGCCCAATTTCTCTGACATAGGGTTGGGTGTCCAGGATGAACTTCAGAACTGCCTCAACAGATTCCATTTCTTTTACAGTTCTGCATCCTAAATGTTTGCAGCTTGCTGAAGTTTGAAAGAACTACCCTTAATGCTGGGGATACAATGGAAAAGTCACAGATCACCAATGTACAATGGGACTACTGGAAGTGGAAAATATCCACGGATGATTTGAAACGAGCTTTTTCTAACGTTAGTGTCTTTGCTGCTTTTGAGATGCATGTAAATCTTCATCAGTGTCAAGATCTCAAAGAAAAGGATTATTACTCCCAGAGGATAGATCATGCAGATCAATTTAACAGTTCTCAAGCTAGCCCTGAATTGCAAGGATTGTCTTTAGCCCTGTTTTATAATTACTGATGCAAGAGCATAAGTAATTGTTGCAAACATTGATGAAACCTGTGTGCATGCAAAGCCTAGGTGGCTCTTTATTCTATACCAGCTACCAAAAGAACTGACTTGTGTAACAATGAACTAGAAGGCATCACTGTTTGTTTACTGCTAGCAATCACGTTTCTGTACATTTAATCCTGTGCTGTGTATTTTGTATTAGGTAATTTATACTATTTGGACCATTGAAATGAACAAGGTGTTAAATCAGAAACATACAGTATGTATCCTCTAGGGACTATATTCTGCATTGTCAGAGGATGAACTAGACAACCAAATAGGTCTTTTATATCACTATTGTCTATGTTTAATGTACTAAATACAGATCCATCTTCCATTACACTAATTTCTGCATCTGAGAAATGTCATACACACAGTGGCGATGTTTTCCAAACTAAACAGTGAATGTTTAACATCATACGAAGCTACTGGTTATTCATATTTTTATTTGTAGTTTGAGCTATAATTTATTTATCTAAAAGTAGCAGCTGGAAATTCCCTATAATCTTTATAAAAGTTCATAGTTCTCCAAAGTACGCCACCCCTTATTTCTCTGTATGTCACTTCATTATAATAATTATTTAGGCAATATTTTGCAGATGTTTCCTATCTGAAGTTATCAGTAAGTTTGGAACTGTAAATCCAGGTGTTTATTACCAGAAGATAGGTTACTACCACTGTATTGTTATACTGGCATGTGACACTCAACAGGTTGTTATACTGACAAATCAGATTACACTAATGTAAACAAGAAGTGGTAGCATCAACATTTGTTATGATTATATGGAACGGTAAGTTCTAGGGAGAACAGCTAATCAATATGCAGCAATCTGCATATTATTTTATTATTTTTACAGCACCTAAGATTGTGCTAGTTGCTTTCCAAACAACTAGAACTCAAGATCCCAGCCCCAAAGAATTTACAAACTAATTTCAGGTGACCCACAGTGAATGAGGATGGGCAAGCAAACAGAAGTGGAGAAGTGATATGGAAAGTCAAAGGTTACAATAATAGGATCATGTGATTACACATTTAAGGCATGAACGCATCTTAATGGTTCAGACAGACACACACAGAGAATGTTGAACGAATTCACTCTTTGTATATGACTGAGCCTGCAAAAAAACCAGGCTTTTAGGAAGGATTTGAATGGGGGGATCGAGGTGGTTTGGTGAGCTCTGGAAGGGTGTTCTATCCATAGGAGTGGTGGTAAACCGACACAACTGGAAGTGGGAAAAGGAAACAAAGGGGATGTTTTCCAAAATAAGTGTGTTCATGCATGGAGTTAATCAGGAAATGCTGTATGTGTAGACAAGCCCTAAGCGTTGAAGGCCTTAAAAGAAAGGACAAGAGATTTGAATTGAATATGCAGTGCAATGGGAAGCCAATGGTGGAGTTCAAAGAGGCTTAATATGGTCTGAACTATAAATACTGTATGGTTACTGAAAGCAACTGGGACAACCACACAAGTCAGGTATCCCCATCCTCTGGCTTGCTCAGAGCATTTCATTTTGGCTTGTAATTGATACTATGTGGTTTCATAATGTAACCTGTTAGGGGGCTTATTTCTTCACCCACTTACTTCCCTGGTCCTTCTCGCATGAACAGAGAGCAACAATACCCAAAGTCCAAAGGTGCAAACAATTCGATGTTTATTGGGGTGAACTTCCAGCAAGCATGATTCCAATTTCCTTCCTTAGTGTCCCCCTTCCCAGCTCTGACACCACAGAGCCTTACACCTGTGTCCCTGTTCCCATTCCCCCTCTTAGCCAAACATGATTCCAATTTCCCCACCCCCAGTCCCTGTTCCCATTTCACTCCCTACCCCCGACACTTCCTGATTGACGGCAGACTATATAGTAAAACTTGAGTTGAGCTTAGCTATACCTTAACCAATCATTTTCCTGAAATTTAACTAACCAATCCTAACATGTTGTAATGTGATTATGTAACCAATTATACCCAGTGGTGAGCTGGAGCCGGTTCGCTAGAACCGGTTGTTAAATTTAGAAGCTCTTTTAGAACCGGTTGTTCCGCGAGGGACAATTGGTTCTAAAAGGGCTTCTAAATTTAACCGGCCAAAAATGGCACCTTAGGCGCCGACTCCACAGGTGGTCCAGCCCTGGAGCACCCAAGGGGAAAATTTGGTGGGTGCAAAGCACCCACCGGCAGCTCTCCGGCCCACCCCTGGCCCCAGCTTATCTCCGCCCCACCTCCACCTCTTCCCCCTCTCCTGAACAGGCCGTCCCGCTCTGCTTCTCCGCCCTGCCAGCTTCCCGCAAATCAGCAGTTCGCGCGGGAAGCAGGGGCAGGCTGAGAAGCAAGCGGTTGCCCAGGGAGGCAGAACAGAGGTGAGCTGGGGGGGTGCGAGGAGGGCTGCCCTCGCCAGCAGGTAACTGGGGGTTGCGCGCTCAGGAGAACCGCTCCCCGCCCCAGCTCACCTCCGCCTGAGCGGGAAGCTGCTGCCTGCTTCTCAGCCCTCCCCGGCTTCCCGCCAAACAGCTGATTCGCGGGAAGCTGGGGGCGTGGAGAAGCAGAGGGGGCGGTGGGTTCAGGGGAGGAGGCGGAGTGGAGGTGAGCTGGGGCAAGGCGCAGAGCTGCCGGTGGGGGCTCTGCACCAACCAATTTTCCCCATGGGTGCTCCAGCCCCAGAGCACCCAGGGAAACAGCACCTAAGGAGCCACTTTTGATGTGATCAGTGGGGGGGCGGCCACTCCCCCTGATCCCCCCCTAGTTATGTTCTCCCACCCC
This sequence comes from Dermochelys coriacea, assembly GCF_009764565.3. Taxonomy (NCBI): domain Eukaryota; kingdom Metazoa; phylum Chordata; order Testudines; family Dermochelyidae; genus Dermochelys; species Dermochelys coriacea. Next base: position 110,043,960 of record NC_050073.1, read on the forward strand.
AGGAGCCAGAGTTGAGCCAGATGCTTCCTGGGAGCTGCCCCAAGTAAGCCCCGCTGGGACTCCCCACCTCGCCCCCCGGCAGGTCCCTCCGGCTCTTAGGGGTGGGGTGGGCACCCACTACGGTGGCCCACGAGACCCTCCTGCCTGGTTCTGGGGGCAATCGGGACAGGGGAGGGGGGCGGATGGGGCAGGGATCCTGGGGGGCATGGGTGGGCAACGACCCCCTAGTGGGGTGAGGAGGGAACCCGTTAAGATTTTGGCAGCTCATTACTGATTATATCCCACCACCTTAATTAGTTTACACCCAGCAAAATTAATTATACAGCAGACAGGAACAATCACAGAACCAGACAGAGATTATACAGACAAACAATAGCAAAGTGGGAACTATAATGACAAAACAATACAGAAGTGAGGATTTCACATCCCAGCTATTGATAAGTGAGTTCTTGCCAGATAGGATGCTATCAAACTATGAAGTGATGAAGCGAGCTGTAGCTCACGAAAGCTTATGCTCAAATAAATTTGTTAGTCTAAGGTGCCACAAGTCCTCCTTTTCTTTTTGCGAATAAAGACTAACATGGCTGCTACTCTGAAACCTATCAAACTAAGTTTCCTTTTACATTCTCTAGGCTCTTCCCTTTCTCTGGAGGCGATCGGCATTATCAGGACAGGATTGTATCCTAACCGCTCAATAGCACCTTATTTCAATATGACTAGTTTGGAATGTGAGGAGGTGACCGGTCGCTTCCCAGCTTATGGCTGCCTCTGCTGCTTAGCCAAAGGCCTTAGCCTAAGCACAGGGCCTCAGGCTGTCACAGTGAGAGAAGGCCCTTACACCGGCAGACAGCGATTTTGATTCTTTCTTTTATACCTCTAGAACTAGCCAAGTGATAAGAATACACCTAAATTCTTAAAGTATAGGCCTTTATAGACAGGCCTAAATATCTATATCCTAACATAAACCACCAAACTTTGATTACACAAGTACCCACTATAACTCCATTTTACTGCAGGAATAGAGAGTGTGTTCAGTTTGTTTTGACAGCAGAGTTCCCACTTGTGGATAACACACACAATAAATATGCAAATTTGGACAGTCGGGTTGCCCGTGCCCTGAGTTGCTCCTGTTTGGAATAAAAACATCCCAATGTAGTAAAACTGCTCAGACTAAAAAAACAAACAAAAAAACCAACTTTCAGTTTATAAGAAAACAAATTGAGGATTAACTGAGACTCCTCATGAATCTAATCACAATCTTATCATTACAGCAATACAGCAAATACTATGCAAACAAAAATACTAGTATCAAACATACAGATTTCTTCAGTACAAAAGGTCACAGGCCACGAATCCTATGCATTTAAAACATGCACTGCTGATTTGCCATTTATACCACCACTTTGTCCTGAACTGAACAAACAGCAAGTGCCCAGCTCTTTGAATAGGCTGTTAACCACAAAGAGAAGGCTATCTTCTTGCTGCAATAAGTAAAAGTAGGCCTGTGAGCATCAGCCTTCAGGACAGAGATCTTCACCTTCTAGCTGGTACTGCCATCTCCCTTGGAGTCCAACCCGCCCTTTTTTTTTTAAAACTTGGGAGTGGAATTGTTTCCCATCCTTGGAGATGCATGAGCATGCTCTATGGGTTTGTGAACGTTTTTCCCCCCGCTAGTCCCAGACTAGTTGGAGTCAGTGAATACCTGCTCCACTCTTCTGGCAAAAAAATGCCCCCAACTACTGCTCTTTAAAGGAAGCATGGGTTACAATAACACACTTGGAAAATGCTTGTCTGTGATCATTTATCACACCCTTCTCCTAACTCTGAACATATCTCCCGCTCTTACTGAATCTCTCTCTCTCTCTCTCTCTCTTAGTGGGCTTCTCCTTTTCCTTCTGCATTAGTGTGTGCTTATGGTAAGAAAAATGGCTATGCAAAATGGCACTTTCTTACTCAACAGATCTGCTCCCTGTGTATTCCTGTTTCCTGAGGCCTACTTGCTTGCTTTGATGACAAAATAAGGCTTAACTGTGTTTGTTCCTGTTAGTACTACTATCCCTAACACCCTAAGGCAGAGAGCTGGATTTTACTCCTTTTGCACATCATCGTCAGCAATCTATGGGATAAGAGAACAAACCACATGTAAGTCCTGTCTCTTAGTGCACTACTAGCGTGCAGATGCTATAGTGAGGAGCAAGGCATATGACCCTACATAAAATAGAAATAGAAGGTGTATAGCTCCCTTACTCATTAGCTATGTTGAAAAACTGCCTTTGAATAAAGGAGGGCTACAAAGTCTGCCTGCATCTGTTGATGTGCAGCTATGCTTTTCTACCTTTTAAAGTCTTCAGCCTCTTCTGTGAGACTGTTTCTTCTAACTAACAGAAATAAAAGGACAATAGGTAAGGTCACGGTTTTATAAAGGAAAAAACCTGAGACATTTCACTAAGAGCAAGTAACTGAAGTTGTACTGTTTTGTTCAATGTAGCTGCAGACATTATTTATAAGGAGAACTGGGGTTTTCTGTAAATATAGAATTTGTATTAATTAAGTATCTAAAAGACCATATTTGTCCAGGTATTGAAGGGAAGGTTTATGCACCTGCTGCATGGATTGGGCCCTAGTTGTTTCCCTGAAAATAATTTTAAATAAACTATCACCCCACAGTATAGCCAATAGCTCTTAGCTGTCTTTCATTATCCTCTTTCCTGAAAATAATGACCTTAAAATTAAATCAGTAAAAGGCACCAGCATGCACTACAAACTACACAATGCATGAGGTTTATATGCCTATCTGATATGGTAGCAGTGGGGTCAGAGTTTATATACCTGACTAGTTATGGTGAGTATATGTGTGTTATGTACCTGACTTGTATGGTAGTGTGGCTTATACCTAAGTGCTGGGTGGGTCGGTGGGTGTTATACCTGACTAGTACAGTAGCAGTGGAGGAGAGGGGTAATATACCTCACTGGTATCAGTGGGATATTTACGTTAGTACTCCATAAAAACCTGTGATAGGGATTAAGGCCTAATCCTTCAAAGAGATCAGTGTGGGAACAGCCTGGCTCCCACAGTGTCCCATTGGGTAAAGGGAGTGGGTCCTTTCCTGTCTTTGATTGCAAGGTATCAATAATGCACCTCCCACTGTTTGTTGGGGACTGTAGGAGGACTCACTCAGGGATCAGGTTTGCCAGGAGACATGGCATAGATCTCAGAACAGTGTCTCTGCTCAGGCATGTTCAGATGACTAATGCACAGACACTGGATTTGGTCACGCCTCTCCTAGTCACATGATACCTACTCCAATAGGGCATTTCTCCTGGTCTTGACCTTATTGTCTATATATATTTTAACATGACAGTCATCATAGTATCTAGGTGCCAAAATAACAATACTTACGTAGTACTTTAAATGTTCAAAGCTCTCTACAAACATTAATGAAGCCTCATAACATGCTGGGAGATAGGAATACATTTCCCCCATTTTATAGGTAGGAAAACTGTGGCAGAGAGGTGTGGTGAAGTGACATGGCCAAGCCACGTGGTGAGTCATTGGCAGAGTAGGGTTTAGCATCCTGGCTCCCCACCTGTTAGTCCTTTCTCCACATCACAATCGTACTGTGAGGTAGGAACAGCAGTCACCTCTGCACTGGCTAGAGGGAATTGTTGTTGAGCAACACCAGGACCTCCCTGCATCCCGGGGTTCAGCACTAACAACTGGTAATGACAGTCTCTAATGAGATTGCTGAGCAGCCCATTTGACACAAGTGCACTGGCTACTGTGAATCCCATGCCAGATGCTGGTTTGTGTAGGCCTCTAAAGCATCCTCTTGGCTCTAATGTTGTGGACCCTGGGGATTTTCCCTGCCTTGCACAGACTGAGGCTCAGCAACAAAACATTAGCATATTGTGTATTTCTGATGAGTTGCTAAGCCATTTAGAAACCCAAACTTTCTTAGGAAACATCAATGCCTTTTTGCTTGAAAGGACAGTAGAAGTCTTACAGGGATAAGACTTCCCTTTCTAATGGCACCTTCCATCCCAGCATAACAAAATATTTTGCAAATATTAATAAATATCCACAACAATTCTGTGAGAAGTATCCCAATTATTGTTCTTTTGCAGATGACAAAGCTGAGATTCAAAAAAGTTAAGGCCAACATTTTCAAATGTATGCGTTTAAGGTTGGACTCCTAAATCCAAGGTTTGGGCCCCCATTTGCTGAGGTACAGAGTGTCCTCCACTACTACTGAAGGCAACGCAAGTGTTGAGTGCTCAGGACCTTTGCAATTAAGGCCAGTTACAGAGGTTTCTTGAGCCTGATTTAGGCTCCTAGTTTTAGGGGCTCAAGTGGCCTGATTTGTAGGTGGTTGAGCACCCACAACTCTTATGAAAGTCAGTGGAATCTAATGGTGCTCAGCCCGTCTGAAAATCAAGCCACCAAGTTTCTGAAGCCTAGCCTAAGTGACTTACTCAAGGTCTCACAGGAAGTCAGCAGCAATGCTGGGTGTCGAAGTCAACTCTCCTGTCTCTCAGTAACTCTACCTTAGTCATAGGACCATGCTTTCAATACAGTCCAGCACAATGGATAGACTCTTTCATAAGTTGTCCAAAACCACTTTGTGGAGATAAACTATAGGGCCAACGGTTTCAGACTTTGGTATCATAACCCGAGCATCTAAACCCATAGTTAGGCACCTAAATAACTCACTTGATTTTCAAAAGTGCTGAGCAACCCTTAGCTCCCATTGACTTAAATATGGAGGTAGGAGCGTAAACCACAGAGCCTCAGGTTTAGGCATGTGAGTTTGAAAATGCTGGTGAGGAATGTTTGCAGAGGGGTAAAGAAAGGATGAGACCAAGACCCGAATGTTCAGAGCTGAATGTTTACAGTTGGGAGGCCACATCTAAATGGCCTGACTTTCAAAGGTGCAGCTCCCCTTCATTTCAGTGATGTTTGTGGGTGTCCAGCCGTTCTGCAGAGCAGGGTCTTTTATACCTGGGGGCGTTACTTTAGGTAGCCTAGTTACTCTAGCCCCTAGAGCGAAAGAGGCCTTTTCAGCTGAGAGGTGTGCAAGTAGATGCCGAGACACACGCAGGTGTTTACAGATGGCAAGAGTTTTACTGGGGCATCAGAGAACATTAAAGACTAGCCTGGTGTCAGGCCAGGAAAGCAAAGGAAGCTGCTCGGGGAGGCTGCCAGCCAGTGGGAGTGTTTGTGGCAGGAGGCTGCTGGGTGGAGTTTCTTACTCACCTTTCTGAGCTACCTCCAGCTTCGGTGAAACCTGCAGGGCGGGGTGGGCTGGGGGGGGGGGGGAAAGGCGCCTCTGGGAACAGGTTTGTCTTTTCCCTGCTGACGTGTTGCTGCCCCAGATGAGCATTTGAAACAAAACCACCCTGTCCGCGCAACGGCAGCCTGGAAAAACTGGTCGCGTCAGGGGCGAGGGCTGCATTCCTGGCGGCGGCGGCGGCGGCGGCAGGGAGCTGGGCAGGTATATAAGGGGCAGCTCAGCCAGCCTGAGCCCAGAACGGAGCCTGGGGAGTGCGATGGGCGGCGGGGGCAGAGCCCAGGCAGCCCGAGGAGCGGAGGCAAGAGGCGGCGGCACAGGCACAGGCGAGGGGCTGCCCGGCTCCCCGCAGGCAGCTTGGAGCGTGGGGAGAGCTGGGATCCCCGCGCCGCCTCCGGCACCCGCTCTACGGGCCCAGCTGGCTGCCGCCAAGCTGGGAAAGCCCGGTGCAAGGGGGGGGGGAGGAGGGATCCTCCCTGGACCGTGGCACCCGTAAGTGGCCAGCGGCGTGGGGCAGGCCGGGGCGGCGCGGGCGTGTCTCTCTCGTGTTTGTTTTGTCTCGCACGCAGGGTGTGTGCGGCGGAGGCAGCGCAAGCCGCGGCGGGCGGCCCCCTGGGTGCAGTGGTTCTTAACAGTTCAACAGTTCTCTAGCGTAATTGTGAAATGTTTAGGACCACTTGACCCGGGCGGCCCGGGCATCCGGCGAGGAGGCGACAGAGCAGCGGACGGCGGAGCCCTCGGCGGCCCAGGTGGGAGGGCGGCCGCGCCCGGCCAGGGGTTACGCGGCGCCCGGGCTGGGGGGCCCTGGCGCGCAGGACCAGGGATCGCGGCTCCAACGGGGTCGCTGAGAAAGGGCTGCCCATGCCCCGGGCTGGCTCGGAAAGGAGCCGGAGTCGGAGCCCGAGAAGCTGGGCCGGACGCTGACCGGAGCCGGGGCACTGCAGGGTGCGAGTGGGGAAAATCCGGCCCACGCCATCCCGGATCCCAACTGGGAGCCTCTCGAGTCCCCTCCGGCCCCTGGGCCGCTCCAGCCCCGGAGCGGGGAGGGAGGCAGCCCCCCGGCTGAGCAGAGGCGCCCGCTGGCGGCGGTGGGCGTCCGCCCGTTCCCCCCGCCGCGGCGCTGCAGCGGGCGGGTTGGTGCTGCCCAGGGACCCCGGTTGGCTCGGCGGTTCTTTCGCAGCTCGCCTGGACCGTTTCCCAGCGGCGCTATGCACGTTGCTGACAGGTGCTGGGAGGAGGATGCCTGGCACATGCGGAGTGAAACTGTAGGCAGGGGACTAGCTTTGATTGCAGAAAGAAGAGCGCGCCCGCAAAATAGGCTGCGAGACCAGCTTAGCTGCCTATAGCGTCCCCTCTGTACATGCCAGATAGTCCTATATTCTAATGTATAGTTATGGATAATGCCCAGTGCAAATGAGACTGACAAAGAGTAATACCAATGGAAATATTTTGAAAGCGGTGTTGTGCCGGGTGTTGTAAGAACTGAAATGTGGCTAATTGATAAGGAACAATGGGGGTACATGCGGAAACGAAAGGGGTTCTGTTGTCTTTCTGTTCTCTCTTAATTCATATCCATGTTCTGTTTCACAACTGTTGCGTGATTTTTTTTTTTTTTTTTTTAAGTTACATGAATGTACTGCCTGTGGAGGGTCTGTCTTCAGACGTCTGATCTTTACATGCATGTTGGTGTTGGAGATCTGCCAGTCCACCGGTTGGTTCTTTAGCAATCTTTATGTTTTGGACTCTAGCGTCACCTTTATACTGCTGTACTTCATGTGGTCTTATTTTCAATATGTACTGTTTTAGAAATTTAGGGCCCAATCCAACTTTAGTCACAAGTCCGGCAAATGACTTCAGTGGGAGGTTTTTCTTGAATTAAGACTGCAGCGCTGGGGACCTGATCCAAAGCCCATTGAAAACAATGTGTTTCCTTGACCTTGTCTGCCTTTAGATCAGGCCCTGTATCCTTAGAATTTAGCTGCAGAATTGTCTGAGTGGAAAATCTGGCAAAGTTTCAGTTTCTAAGACATCATCATTTTAATTTCAAGACAATTATTTCTGTCATAATTAAATTCTAAGGTCACTCCTCCATATCTCCCACCACCCTCCTTTGTTCATATACATCTAAACAAAACAAAAAGAGGAGGCTTTTATTTAAAATGCAATGTTACCCTTTCTAAATCTTTAATGGGAAAGGATATCTGCCTTTTTAAAACCAAACCAAACCAAACACACACCTACATCTGTGGCACTCTGCTTGCTTAAAAAGTTGCTGCTGTTTTATAGCAAGCGCACTAGGTGTACATGTGCTATTGCTGGGGGTGAAATCCTGGCCCCATTGAAGTCAATTTTCAGAGTAGCAGCCGTGTTAGTCTGTATTCGCAAAAAGAAAAGGAGTACTTGTGGCACCTTAGAGACTAACAAATTTATTAGAGCATAAGCTTTCGTGAGCTACAGCTCACTTCATCGGATGCATTTGACATTGATTTCAATGGGGACAGGATTTCACCCCTGTGTTTCGGTGGGACAACATCCAGGGGAAACCAAAGATATCTGAATGTGGATAGGCAAAAGTGCCACGAATGTGCTGCTCCAGGACAGTTTAGAGCAGTAGGTAAAAATTATACCATCTCTTACTCAGAACAGGTTGGGCAGGGTTAATTATGACATAATGGGGTTTAATATAGCTGGAAGTCAGGGAACGGTGGCTCTCTAGCAGTGTTTCTCAAACTGTGGGGCTGGCCTCCTTAGGCAGGCTTAAACAAGCCCAGGTAAAATGGAAAAACAAATTTTGTACAGGACTTGGCAAAGATTGAGTCCCATGTTCATTAATCAGGATGATTCCTCGTTCACACAGACAAAAATTGAAATGATCTAGCAAGGAAAAGATTAGCAGCCTATCCCATTTAAAGGTCTGATGATTCAATGCTATTCTATCTAGGTTCTAATATATGGCACCCATCATCACAGTCTCCAAGCACCTGCCACATATTGAAAAAGAAACAATAGTATGATTCTGTGCACTCAGTTCTCTTTAACTTCAGTGGGTGTTGTGAATGTTTAAATAGTACAGGGCTGAGCCTTGAAGTGGTGAAATTATACTTGCAAAACATTGTGGGCCAGGTTCCCTGGTTGGTGGAAGTCAGTGTAATTCTGTTCATTTCAGTGGAGCTACACTGATTTACATCAGCTGGGAAATCTGGCCTAGTCTGTTTTCCTCACCACCACAAACAATGGAACTGATTCTGTCATCCTTCTACATCAAACCTGCCCACTGAAGTCAATAGGAGTATTGGGTGCACAAAAATGTGGGATGAGACTGCTTGATATCAATGAAAATGCTTCCCTCTTTTAATATCATTTTAAAAATATTACCATACAGGTCCAGATGAGTATATTTTTTGTGCCTGGGCGCAGAATGCTCTGAGACAGCTTGAAAACCCCCCCTGCTGCCTGGTAGAAAAGTGGGTGTTTTGTTTTAAAAAAAAATCTCTGTAACAATGGCAGAGTGAACCTGGGGGAGTTTGTACACACAGAAAGAAAGAGAAAACGTAATGTCCTGTTTTGCTTTGTCAAACTAATGTCAAGACAAAGCTTTCCTGATTACTCATGGGAACTGATGCTTTATTCTAACCCTTTCAGTGGAATCAGGGAGGGTCACTGCTTTATTGGAATGTCTTTTCCATGCATGTTTTACCATGCATGACATTTTAAATGTTCTGAATTGGATTGATGCTAACCATTGTTCTTCTTTTGTCAGACTCATTGAGCTCCTGATGACAGGCTTGTAGTTTTCATAAACTGGGCAACAAGCCATCTGGATAAACAAACAAACAAAGCTATGCAATGAAATATTAAAATATGCTGGCAACTAGCTCTTCCTTATGATACATTATCTGAGCTAAGTGAAAACTTGAGGGGCATAAGTGAGGGAAATCAGACAGCTACTGCTCTCTTTTGCTAAACTAGTAAAATGTTGCTGCACAGCATGTCTTCGGCTCTAGCCATTAACATCTAATGTTTGAGACTTTAGGGCAAAACATAAGCTCACCCTGCTCTGTAGCCATCATTTTGGCTTCGTATAATGACATCTGATACTAAGCACCTGGCTAAAATGAATAGTGAAGATATTAAAAGGCTGGTTATGGCCAGGATAGAAGTGGTGGCAGAGTAAACCTTTGTGCTACCCTGGGCTCGGACTAAAGATGCATTTCTCCTAGTCTGCTGTGCCAAAGAGCAGGAAGTAAAAAACATTCCTCCTTTCCTCCTCCCCCTTTCAGTGTGCCTTTTGCTACTGGCACCTAATATTTTCAGTATGCACAATAATGCATTGGACAAGGTAGCTAAGCGGTCAGAGATCTAGCTGGCAGCCCATAGCAAAGATCACCAAGCCAAATAAAAATAGAATGCCTGAATGAAGAAATCTATGTATTTTCTTTCTCTCTCTCTCTCTTTCAATTTCTGGATGCTACCCCATGTACGTGGATGACCTAGGCCTTGTCCCACTCTGCTCATTGATTAACATTTTGCTGAATGCAAGGCATCCTTGATAGCATCACACTTAAGTTCTTAACTAAGACATAGTCACACCTCTTCAAGCCCTTGAAGTAATCGCATAAAACCATTTTGTTGTTAAAGCTAATAAAAATATTTTTACTTCAAAGCATTTATGAGCAAAATTTTCAAAGGGGACTCAGCGTGGCTGCTAACTCACACCTGCGGTTTTGTGTATGCAGTCATTTGCAGGAATAGAAAATAAAACTTTCATCGTTTTACTGCCTGTTAGTGGCATGAATTGTTAGGCCCAATCCAGTTCCTGTTTTCTCACTGGCTGCAAGAAGAGCAGGATTTGACCCATGGATGCAAAGTCAGTATGTAGTTATTGATGGCCAGAGGCTCAGCTGGTATAACTTGGCCTGTCTCCTTAGACTTCAGTGTAGCTACATTGATGTACACCAGCTGAGGATCTTGCCCTGAAATTCTTTCTCTATACAAATTATTATGAACACAAAATTATAGATGCAAATGTTCCAAGTGTATTCCATTTAAAATACATGAGAGTGGATGCTGATAAATGAGAACAATGAGGGAACCAAGGCCTGTCAGCATGACGATAATGAGAGAATGCACAGTCAATCTGTGGAACTCTTTGCCAGGGGATGTTGTGAAGGTCAAAACTATAATGAGGTTCAAAAAAGAACTAGATAAATTCATGGAGAATAGGTCCATCAGTGGCTATTAGCCAGGATGGGCAGGGATGCAACACCATGCTCTGAGTGTTCCTAGCATCTGTTCGCCAAATGCTGGGAGTGGACGACGGGATGGATCGCTTGATGATTATCTATTCTGTTCATTCTCTCTGAAGCATCTGGCATAGGCCATTGTTGGAAGACTAGATACTGGTCTGACACAGTATGGCCGTTCTTATGAATGATGTGCTGATGAAGTGGGCTGTAGCCCACAAAAGCTTATGTTCTAATAAATTTGTTCATCTCTAAGGTGCCACAAGTACTCCTGTTCTTTTTGCTGATACAAACAAACACGGCTGCTACTCTGAAACCTGAGGGTTAATATGTTTAGTCAGGAATGTGGCAATTCCCTGCATTGGCATCAAGTCATACAAAAATCCCGCCATTTCAGAATTCATATGAGTCTCATTTCAAATGTGCTTATGATTTTTAGACACTATTAATGGCAGCCAATGTGGTAGTGCCCACATTAAGCATGTCCCCCAATGCTATCTGGCCTGCCTCCCTCCATTCCTGCCTGGCAGTTAGACACCCCTTAGTCACTTCTATCTTCCTGCCATTCTGGTTTCCCTTCATCTGTATAGTCCCACAGGTTGCGGCTTGCTCTTTGATGGTGGGTATCAGAATCTGTGTTGGACAGTTGAGAGCGCCAATAGCTGGTATGTATGCAGCTTAATCCCAAATAATTTGATTCTTCCTTACTCCAGTTTTCAATCTGATTTCTTTTCCCTGTTCTTTAATGTCAGAATAGTGACTCCATCTTTCTGCAAGGTACAGAAAGCTGGAATGGAAATGTTCTGCACACTGTATAGTATGATGTATTTTATTAGACAGCTGGTTAGAGTCCCCATGTGATGACTCTTAACCTGAGATGAGCATATCTGGCCAGAGCTGTAGCTCTTTAGTCTCCTTTATGGTAAACATCACTTGTTCCTCGTGTGCTGGAGTTACTTGAATTACCTTTGTCTTTCTTCCTGGAGTGCAACAGGAAGCAATTTTAAGAACATGGGGCACTAAAATTAGAAATAATTCAATGACATTTTTATGGTAGCCACATGCAGGGAATTCATTTTCCTACCTCGTTTAACCTTCACAATATCATAAAGTAGCTCTAAAGTCTTTCTGATGTCAAGATGAAATATATTTAAAATAATTTTTAGTTCCTGCACTTCATTAATCATGCAGCAAGCTACATTTCCTGTACTTTTATTTCTGAATTCATAAGGAAGCTGAGGGGAAGGAAAAAATGAACCAATACATAGCCCATATACTGTGAGACTTTCAGGAAACGCTGCAGGTAAATGATCTAAGATATCTACTGATACACAGCACTCTACTGTCTCTTATTTCATTCTTTTCCTTTATGCTACTCTGGCAAATGTTTCAACTTTTCCCACTGTGATAGAACAGTAGTTAGAATTACTTCATCAAGCTGGTTAGTGTCCATGGTACATTGTGCTGCCAATTCTTGCAAGTTTATGGTGAGTCTTGTGATAGCAGGTGTTTTTCCTAAAGCCCTGGTTCTTGGATTCCTGTGAATAGTGGAGAATTTCTGCTGTCTTTTTGTCTTAAGTGCACCCTAAAATCTCAGTAACCAGAAGGTAAATAGGAAGAATTCAAATTGCGTTTTATTTTTTTAATCTAATTATTTTTAAATCAATCTCATGATTTGGGGAGGGGTCCTGCCTCATGAATTTTGAATGTTTGGATTTGGCAATACCAAATTATAAAAAATCTGGTAAGATGTAGCTCATTAATGTTAGGAAATCAAGACATTAGGCCAGTTCTTTTCTCATTTACACAGGTGTAATTCCAGAATGATTCTAACGGCTTGTGTGCACTGGTGCGACAGAACCAGAATAGAAAGACATTGACTTTGTAGCAGTGATCCATGTCTTTGTCATCTTCAGACTAGACTATTGCAATGTGCTGTGGGGACATAGCTTAACTCGTTTTAGAAATCTCAAGCTAGTGGAAAATACTGCTGTCCATTTATTAGGTGCTGTTTCATGCAGACAGCATGTCATGCTGGTACTTTGGAGTGTGTACTGGATTCCAGTTTAGTTTCCAAACTGAGTTGATTCATAGATTTTAAGGTCAGATAGGACCATTATGATAATCTAGTCTGACCTCTTTCACGACATAGACAGGCTATAAATTTTCACCCAGTGGTTCCTGCACTGAACCTAATAACTTGTGTTTGAGCTGGAGCATCTCTTTTAGAATGACCGGCAGTCTTGATTGAAAGACTCCAAGTGAGGGGGTTACAAACATTAGGTTTACCATGGAAGTTCCAAATGGTTTGGGATCCAGTTGCCTTAGAGACTCTCTCACTACCAGCCCCAAGTGAGATCAGCAGGAGTAATGGAGCTAACAGAGAACAGGTTTAAAAGAAAGGGAGCTCTTGGTGGGGGTTTTCTCTAAAGAATCTTTCGTCTGGAATTCATGCCCTATGTGGTCCACCAGTGTCAGACTTTGTTGATCTTCAGGTCAAGGTGCCGGGCATATCCATTTGCCCATGCTTTCTGAGTAGGCTTGGTAAGTAGGGGAGGTTACTCCTTTCTGTAGGTTGATTAGAGAGGCAATTTGTATTGACAGGGATGGCTAGGTCTTCTGTGTTGGATATTTAACCTTTTGGTTCCATGTTTTGAATATGTATGAGTACCTACAACTCTGGCTAAACTTACATTGCCTCATCTCTGTAGTAACGGAGCATCTCCCACATATTGATGCATTTATTCACACAACAACCCTGTGAGGAAGGAAATTACGACCTCTCTTTCACAGATGGGGAATAAAGGTAGTGAGAAGATAATACCCAGCATCACACACACAATCTGTGGCAGAGCTGGGAATTGAATCCAGGTGTTCTGAGATCCAGTCCAGTACATTAGCGATATGAGCATTCTTCCTGACTTTTAAACATATATGAGAAATACTGAGAATAGTAGGTTCCTCTAAAATGCTTTAATGAGTTTAATCTTTCTACTAGCCAGAATAATATTAATTATAGATTAGGGATCTGATTCCATGGTCCTTACCAGGTAAAACTCCCATTAATTTTAGTAATGTAACAGGCTAGAATAGAAAAACATTGACCATGAGCCAAATTTAAATGGTTAAATAATTATTATAATTAAAACAATACAGGCTGTCTGATGAGGTCTTTACTATCAATATGTTCTTTTCAGTATCAGTGTGACCCATCTGCATACTCTGTGCTGACAATTCTAGGAGACAATTGGCCACATTCCCCTCTGTCACAGCTTTGCAACACACGTTGAGTTCAGTGGAGTTGTGCAGATGTGACTGAGAGCAGAGGTGACTTGAGTGCACTGAAAATTCACATCCTAGCTTGCTGTGCACTAACTCACCATGTAGACAATCCCTTAGAAACTCTCCAAAATCCCACCCATTGAAACCAAGCTTTTCAAATCTGAGTGCTTAAAATTAGGTTCCTAAACCCATATTTGGATGCCTAAATATAAGTGGCCTGATTTTTTAGAATTACTGAGTACCAAAAATCCAACTGAAGTCAATGAGGTGTTCTTAGAAATATCAGATCATATGAGTGCTGAAATATGGATTTAGGAGCCTCACATTAGGGACACAGATTTAGAAAGTTTTGGCTTGGTCCAGTAGAATCTTCAGGTAAAACTTCAAACTCTACTTTGCATCCTTCCAGACTTACAGGCCAAAACTCTTTCACGCATTCTTTGGAATAACATATTCCTTATATGTTCTGTCTAATCTTGTACACGCTTCTATGTCTCCAGTGTGTGACTGAACCCGTGAATTCTTAACAAATAAAGTCAACATATGAGACCATTAAATAAACGAAAGAATTATATAAGTTCATGGAGGATAAGTCCAATCAATGACTATTAGCCAAGATGGTCAGGGATACAACCCCGTGCTCTCAGTGTTCCTCAACCTCTGATTGCCAGAAGTTGGGACTGGGTGACAGGGGATGGTTCACTCAATAATTGTCCTGTTCTATTCATGCCTTCTGAAACATCTGGCACCCACCGCTTTTAGAAGACAGGATACTAGGCTAGATGAACCATTGGTCTGACCCAAATGGCCATTCTTATGTTTTTACCATATTTTAAAGAGTGTCAGCATTCACTCATATGGCACCTTTATTCACCTTTTGTTCAATAAACAGCACACATCTGGTGTGAGCTTGAGCACTAACACATGACTGTAATTAAATATTGTAGTGCTTAATAAATTTTGTTTTCTATTATGCCAAGTTTATCCTATGAATGTCATTCCAAGACGCCGTAAAGAATTATTCTTCATTACTTGTTGATCCATAAACGTACCACAGAAAGAGTTTGTATCACAGCATATATCTATGGCAAGATATTTCACAGAGAAAATAAGTAATTTGATGAGTTGCTTAACACTCTGCAGTTGAGTAAATTAATAATCTATAGGAGTTCGTTTACATATTAATCCCAGAGATTACATGTAGTAATATGACAATTACAGAGTCTAAATAGTGTCTTCTGAGACACACTTTAAAGCTAAATTTAAAAAAAGTTGTAATCTACATTCCTGTATGAGGTGACTTTGCAGAAATTTTAGATGCTGCATAAAATATGTCCCCATCAGATAGACAGCACAGTGAGAGCCAAACATCCCAAGGCAGAAAGGCCAACATTTTCAGGTATCAGAGTAGCAGCTGTGTTAGTCTGTATTCACAAAAAGAAAAGGAGTACTTGTGGCACCTTAGAGACTAACACTGAATGCATCCGATGAAGTGAGCTGTAGCTCACGAAAGCTTATGCGCAAATAAATTTGTTAGTCTCTTATGGGTATTTGGGTGATAAGTAAAAACCAGGCCATTTATTTATGGCCTATGGAACCTACCAGTAAAGTTCAGTAGGTAATTGTTACTCTCTGTGTCCAGGCCACAGAGGATGTGCGTCATTACACCCCAGGTATGGAGGGTGGCTCTTGAGCTCAGTTTGTGCACACTCATGTCTTTGGTTCCCTGGTTCAATCTCTGGTGTTGGACAAGTCAGTGGCCATCACACCTATGTGTGGATATAAGCGCTTAACTTTAGAAACGCAAATTTGAACAACTGGACTTAGCCTTTTCTACAGTCACCAGTCCTGCCTGGGCCTTAAAGCCAGAGCTCCGTGGACCTTAATCTGGGTGTAAATTTAACCTCTGCACCCTCTGTGTTGCCTGACAACCCATGGCCCTGCAGGAGCTGATGTTGCCTCTCCCTTCCTCGGCTTGTGTAGTGGGGACTAGGTGAAAAAATATCAAGGAGCACAAGTGGTTAAAGCACAAAACACAAGACTAGAGGGGGCAGGGAAAGCTGCCATACACCCACCCCCAGATCAGATCAACTCCCACTGTGCCATGGATTAGGGAAAGTGATGGGTGGTTCCTTTTGCTCCCCTCAGCAGCCAGGGCAATTTCTGGAGTAGCTTGCTGTAGGATCAGCAGAGGATGGGGAGATAACTAACACCCTACCTAGGGACATAGCATATGGTAACAGCAGACTGTTTGGCCCACAACTAGCAGAGGGGTAAATGGGAAGGACCACTGGATATGAGTCTGAGGAGAGGGACTGAACCAAAATTAATGGGTAGTTTGGTTAAGAGGGACATGTTAGGGAATGGGAAGTGGCATAAAGCCCTTATGTGGTGACAGTGTTAAGCTATCATTAATTTAGGGTATGATTCATAAAGGCATTTAAGTGCCTAAGTCCCATTGTTAGGCACTATTGTGATCCACAAAACTCATGCTCAGCTGCCACCTAACCTTGTAGGTGCCTATGTTTCTGCCTCTAGTGCCTAGCTCTGGCCTAAACCCCAGAGTGATTCACAAACTGGTGAAGTCAGGCCTAAGTCATGTGTTGGGGCCCATTCATGGGTGGGCTCAGAGGGTGCCTACTGGATCAGGCCTCTCAGGCAAGTTCATGCAAAGCAGCTGGTGAGGTGAAGCAGGAATAGGGCATTCTTTATAAGCTTTAGCCTAATGGACAGGGTATTCAACCCAGAGGTGAGAGGCCCTCAGTTCAACCCCCATCCTCCTCCTGAGAGGGAGAAGAGATTTGAAGGAGCGCTGACCTCCTCTCAGGTGAGTGATCTAACCATTGGACCATAGGACAGCCTGATATAGGGTTCCCTCAATCCCTTCTGTTGATATTATTCCACTTTAATTAGATGATGGTGTAAATGAATATTAATCAGGCCAGAGAGTGAACTCTATAGACCAATGCTACATCACTCACCTAAGAAGTACCCAAGTACTGTTCAGATCACTTCTTCCTCTCAGGCAGTGTGAGTGTAGGGGGAATGGGGACCTGAGGCTCTATGTGCTGGGTGAGTACCCTATGCACTAGGCTGAAGGTTACAAGGGAAGGTTTTTTTCGCCCTCTGCCCAGCTACTTTGTTTTGGGAACCGCAAGTGACTTAGGTGGCTGAACACCTATCTTCCCTTGAGCTCAGGTACAAATAGGTACCTCCCTGCAGCCTAGACTTAGACATCTCTTATCAGTGGCTCCCATTGGCTAGCTAATGTCCTGGTTTTGTGGTTTGCCATCTACAGTGCCCAGCTCTCCCCATTCATTACTTAGGTGCCTAACTGATACCATCCACTCAGAGTTTGTGGATTGTAGTGTTGTGCTGATGATTGTCTTGGTGCCACAATGCCTTAGTGCCTTGTTGTCATATACAGAGGGGAATCCATTCCCTTCTAGGAACACTGCTGTTTCTGTCCTTTGTTGTTATTTCCTTGTATCCCTTTCTCTATTTCTCTCCCTCTTCCTGTCATTGTCTCTCTCCTTTCTTTCGTATGCATCTTCTTTCCAGCTACAATTTGTAAATCTCACCTGTGAGCTTCACTCCCACCTCTTACTCAAGCCTATCTGGAGCATTAATGAAATAGTTAATGTTGACATTAAAAAAGTAATTGTGAGGCTTTAGAGTTAAAACCTTGCTAAAATGAATAGGGTAGAATTAGGGGGAGCTCACCTCTCTGAGACATGGTTTCAGTCTGTGAGCAGACTTAGGTAGCCATCATTGTATCAGTTCATACTCATTTCCTGTTAAGAAGACTTTTCTTCACAGCCACAGGGGTTTACTTTTATTTTGAATAAAAATTGAAATTCTGATGAATGTGTCATGTATGCCACAAAAATACACCACATGGGTTAGATCTGAAAAGCAAGTAGGTGTTTGACACATCTAGGCTAAAATGTTTTAACTCTCTGCAATAGATGCTAGATGCCCACCAGATTATGTGAATGTCCAGAGGCAGAGGTGCAAGAACATAGGAAGCCATGCTGTTTTCAAGTGCACATGTCTGTAAGCATTGACACAAATAAGCATTTGCAGCCTGAAAATATCTGTGCAAAAGTGGGTGCAGAGCGAGTGGATCTTCCAGTTTAATTGACCATTTGTATGTTTCAATGGCAATATTATGCAAGAAACTCTAATTTATGCTTGTTCATGTCATAGATTCTCTTTATGTGTTTTACCATGCTCCAATGATACCATCATAGAATCATAGAATATCAGGGTTGGAAGGGACCCCAGAAGGTCATCTAGTCCAACCCCCTGCTCAAAGCAGGACCAAGTCCCAGTTAAATCATCCTAGCCAGGGCTTTGTCAAGCCTGACCTTAAAAACCTCTAAGGAAGGAGATTCTACCACCTCCCTAGGTAACGTATTCCAGTGTTTCACCACCCTCTTAGTGAAAAAGTTTTTCCTAATATCCAATCTAAACCTCCCCCATTGCAACTTGAGACCATTACTCCTCGTTCTGTCATCTGCTACCATTGAGAACAGTCTAGAGCCATCCTCTTTGAAACCCCCTTTCAGGTAGTTGAAAGCAGCTATCAAATCCCCCCTCATTCTTCTCTTCTGCAGACTAAACAATCCCAGCTCCCTCAGCCTCTCCTCGTAAGTCATGTGCTCTAGACCCCTAATCATTTTTGTTGCCCTTCGCTGTACTCTTTCCAATTTATCCACATCCTTCTTGTAGTGTGGGGCCCAAAACTGGACACAGTACTCCAGATGAGGCCTCACCAGTGTCGAATAGAGGGGAACGATCACGTCCCTCGATCTGCTCGCTATGCCCCTACTTATACATCCCAAAATGCCATTGGCCTTCTTGGCAACAAGGGCACACTGCTGACTCATATCCAGCTTCTCGTCCACTGTCACCCCTAGGTCCTTTTCCGCAGAACTGCTGCCGAGCCATTCGGTCCCTAGTCTGTAGCGGTGCATTGGATTCTTCCATCCTAAGTGCAGGACCCTGCACTTATCCTTATTGAACCTCATTAGATTTCTTTTGGCCCAATCTTCCAATTTGTCTAGGTCCTTCTGTATCCTATCCCTCCCCTCCAGCGTATCTACCACTCCTCCCAGTTTAGTATCATCCGCAAATTTGCTGAGAGTGCAATCCACACCATCCTCCAGATCATTTATGAAGATATTGAACAAAACGGGCCCCAGGACCGACCCCTGGGGCACTCCACTTGACACCGGCTGCCAACTAGACATGGAGCCATTGATCACTACCCGTTGAGCCCGACAATCTAGCCAGCTTTCTACCCACCTTATAGTGCATTCATCCAGCCCATACTTCCTTAACTTGCTGACAAGAATGCTGTGGGAGACCGTGTCAAAAGCTTTGCTAAAGTCAAGAAACAATACATCCACTGCTTTCCCTTCATCCACAGAACCAGTAATCTCATCATAAAAGGCGATTAGATTAGTCAGGCATGACCTTCCCTTGGTGAATCCATGCTGACTGTTCCTGATCACTTTCCTCTCCTCTAAGTGCTTCAGGATTGATTCTTTGAGGACCTGCTCCATGATTTTTCCAGGGACTGAGGTGAGGCTGACCGGCCTGTAGTTCCCAGGATCCTCCTTCTTCCCTTTTTTAAAGATGGGCACTACATTAGCCTTTTTCCAGTCATCCGGGACTTCCCCCGTTCGCCACGAGTTTTCAAAGATAATGGCCAAGGGCTCTGCAATCACAGCCGCCAATTCCCTCAGCACTCTCGGATGCAATTTGTCCGGCCCCATGGACTTGTGCACGTCCAGCTTTTCTAAATAGTCCCTAACCACCTCTATCTCTACAGAGGGCTGGCCATCTCTTCCCCATTTTGTGATGCCCAGCACAGCAGTCTGGGAGCTGACCTTGTTAGTGAAAACAGAGGCAAAAAAAGCATTGAGTACATTAGCTTTTTCCACATCCTCTGTCACTAGCTTGCCTCCCTCATTCAGTAAGGGGCCCACACTTTCCTTGGCTTTCTTCTTGTTGCCAACATACCTGAAGAAACCCTTCTTGTTACTCTTGACATCTCTTGCTAGCTGCAGCTCCAGGTGCGATTTGGCCCTCCTGATATCTTTCCTACATGCCCGAGCAATATTTTTATACTCTTCCCTGGTCATATGTCCAACCTTCCACTTCTTGTAAGCTTCTTTTTATGTTTAAGATCCGCTAAGATTTCACCATTAAGCCAAGCTGGTCGCCTGCCATATTTACTATTCTTTCGACTCATCGGGATGGTTTGTCCCTGTAACCTCAACAGGGATTCCTTGAAATACAGCCAGCTCTCCTGGACTCCCTTCCCTTTCATGTTAGTCCCCCAGGGGATCCTGGCCATCTGTTCCCTGAGGGAGTCAAAGTCTGCTTTCCTGAAGTCCAGGGTCCGTATCCTGCTGCTTACCTTTCTTCCCTGCGTCAGGATCCTGAACTCAACCAACTCATGGTCACTGCCTCCCAGATTCCCATCCACTTTTGCTTCCCCCACTAATTCTACCCGGTTTGTGAGCAGCAGGTCAAGAAAAGCGCTCCCCCTAGTTGGCTCCCCTAGCACTTGCACCAGGAAATTGTCCCCTACGCTTTCCAAAAACTTCCTGGATTGTCTATGCACCGCTGTATTGCTCTCCCAGCAGATATCAGGAAAATTAAAGTCACCCATGAGAATCAGGGCATGCGATCTAGTAGCTTCCGTGAGTTGCCGGAAGAAAGCCTCATCCACCTCATCCCCCTGGTCCGGTGGTCTATAGCAGACTCCCACCATGACATCACTCTTGTTGCACACACTTCTAAACTTAATCCAGAGACACTCAGGTTTTTCCACAGTTTCGTACCGGAGCTCTGAGCAGTCATACTGCTCCCTTACATATAGTGCTACTCCCCCACCTTTTCTGCCCTGCCTGTCCTTCCTGAACAGTTTATAACCATCCATGACTGTACTCCAGTCATGTGAGTTATCCCACCAAGTCTCTGTTATTCCAATCACGTCATAATTCCTTGACATCACCAGGACCTCCAGTTCTCCCTGCTTGTTTCCAAGGCTTTGTGCATTTGTATATAAGCACTTGAGATAACCTGTTGATCGCCCCTCATTCCCAGTATGAGGCAGGAGCCCTCCCCTCACAGACATTCCTGCCTGTGCTTCCTCCCGGTATCCCGCTTTCCCACTTACCTCAGGGCTTTGGTCTCCTTCCCCCGGTGAACCTAGTTTAAAGCCCTCCTCACTAGGTTAGCCAGCCTGCTGGCAAAGATGTTCTTCCCTCTCTTCGTAAGATGGAGCCCGTCTCTGCCCAGCACTCCTCCTTCATGGAACACCATCCCATGGTCAAAGAATCCAAAGCCTTCTCTCCGACACCACCTGCGTAGCCATTCATTGACCTCCACGATTCGACGGTCCCTACCCAGGCCTTTTCCTTCCACGGGGAGGATGGACGAGAACACCACTTGCGCCTCCAACTCCTTTATCCTTCTTCCCAGAGCCACGTAGTCCGCAGTGATCCGCTCAAGGTCATTCTTGGCAGTATCATTGGTGCCCACGTGGAGAAGCAGGAAGGGGTAGCGATCCGAGGGCTTGATGAGTCTCGGCAGTCTCTCCGTCACATCACGAATCTTAGCCCCTGGCAAGCAGCAGACTTCTCGGTTTTCCCGGTCAGGGCGGCAGATAGATGACTCAGTCCCCCGGAGGAGAGAGTCCCCGACCACCACCACCCGCCTTCTCCTCTTGGGAGTGGTGGTCGTGGAACCCCCAACCTCAGGACATCGCATCTCATGCCTCCCAACCAGCGGAGTCTCCTTCTGCTTTCTCCCCCCAGACATATCATCTGGTCCACTCTCCGCATTGGTACCTGTGGAGAGAACATGAAAGCGGTTAGTTACCTGTGTCTGTGTTACTGGAACCCGGACATTCCGCTTACCTCTTCTGGAGGTCACATGTTGCCAAGCTTCTTCACTGGCCTCTTGGCCCCTCTGTGCAACCTGCTCTAAATCTTTAGAGCTTTGTGCCCCTAGAAGGCTATCCTGAATTTGGTCCAGAAAATCCTCAGTCTCTCGTATACAAGGCAGGGTCGTTACCTGTTGCTCCAGACCTTCAATCTTTTCTTCCAATATGGAGACCAGCTTGCACTTTGTACAGACAAAGTCGCTTCTGTCCTGTGGAAGAAAGACAAACATGGCACATCCAGTGCAGGTCACAACAGCTGAACCCCCCCCCTTCCATATCACCTACCTACTATGAGCTTCCTCAGAGACGTTGGCAAGATGTAAGCCTCACTGGGCTCACTCCAGGCGAACTCCCAGGCAAACTCCTGCTGTGAGCTGCTCTGCTGTCCCCGCTGCTCCGCTGCCGCTCAGCTGGTTCGCGAGGCTCTGGCTATTTTTAAACAGCCAGGCTTCCCTGACGCAAACACACAGACACCCTAATGCCCGCCCCCTGCAGGCTAGCAGCCAATCAGACACTCACTCAGGCTCTCTCCCTGCCCTCCCAGCAAACACATGCTCGGATACTTCCATCACTCCATGAAGAAAAGGAATACTTGTGGTACCTTAGAGACTAACAAATTTATTTGAGCATAAGCTTTCGTGAGCTACTGCTCACTTCATCGGATGCATTCAGTGGAAAATACAGTGGGGAGATTTATATACACACACAGAGAACATGAAACAATGAGTGTTGTCATACACACTGTAAGGAGAGTAATCACTTAAGATGAGCCATCACCAGCGGGGGGGGGGGGGGAAGGGGGAAAACCTTTCATGGTGGCAAGCAAGGTGGGCCATTTCCAGCAGTTAACAAGAACATCTGAGGAACGGTGGGGGGTGGGGTGGGGGGAGAAATAACATGGGGAAATAGTTTTACTTTGTGTAATGACTCATCCACTCTGTCTCTATTCAAGCTTAAGTTAATTGTATCCAGTTTGCAAATTAATTCCAATTCAGCAGTCTCTCGCTGGAGTCTGTTTTTGTTTTTGTCACCATGAAAGGTTTTCCTCCTTTCCCCCCCTCCTGCTGGTGATGGCTCATCTTAAGTGATCACTCTCCTTACAGTGTGTATGATAAAACCCATTGTTTCATGTTCTCTGTGTTTGTATATAAATCTCCCCACTGTATTTTCCACTGAATGCATCCGATGAAGTGAGCTGTAGCTCATGAAAGCTTATGCTCAAATCAATTTGTTAGTCTCTACGGTGCCACAAGTACTCCTTTTCTTTTTGGGGATACAGATTAACACGGCTGCTACTCTGAAACCTATTCTCAGATATTATTTTTAAAAGCTTTTTGCAGCCCTATAGTCTAAATCGTTAATAGTTCCCGTGACAGTAATTGACGTGCAGCGCCATCTGCTGATAAATGCGAAGTGTAAATAGTAACTCAATACAATAGCACCTCAGATTAGCAACTCATGGAGAAACTGAGATTGTTAGCAACTCTGAAATGTTTGTAACTCTGAACAAAACACTATGGTTGTTCTTTTAAAAGTTTACAACTGAACACTGACTTAATACAGCTTTGAAACTTTACCATACAGAAGAAAAAATGCTGCTTTTACCCATCTTCATTTAAATGAAACAAACACAGTTTCCTTACCTTGTCAAATTTTTTTTAACTTTCCCTTTATTTTTTAGTAGTAGTACCTTTAACACAGCACTGTACTGTATTAGTTTCTCTCTCTCTCTCTGAAGCTGCTGCCTAACTGTGTACTTCTGGTTCCAAATGAGGTGAGTGGTTGACCAGTCAGTTGGTAACTCTGGTGTTCCTAAGGCTGAGTTTCTACTGTATATACATTAAACAGAGAGCTGTCATAAAACTATGGTGATTGGATGTTGATCAATAACCTTAGTTCTAAATTGAGATTCAAGGTTCTCTTTCAAAATTAACAACATTGCTGTGATAAAAAGACCAGTCAAAAATCCCTGACCCTTGCTGGGAGTCAAAGCCACTTGTCTCATATAACTGATAGGTTCTTTTCAGAGGGATAATTTGCTGTTAAAAAGTAAGAACCTGCTCTATTCTTTACCTCTTTATGACAAAGCAACATAATTTTAGTGGAATTATACACTTTTCTCATTCCAATCAAGTATGTTTTAAATATTGAATTAAGAAAATGGAATAGTTCTGTTTGTTCAAGGGATTAACAACGTACACAGATATGGACAGAACAGCAAATAATACACGTTCATGTTCAGATGCAGTAAAAAGAATTGGCCAGTCCCTCAAGGGGGACAATGCATCGGTTAAGCAAGACAGACATTTCTTGAGAGGACCGTCTGGGAGATCTTTCTGGGAGGCGTTTGATGACTTAGTCCCGTACAATACAATCTTGATTGTAAAAAGTATGTGGACAAAGTTGTCTGTCTCTCTGAGCCTTCCCAGGATCTCATATTCTGTGTTACGAGGTCACGAAGAATAGGAAATGTTTTCTTTATCGGTGACTGGCAAATCTGCCTCCTTCTGTTGTAACTTTTTAGAGCATCTCATTTGATAAAGACTTTTTTGTGAGATATCTGTAGTAATCGTTTAATAACAGACCCCAGGGAACGCCCTCCGATCTGACCGGTGTTATAGGGAAAAGGGAACTATTTGATTAAGCCCGAGTAAATAACATCATGTCTCATCCCTATGAATACAGTCTACGCTTACCCCATCTGCTACATGTGCAATGCTTTCCTAGTGAGAGGGTCTCATTCAGCTCTCAGTTAAAAAACGGGATCATCCTAGGGCTGTGAATAGGAGTTACTCCTGATTTACACCTTTGTAACTGAAAGCAGAATTTGGCCTCGGTGACATCTGACATCACAGCCCCCCTTTTAGCTCTACCGTTTTAAACAGCAGGCTTCACAAGGCTGTAGGGACCATTCAGAAAGGAAGCAGATTGCAAATCAATTTGCATTTGCCACATCCAATTCCGGACCAAATTGTCCTCTAGTTTAAACTTGGACTCGTTGGCAGAGCAAGAACATCAACACCGCGATCGCCGCCGCACACAGAGGAGAGTTGTGGTTTGGTTCTACTGGCAAAAGAGCTGTTTTAAAATGCCGCATGACCTAAAGCCTCCTGCCAGGCTAGTTAGCAACATCTTAACATTCATTGTGTAATATAGAAGTGATTTTGACGTCAACCATTTTTGTCGTGGATACAGTTATTAAAAAATGAAGGGGGAAGAGCAAAAGCTTCCCCCAAGCTCAATAAGAAGCTGGGTTTATTACCACGTCAAATTAGGAGGAGGTCTCTCTTTGGCCGTTGCTGACTGGATGCATGGGGAACGAAAAGTCCCTCTTTCATAATTATTGTATTATTGGGGCTACGTTGTGCCCTCGGTTACAATCAGACTTGGGTACAGGCATTGTTCACTTCTACAGGCATTGTTCACTGTTCATGGTCACAACTACCCCTCAGAGAAAGTCACCTGGAGAATATTAGAACTGCCAAAATCTCCTCAGCTCGTGAAAGAGGCTCTTTACTGAATAAATCCCACTGAAGTAGGAGGGTGCATTGTCCTGAGCTAATGCTTTTCTACAGGGCATGAAAAAGGGCTACGGAATATCCCAAGAGGGAGACGCCACTTTGCCTAGAATGCAGCTCACTTCATCGGATGCATTTGGTGGAAAAAACAGAGGAGAGATTTATATACACACACAGAGAACATGAAACAATGGGTTTATCATACACACTGTAAGGAGAGTGATCACTTAAGATAAGCCATCACCAGCAGCAGGGGGGGGAAAGGAGGAAAACCTTTCATGGTGACAAGCAAGGTAGGCTAATTCCAGCAGTTAACAAGAATATCAGAGGAACAGTGGGGGGTGGGGTGGGAGGGAGAAATACCATGGGGAAATAGTTTTACTTTGTGTAATGACTCATCCATTCCCAGTCTCTATTCAAGCCTAAGTTAATTGTATCCAGTTTGCAAATTAATTCCAATTCAGCAGTCTCTCGTTGGAGTCTGTTTTTGAAGCTTTTTTGTTGAAGTATAGCCACTCTAAGATCTGTGATCGAGTGACCACACTCGAGAGAGATTGAAGTGTTCTCCAACTGGTTTTTGAATGTTATAATTCTTTACGTCTGATTTATGTCCATTCATTCTTTTACGTAGAGACTGTCCAGTTTGGCCAATGTACATGGCAGAGGGGCATTGCTGGCACATGATGGCATATATCACATTGGTAGATGCGCAGGTGAACGAGCCTCTGATAGTGTGGCTGATGTGATTAGGCCCTATGATGGTATCCCCTGAATAGATATGTGGACAGAGTTGGCAACGGGCTTTGTTGCAAGGATAGGTTCCTGGGTTAGTGGTTCTGTTGTGTGGTGTGTGGTTGCTGGTGAGTATTTGCTTCAGATTGGGGGGCTGTCTGTTAGCAAGGACTGGTCTGTCTCCCAAGATCTGTGAGAGTGATGGGTCGTCCTTCAGGATAGGTTGTAGATCCTTGATGATGCGTTGGAGAGGTTTTAGTTGGGGGCTGAAGGTGATGGCTAGTGGCGTTCTGTTGTTTTCTTTGTTGGGCCTGTCCTGTAGTAGGTGACTTCTGGGTACTCTTCTGGCTCTGTCAATCTGTTTCTTCACTTCAGCAGGTGGGTATTGTAGTTGTAGGAATGCATGATAAACTATTTCCCCATGGTATTTCTCCCTCCCACCCCACCCCCCACTGTTCCTCTGATATTCTTGTTAACTGCTGGAATTAGCCTACCTTGCTTGTCACCATGAAAGGTTTTCCTCCTTTCCCCCCCCCTGCTGCTGGTGATGGCTTATCTTAAGTGATCACTCTCCTTACAGTGTGTATGATAAACCCATTGTTTCATGTTCTCTGTGTGTGTGTATATAAATCTCTCCTCTGTTTTTTCCACCAAATGCATCCGATGAAGTGAGCTGTAGCTCACGAAAGCTTATGCTCTAATAAATTTGTTAGTCTCTAAGGTGCCACCGGTACTCCTTTTCTTTTTGCGAATACAGACTAACACGGCTGCTACTCTGAAACCTTTGCCTAGAATGTATTACATGATCTCTCTCCCTAAGAGGCAGATAAGTACCTGGGATCAAATTAATAGCGTGATTTCCTTTTCTGCCCCGAGGTTAGCTGCCCGTCTATAGCAATACGGAGATAAAAGGCAGATGTTTCTTGCGCCAGGGGACACCTGTTTCCATCCCGGCAACAAGAAAAGGCAACTTCCGGCGGGGCTGTAGGTGCTCTGATGAATTCTCGCCTGGCCAGTCCTGTAAACGCCCATACATGGGAGGTGGGAAGCAGTAATTGATTGTTCGTAATAATTCTGATCTGGTCGGATCGTTCCGGGTTACAGAGCCGAACACAGGGTCATTAAATGCTCCAGCTGACTCAGGGCAGCGGGAATTCCCCCGGGTCCTACAACCAACCGGGACACAGCAGCTGTGGCAGCAGCACTGGGACCTGTGGCGCTGGCCCAGGTGCTGAAAGATCAGCGGGGTTGCTCCCAGCTCCAATTAGAGTAACTCTCTGCCCCCCCGCCCCCGCTCACACGTACGCTCTGGCTCTCTCTTCCACAACAGGCACACGCTCCCACTTCTTTACTCTCCCTTCCTCCCTGAGAAAATGAGATCAGATTAACAGGAACCCTTCCTGGAGATAAATATGAGAATCCTGCCCCATGCTCCTATTTTACATGCTACTTAAATCCTGCAATGATCTGAGCTGCGGATAATCTTTGCTGTTGGAAACTCTTGAGACGTGCGGAACCCAGCCCCAGTACAGACAGCAAGGCAGAGGGCGTATCCAGATGTTTAAGGCACCGCAATAGTTCTGATTAGTGCAGCGTTTAGGTAAACTTATAGAAGTAACACAACTGAAATGAATGGACCTTCGGACAACGCTGGAGAAACCCGCAGGATATTTACCTCTTTTATTCCCCTCCCCGCCTTTTCTATGGGCTGCTGCTCAAAAGCCATTTGGTCAGAGGTCATTTAACTGTTAATAAAACTCAGCCTCTTTAATGGTGGTCGCGGTGAGAGAGAGACTAATACCATTTGAGTAAGTAGCATTTAGCTGCCCAAGCGTGAGAGACATCCAGGCAAGCAAGTGAGGGTTAAACTGGCATGATTAGGGTGACAAGAAATTGAATGGAAGAGCCTGGATTACAAACTGTCTCTCTTTATGACTTGCAAATTAGAATGAAAATTAAAAAGCTCGAACACAGCCATCCCCACGCCTCCCAGACACGGCCAACTGAGCAAAGGATGGCCCGCAACTGTCTTACATTAGGAGATGTCAGTCTTTCCTAACCCTGACCTTCGCCAGTTGTTTACAGTAGGAATTTTAATCGCTTTCCTAGTAGATCAGGGCTGGCGACAACATGGACTGAAGCGAGGACTTGCTTAGGAATCTACTTTGGCAAAACAAGATGTGGTGAGACTGGGGTTCGGGATCAATGCTGGATGCCAGCTTTAAAAA
This sequence comes from Dermochelys coriacea, assembly GCF_009764565.3. Lineage (NCBI taxonomy): Eukaryota > Metazoa > Chordata > Testudines > Dermochelyidae > Dermochelys > Dermochelys coriacea. The sequence continues at coordinate 110,072,214 of NC_050073.1, forward strand.
GAGCCCCTTGAAACTGATCATTGAATCAGACTCTCTTTGAAGTCATATGTACTGAAACCCTGAGAGGACGGATGGTCCAGGGGTTAGGGCACTAAAGTGGGATTTGGGCAACCGGGCCACACATTCCCTCTGCGCCCTTGGAAAAATCACCTAGTTTCTCCGTTCCCCATCTGCAAACTGGGGATAACAACACTGCTCTACCTCAAAGGAGGGGGTGTGAGGTGCTCAGAAGGGGTCATAAAGGTATCTAAGATATTCAGAGGGACCAGCTTTCATGATGGGTGTAAACTCTAACACGAGAATTGAATCCCTTTCACAGCCGTGAACGACTGGCTTGCAAACACTAAGATAAGGAGGGGAGCGGGAAAGTGAGGTAACAGCCATATTTCCAAGTGGAAAGGGGAAGTGGGGAGGTTAACAGGCTAACCCCAGAATTAAATGAAAGGATAGAGCAGAATAACAGCATGCTTCTCTCCAGACTCGCTGACGGATAGTGGTGGTGGGTAGTTTACTGTTAATATAATCCCTCACATTTATGTTTATTTTTACATATTTTGTCAGTGCTAGAGATCCTTGGGTGACACCAGAAGAGATTTTTTCCCCTCCTGGGAGGCAGTTACAGAGAACTTCTTCAGGAGCCCCCCCACCCACCCCCAGGAGCTCCGTCCGCCCCTATTGGAGTCAGGGAGAGCTTTGCCTCTAATTTCAACTGGCGCAGAACCCTGAGCCATGTGATTAAATCACCTCTCAGCCGTTTTTGCCCTCACAGACTATCCTCTTACATACAGTCCAGTCATTATCCTTTAACGTCTTATTGCCAAAAAAGTCTGCAGCTTGCAGCTTCAGAGCGTGCATTATTGAAAATTAAAGGCTAGCTAGTTCATCCTCTTACCCGCCTGTCTGCTACTATACAGTAGGCTATTTTAGGTATCTATGTGGAGTGGAGTTTTGGTGCGCTAGGTTCAAACATACCCGGAACAGTTAGGTTTTTGAAGCCCCCAGGAGGAGGAAGATGATATGGCAGGAAGGTTATAGTTGTGTACATACATCTTAATGACTGATACTAACTACAGATCACACTGTTTACCTGCTGCTCTTGAGTGATTTCTGACATAAGGGGTGGCACAAAAGCGCCAAATACCTTCACAATCTTGTAACTTGCTCTGAGAGGAATCCAAGCAACACGTGGTGTGGGAATTTCTAGCTCTAGAAGTTGTGCATTGTCGTCTCAGATATGGTGAGCTTCCCCCGTCCCTTCAGTTTCCCTGCGGGAACTTTATTTCCCTCAGGGCCTAACAATCGCTGAAGGCTTACTTTTTTGTCTCAGCAGTTGTAGAATTACAGGTCAATGTTTTTTTTAAAAAAATCGAGCATAGGCTCGAGGACATGCTAAAAAACGCTGATAGATTGTGTGATTCAGACTGTAAATGCTCTTTTCTTACACTCTAGGAAAGCTGTAGTCCTTCATTATTAAACAAAACTTTTATAAACAGTGGAAACAAACAATGACAACTGGCCCGTTCTAGAGTCCAGCCACTAGGAAAAAAACCCAGCAAACCAGTAGTTTACTGATGAGGAGACATCTGAGACATTACATCCTGGATCAATAGCTCTTGCTCCATTACACGGCGTCTGTGTACTATATAGATGTTTGTGGTGGTGCGTGCATGTTTGGGCTATATTTGATTTTAGAGAGAGAGAGATTAAAATACTGGCGGATAATCTGCTCTAGGAATATATGTTAAATGTTCTGGTTCTGTTGTAGTCCTTAGTAATATTGCCATATGTCACTGATAAATTGAAGCCTATGATTGCTATAGAATTCTATTCGACCACTGAATTTTGGGAACATATTGGTATGCTTAGAAAGAAGAGTTGCCTGCATCCTAAGGCATTGCTTCCAACCTGCTCCACTTTCTGTAATTTCCATTTCAGTATCTATTTTTGCATTTTTCACTCCGTGCATCTGATGAAGTGGGTTCTAGCCCACGAAAGCTTATGCCCAAATAAATCTGTTAGTCTCTAAGGTGCCACAAGGACTCCTCGTTATTTTTAAGGGATTTGTTGAGTTGTTTTCCTAATAGTGCTTTATTTAACTATGCAGGAGCTATAAGTGTCTAGGACTAGTCTTGTTTTGCTTTCCTTTCTTTCCACTTGCTCTGATGTGCTTTTGAATAGCATGCGAACAAGATCAAAGGATACTTTTAGCACCTCCAACCGCCTCATGCAGCATTTACTACAGGGAAAAGGATGATTCATTTTAAAAACTCTGACAGAGAGAGAGAGAGAGAGAGAGAGAGAGAGAGAACATTCCCTCTGATTGAAAAACAAAACAAAACAAAACAAAAAAACCCGCAAACACCCTACGTGAACTTTAAAGTGAGCCCTATTATCACGTTATTTAAAGGTCTGATCGTGTCAGGTATCATACCGGAGAAAAATGTTATGTCTGACAAAATGCTTATATTTTCCTGTGGTATTAATGAGAAGCTTGCCCTGGGCTATTTCCCCATCTCAGAGGGCAGCAGATGCGGAAAGTCCTTAGGGATCAGATCTTTGAAATTTCATCAGCATTCATGGGTGACCTAGCCTTTTGAAGCACAATGATAGACATGATAAATCATCTTTACAACGAATTCTAATTATCCTTTATGTGGCTTGGGTGCCTCTTGAAAAGCAGAAATCTAACACTTTTCCTTCATTGCTTCCAGATTTCTATGTGGGTGTCAAATGTGGTTTGTTCTCCTCCTTTCCCTTTGTGGATTGCATGAGTCCCAAACCGGTAAGTGTGCAGGAGGCAAACTACTCTATTAAGTTACACGATTGCCTGTATTGAACTAAATTTAATTCTCTCCCCACTCCCAATGAAATTACGTGGCGCGGTGTAAAATAAGATTAGAAGTATACCATTATAGCAATTAATACTATAATGCCTCCATGATTAGTGTGCTACATTGAATTTCATGGATTTTTGCTCACTGTTGGCTAGATTTCCCTTGGGTCCTCTAGGCCAAACCATTGTATTCTTAGTAAATTAAATGTGAAATCACAGCGATATACTTTAAAAAATCCACTATAACCTGTATATCATATTAATAAATAAATCCAATATAATCTGTATGGCATAACATTATAGCCCTATATAATCGGGGGGGGGGTGCCTTTTCTATAAGGACCACTGTTAGGGTATGGAAGTCCTGGGTGTCATGGGCCATAAATGGCTTGCTGGGTTTATAAGGAAAGCATGTGCTCTGTCAATGGACCTTACAGCCATTTAGCGAGCGACAGCACTTTTCAAGGCCAGCCTTTCAGAGTCGCCGGTGGTGCAGAGCTGGTGGGGGCTGGCAGGCGCTGCCCGGCTGGGATGGGGGCTGTCTGTGCCCCGAGATTCCGGCGCTGCCCACCCATGTGTGTCGAGCAGAGGAGACCCCAAGGGGGCTGCCCTGACAGGAGCGCGGCTGGATGGGGACGCACAGTGCGGAGAACAGTCAAAGCGCCACGTGCCCAGCGCAGCATTTTGTATCCAGGGGCTGATCCAGATTCTTTCTACCGACCGGCTCTGGCTCCAGCGGGCCTTGGATCGGGCCACGGCTGCCTTGTGTTTTGCCAGAGCTCTCTGGCTCCCCAGTTCTCATAGCAGGGACACGTTGCTGGGGGGTCTTTTTGCACGCGCCCTTCCGGACGGCGCCTCACCGGGCCCAGCAGCGCAGCCCCCGCCTCCCGGGGATGGAGCTGGATTGCAGCCCAGCTACCTAGCCTAGGGGCCGGGGCGGGGGAGCAGAGCCCCAGCCAGCAGCCTTGCCCGCCGAAGCATTACGGGGCCACACAGCGGAGGGAATGGCAAGGATGGGCCAGGCCTGTTCCGGCTCCACACCGGAGTCACGGACTGGGGGCGTGGGGGTCCCGCACATAGGGCCCCATGCTGCTCTCTCCTACTGATCCGGCCACCTCTTAGGTGTCACCTGTGGAACGCGGGCCCCCGCCGCTGGCCCGTGCATCCGCGCGAAGGTGCCGGGGAATGTCACGCCCCCCCCCCCGCCCCCAGCTGGGCGAGTGCTGGGCTTCCCTCGCCGTCCGGACTCTCTTGCGCGTCCCCCGCCGCGCGGCCTTCGATCCAGGACTATTCACAATGCGGGGCCCGCGCACCTGTGGGAAAGGGGGGCTGGGCTTCCGGCCCTATAAACCACACCGTGCTAACTGGGGTCACGTGGGGGTGCGCCCACTCCTCCGTTCCACCGGGACCAGGGGCTTCCCGGGCTCCGGCGCTCTCGCTGACGGAGCGGAGTTTACCCGAGGCTGCAAAACTTGAAAGGCGCCAGCGCGGTGGCAAGGAGCTAATCGGTGGCAAGCAGCGTCTGCGGGGCTCTGCTTTGGCTACAGAGCTGGAGGGGGGAATTCCTCTGTTCTGTTCCCTTCTAACACTTGCCAGCCCGCAGATTCTCCCCCCCCCAGTGCCTTTAAAGAGGAGCCTGCTTGAAGTGGCCCGGCCCCTGATGGAAATGGGGTTATTGCCGAGGTACGGTAATGGCTGTCTGGTTATCTGCAGCCAGGACTCTGTGGCGAGGAGATAAGATGGTTATTAAGAGACCCGTTTTAATGCTCGGGGATCGCTTTCAGAGCGCCCAAGAAAAATGGACTTTATCTAGTCTATTATTATATACAATCGCGCCGCTGATGTTTCACTTCAGTTTACAGCCCATGAATAAAAGCTAATAACTTTCCCTTCTGCCTGTTTATCGCCTGGACACCTGGGGGATTTTTCACTTTGTCAGAGCTTATTAAAGGGAGACTTTTAGGGGTTAGAGCTGGGGGTATTGGGGCTCTCGCCTCCTCGGGGCTCATTTAATACCTGCCATTAATTACTGATGTCGCACACAGGACTTTCGGAGAGCGGCTGGCTAAGCCAAGCCCGGGAGAAGGGCTCGTGGTTACTGCGGGTGTAGAGATGGGGGTGGAATTAATTCCTGCTGGGGCTGAGGTTTTCGCTGGCAAAGGGGGTGAGGCTGAACCCCGGTAGGATTGAAGACATGGGGGACTGGGCAGTGGGAAAGAAGCGCATTGCAGGTGGGACTCAGGACATGGAGGGTGAGTCTACACTGCACTGTTAGCCCATAACTGGAATTTAGGTTCAAGCCTAACCGCCCCGCCCCTTTCTGTCTACACACAGGACCTCACAGGGTGGAGGGTCTGAGCCTGGGTCCCAGGGCTCAAACCCTATCGCTTTGCACTATCTATACTTTGCAGCCCCGCTGGACTCATGTTCTGGGAGTCCCCCAAAAGCATTTCACAATCCCACAGGATGACTTTCTTTGTCCTATGAACAGACAAGTTTTCCCACACTGCACCATGAACAAAGGGCTAGAAGGCCACATTTTGGAAGGGCACTAGGAAGTCTGGGGTACGGGTGGTTGGACTTGGGCCTGAAGAATGCAATATAGATGCTGGAGCTAGATGGTTGTGACCTAGGTTTCAACAATGGCTTGCAAATGAGTGTAGCCTACCTTAACAAACCCAGGCCCTGCTAACTTCAGTTCTAGTAACTCTGGGCTTACATTGCGGTGTAGACATACCTGGAGAGGCTGATGGAAGGAGACCTAGGGTGAAATCCTAGCCCTTTTGAAGTCAACAGCATAACTCCCATTGACTTCAATAGGGCTGGAAATTCATCTCCATTTCCCTGTGGCAGTGAGGACATGGGGATTGTGGTTATGGCAGTAGCCAAGGTACAGGGGCATGACTCTGGATGGAGGGTATGGGGCACTGGAGCAGTAGAACTTTGGAAAATTCACTACCCTGCCCCTGTCCAGCAACATTTGTTACCCTTTCAGGTGGTTTAAACTCCCTCCTTCTGCTCAATTTACTTAGATTGTAAGATCTTTGGGAGCAGGGACTGTCTCTTTATTTGTGTGTACAGTACCTAATACAGTTGGGGCTGGGACCTCTAGGTGCTAAGCAATACCAACAATTATAATGTTTATTTATTTATTTCACTGTTCTGATGAAATTGCTTCTCTCTCTTCCCCCATGGAAAACTAGCAATATTGCCCATGCTCATGTTCCCAACAGGAACCTCATCTTCCTTGGGGAATGGGTCCATGTGTTCCTTCCAGACATTTCCCACCAAAATGGGTCCCTGAAAGCATTTGTAAGGAGAGCCAAGGAACCTTGATTGGTGAGAAGTTTGGAATTTCAGGAGTATTTCACAGGGAGAAGGGACCTGAGGCTGGTGGGACTGAGGACCTGGGGGGATGGGATGGGCTTGGCAGGGGGCTGATTCTGGGTGAGACTGTGGTAGTTGAGAGAGACAGGCTAGACTTGGCCTAAGGGCAAGGGATTGATTCTGGGTGGGAGGACTGAGGATGTGTTCTGGGATGGGGGGGGGCTTGGAATTAATAGTTTCGGAGCCCATTGAACCACCTCGGTGCAACTCTGGACTCAAACGCCATGGTGGGTTTTTCCTTTCCCCAGACACGTTTGACTATTTTGTCCGCGTTCAAATTTCCATCCAGCGCCTGCCTCTGGATCCCAGATTCCATAGCCATTATACAAGCTGCTGCATTCATTGGCTGCTGCTGTCTAAAACAGTGATTTTCAAGCTATGATCTGTGGAGGTCCGCAGACTGTGTCTAAGATTCCCAAAGGCGCCCCCCCCATTCGAAATATTTTAGGGTTCCTCAAATGGAAAAAAAGTTTGAAAACCATTGGTCTAAAATATACGCTTTTTAATCAGCTGGAAGCCTGAAATGGGAGACCCCGTTTATTTTGGGGGTAACCAAGAGCCAGGATGCTTTTTAGTGCCATTTCCTTTGGCAAAACTTTTCTTTATACTAGCAATTGATTAAACCCGGCAGGACGCAAGGTAGATCCGGTGTCCTATGGCTTGGCAGATGTGTGAGCTCTTACACAAGGAATCACTTTAGGCAGGCGCAGCTCAGTGTAAACTGGGCATCACTGGACTGGAGACTGGCTTCTAGCATTCATAGGAAGGTGTCAAGAGTGTAATTTTTCGGGGGGGGGGGAGAGAAAAGCACAGTGGTGACAGTTTGGATCCCTTACTGAACCTCGCCTCTGCAAAGGCGTGAATCTCTTGACTGCGGGGCTGCTCCTAAGCAGTAGAAATTAAGGGCGCGCAGAAAAGGAGGAGCTCGGCGACGGGGCTCCCCCTACAGAGCCGGGCTGCATAGCTTGTTCTGCTCACTGGCGCTGGAGTCACGCCGAAGCGGGGACAGCGCTTTGGCAGTTTGCTTAGGAGGAGAAGTACAGGGAAGGGGATTAATGCGCGGCCCAGCGCCCCTGCCCCCGCTCGCCGCCGCGCGTCGGGGCGCTGTCTGTCCGCCCGTCACCGCAGGCTGATGTCACCGTGGCTGCGAGCCCCGGCGGGATTGGCTCGGGCAAGGCGCGCAGGGGGCGCGGGGCTCCTGCAGCCCCAGGCAGCGGCGGCGGTAGGCAGGGCACCCAGGCAGCGGTGCCAAGGCAGCGCTAGGCCTGCCTCCCTCCCTCCCCTCCCGGCAGGCGACTTTTCAGGAGGAAGCCACCCAATGCAAAAGCTCTGCCTCCAACTTTCCTCCTTAGCAGCAAAGCCGGGGGGTGGCGGTGCGGGGAGCTGCGGGGAGTACAGCCCGGGAGTCTGATTTAGGAGGTGGGGGGGGGGGGAAGCCTGCAGGGTTTCCACGTGTCCTCTGGGTCTGCTGGACGGCGCTTCTGGGAGCCAGAGAGGCCGAGGGGGGATGCATCTGCCACCGCTTGCCACTGAAGTCGCTCTGAAGGCAGCAGGCACGCGTCTGTGGCGGAGGAGAGGCGCTCGCCCCTTCAGCCCAGCCATTAGAGACCCGTTCCTCGCCCCCGATGAGGAGCGGAGCCAGCTGCTTGTGTGTCTCGGGCTCTCTGGTTAATAACAAGCTTTTAGGGGAGCGGTAGCCCCGGCTGGAAAGTATTTCCTCAGGCGTTTCCCTTCATCCCTTGCTAACTGTCATCACAGACTTCCCGGGCAGCCCTGCCTTCCTGGCACTCCCCCGGAGAAATCACCAGTGCATGGGGGAGGCAGGAGAGAGGCGCTCCGGGTCAACGGCAAGGGCATCCTCAGACGAGCCCGATGCGGGCTGGGCGCTGATGGCCGGCAGGAGCGGAGCAGGGGACAGAGGGGAAGAGGCTGCGGCTCTGATGGGACGCTGAGCGGAGCTGCTGCTGCTCGCCCGCGGGAGGAGCCCAGCAGACCAGGTGCGCTAGAGGGGGAAATAAAAAGGAGCGAGAGAAATTGGTGGATTTGCTGCCTGGCTTCTGGCTTCCCTAACCCCCAGCCCTGCGCAGCCTGCCAGTATGAAGGAGTAACTCGCACCCAGCGTGGTTCTTGGCCATCGCTCAGGGAGCCGGATATTTCAGACCAAACGATGGCTTTCCAAAAATCACCCGATCCCTCCAGCGCCGCCAGGAAAAACCCCAGCCTGCTGGAGATAGGCGCTCTCTGCCTGGACTCCGACATCATCTTCGGCTTCACCAGCCACCTGCTGCGGAGGAAAGGCAAGGTAAGAGAGACCACCGCGGCTGGGGGTTGTTGGGACAGGAAAGCGCTCGGGGCCAGGGGCAGCAGTGGGCGAGTTGGGTTTGGCTGAAAGCACCGATTTCCGACCAGTTGTAGACCGAAGCTAAAAGAAAACTTGCTAGGGTTTAAGTGTCTCCTAGTTCCTACGTATAAAGTAAATTCCGAAACGTGCAACGAGCCCACGTGCAGTTTCAGCACCACGAACAGTCCAGGCTGCACAATAAAAGCCCAGCAATTAAATCCGGGAAAGACACCGCTGCTTAGAAACACCCTTCCCAGGGCTCCTCTATATCGGTCTCAATGGTAAACGCGCGGAATACAGCAAAGCCACTTAATTATCCCTTCTGAAAGGGATCCGGGCGGCTCCCGCGGATCACCTTGCGTAAAGCGTGGAGCGGTTGGCTTCAATCTACAGGAAACCTTCGAAATGGGGGTGTCTTAGAAATACTTGTGTCTATCCAAGGTGTTTTTAAAAAAGCGCCTGATTAGTTCTAGCAGCATGACTCGCAGCACAGAACCGGAGCTGGAACCCAGGGCCCACCCACTCTTTCCCGCTGCAATTCAGCCCGACTCTGTGAGTCGAAGGAGGCTTTTGCAGCCATTACTCAGACGCATGAAATATTTAAGCAAGTTACTAAAGACCTGCAGAGCGCATTGAGTAGACACGATAACGAGAGCGGGCACATGACTCAGAATCATGCTTATGTCTCTGTCTCCTCTGCCCCCAGGTTAATGCCAGGGACAAGGTACTAATGCAGCGTTCCCAGCTGGGCACAGTGCAGCGCCCCTGCAGCAGGGCAGCTAAAGGTTCGCAAGGGCGGGCTGCTTGCGGGCCAAACGCATTGAAGTTTGCCATGGGCATCCCTGAGGCGGTGAGTGGCCAGGTGGGCTAGTTACAGTGGAGGGTCTCCGGCCAGGATCTTTAACAGCTGGTGTAAATTAGGCCTGGAGTGTCACATTTTCCGATTTTACCAGCCTCTCCTGATGGCTGCATTGTTTGGCTTGTGCGCGCTTGTGATTTGCGCGCATAAACTCCGCGGGGGACCTCGCCTGCAGCAGCAGGTGATGGGGAATGGCGGTCATCGGAGGCACTTGGAGGGATGCTGGGCTCCCACCGGGAACAAGAGCTTTGCAGAGCTGCCTCGTGCATGCGTGAGCCAGCTGGGGCGCCGGAGCTCGCAGGGGAACCGCTGTCGCCCGAGAGAGTCTGGGGAGGTGGCGCATGAAGCAGAGCGTAAGGGAGCTAGCACGCAGTTGACAGAGTTCAGAGCCAGTAAGTGTGCATTTAATAGCTTTCATTACGGATTAAGCGTCTGGGATAAGTCTGCCTGGCAAAGGCAGTCTCCCTGATGAGGCGACACGCATTATAGCGCACCCTGATCATTGCTTGAGCGCCTAAAAATCCAGGTGCAAATCTTCGGGAGCTAGAGAGCGATTAAAGTTATGCGGCCAAAGAGACTTTCCATTTAAAGACCTTTTATCGACAGCCCGCATTTCGGGCTGTGGATCTTCACTTCACCTGTGTCCAAAGGTGAGCTGCAAGAGGCGCAGCGCGTTATTATTATAACCCATTATGAGTCAAACACAAATCGCGCGAGTGCAATGCTGGTACATATCGTTGTCCCGTATTTAATGGGGATTATGTGTTCGCAGAGGGGAACCAAAACTTTCCAACCTGCCTGCCCAAAGTCAAATGCACGCATGCGAGGCAGTCTAGCGGCTCTGCAATGAGGCATAATAAAGAAACCACTTGTGGCTGTGTGTTTCCGGAGTGAACCCCCTCCGCCCCTTCTAAGTGGTTCTGGGGATCACAGAGTGAGAGCGTGTAGATTGAATTCGCGGGGGACCTGTGCAAGCCCATGGCCAAGTCTCTGCCACCAAAGTGCGGAGTGGCACGGGGCCAGCAGATGGCGCTCCAATCACAGGGACCGCTCTTAGCCTGCGACCAGAGACCAGAGTATATGGCCTCAGCTCTCGTGCTTGCTTCATTCAGGTACTTATGCATTGGCAGGGCTCAGACTACCCGGTGCGAGAGCAGTAGCTGGACAGGGCAAGCAGGTCTCAGATACATACGTAGCAAAGACCCAAGCCACGCAACTACCCTGCCTGCGAGAGTGAAGCGTGAAGCCACTGCCCCTCACGCTCTTGCAGGTGTAAAACGCATCCAGAGCCTCTCCGCGGGTCAGAACCGAACCGAAGGGACCTTTGTTGTCCGGGGGGGGGGGGGGGAAGCGTAGCAATCAGGGGCAAGGAATGGTTTCACCCATCTGTCTGCCCGCAACAGAAGTGCTAAGGACAGGAGGCGGAACGGCAGCCAGAGAGACAATTAGCTGAGGAACGGGGATTTCTCCACCTGTCGGGTCAATTGTCACATGCACATTCCTGAAGAGCTGATGGGAATGGGGGGAGCAGTACACAGAGTCCAGCGTGTGTGTGTGTGTGTGTGGGGGGGGGGGCGAGTCACCTGTGCAAGGTGCGCGAGCCTCTCAAACGCCACCCGAGCACACGTGGCTGCGGCCAGGCACCGAGCTGCATCGGGAGAGATGCCTCGAGCGAGCGAGCTCTCCACGCACAATGTCATAAAACAAACGGCGAGAGTAACTCAAAGGACGAGCTGTGCCTCCTTTCTTGCTAGTTTGAAGTGCAGAGCCCAGGGTTCAACCCCATTTCCTTCGCAGGCACCCTTCCCCCCCTCCCATGATGTAGCAGTTTAAAGGCCTGATCCTGAGCGTTGTTTGGAAAGTTTGGCTCGGGCTGCCCCACGCACACTCCCAACAAGCAACCCCCTTGTCACTGCTCGGGAAGTTTTTATCTGAAGGGCTTCGCCTGGCAGGCAGCCCACTAACGCTCCGGAGAGTTTGGAGCCGAACGGAGCCTGCAGGGTCAATGTGGCAAAGAAATGCTCAGACTCTAGCGGCTCCCACCCCGTTCACCCCACCCCACGCGGAGCCCCTCCTCCCCTCGGAGCAGTTTTTCCTAACGCGCTCCAGTGCGCTCGGTCCCTTTCTGCCCCGAGGTGGGGAGCTCACTCCTCCTCCGCCTTCTCCTCTCGCCTGCTCCGCCCGCTGGCTCAGTCCGGGGCTTCTCTCGCGAACTTGCAACCCAAACTTTACTCCTTTGAGTTCCAACAGCATGGGAGGAAATATTACGTAGCTCCAGGCCGCCGCCCGCCGCAGCAGCCGCCCTTGCAAGTGGAAACCAAGGAGCCGGACTTTGCAGCCCCCGGTCCCGGCAATGGGCAGGAAGGTCTTTCAGGACAGCTCGGGACTGCGCAGCCCAGTGTAGCTGCAAAGAGCTGGGATCTGGGCGCGCGGGTGGGTCAGGGTCCAGGTGACAAAAACCTGCCTGGTCCGGAACCATGATCCGGGCTGCAGAGAACCCAGGTGGGAGAAGGTGTCTGGGCTCTGAACACGGGGCTGCGGGGGTAAGTTGGGGCGGAACTTTTCACGGAAGGTTAATGGAGCCTGGTGCAGAGCGCGAGAGGTTTCCTCCCTGCCCTGCGCGCGCGGATCCCCCGGGTGCTCGGAGTTTGTTGCTCCTGTAGTTGGCCGCGCGCTTGGGAGGCACGAGGGAACTTTGCACCGGAGGCTGTGCGAGCAGCGTGCGCGGGAGCCGGTCAGTGCACCGGGCCGAGGGTTGCAGAGTTGACTTTTTGCACCGGTCCGGCCCGGGGGCTGCTCTTTGCAGGGGCCCCTCTTTGCAGGCTGCCCCAGTTAACGGGAGCTGCTGGCTCCTTGCACCGTCCTGAGTCGTTCTCTCTTTGCAGGTCGCGGAGGGAAGCTCTGGGCGAGAGCCGGCCCCGCTGTCTCTGGAGCTCGCCCCTAGGAAGAGGCTGCCGCCTGCCGCCGATGAGGACCGTTGCGGCAGCCGCCCCGCTCCGGAGGGAGCTGGGGCCGTCTCGCTGGCCGAGCTGGGGCACTTCGAGAGAACCGGGAAAGGAGGATGGTGCAAGAACTGCCAGGTCAAACTGGCCGAACTCAAGAAGCAAGCCGTGAAACTGGCCGCCAGCAGCAGCCCAGCTAACTCCCTGCCGGTAAGCCAGGCCCTTGCCCCCTGCCCGGGCACAGACTCACGCGGAATGGGGTTGCGCAATCACACCTGGAGCACACACAGCTGGAGAGCTGTGGAGCCCTTACCTAGAGCTCTACACTGTGGCCACCCAGTACTTGGCTACAGCTAAATCTTTGCATACTACACAAATCTGGGTGAAGAGGGCTGTCTAACACATAGCGTGTGTAGAGCTGTGCACCCAAGGTTCCTGGTACCTGTCTAGAGCTCAGCATCTGGAACTCAGTGCTACTGCTATCTCGTTTTCTGCATAGTACTTTTCTGGGTCTCTGCGCTGTTTTAGAGTAATAGATCTAGTTGCTATGCTGCAGAACTAGATCTCTGCATAGTAAATAGCTGTGCTTATACATAGTGCAAGTCTAGATCTTTGCATAGTGCTGATCCAGAGGGGAGTAGAGGGGGCAAAAAAAAACTAACTAGTTTTAAGACTGAGCTTGGTAAGTGTATGGAAGGGATGGTATGGTAGGATTGCTTTACATTGGCACATGGCCCATCTGTGACTGCTAGTGGCAAATATCCCTAACAGCTGGAGATGAGACACTAGATGGAGAAGGCTCTGAGTTACTACAATGAATTCTTTCCCAGCTGTCAGGCTGGTGGGTCTAATATATTTGGGGTCAGGAAGGAATTTCCCCTCAGGTCAGATTGGCAGAGACCCTGCAGGTTTTCATCTTCCTCTGCAATGTGGGGCACTGGTCACTTGCTGATTTAAACTAGAGTAATTGGTGGATTCTCTGTAACTTGAAGTCTGTAAATCATGATTTGAGGACTTCAGTAACTCAGCTGGAGATTATGGGTCTATTACAGGAGTGTGTGTGCTGGGGAGGAGGTTCTGTGGTCTGCAATGTGCAGGAGGTCAGACTAGATGATCACGACGTTCCCTACTGGCCTCAAAGTCTATAAGTCTATAAGTACAGATCTAGGGCTCTGTATAGTATACATCTAGATCACTCTGTCTATACTATTTTGCATGTGACTTGATTCTAACATGGGTGATTTCAGTACTAAAAATGGTTAAAAACATTTCAAAGACTTCAGATTTCAGACTCTTCTGTAGTAAAATGAAATTGCAGCCATTGCAAACTCACTCAGTATATACAAATAACTGATTGCCAACATTACTTTTTGCTGACAGTGTGAGCTGGAAAGTAGATTAAACGTTGTGTGGAGTGCAGTCAGGAACACACACTGTGTCAGAGATCAAAGTCAATCCAGACTGTGCAGTCTTTCCTCACACTAAGAACATGAAGTGCCAAAAGTGCCCTTTGTCAAACTTGGTAGAAGTTGGTATAAGTGGCCTGTGTCTCAGAGCCCCAGTCACATAGTTCTGGAGATAGTCTGAGCTGAAACGACAACTGTGCTTTACAGGACGTTAATTTGTTCTATTGCAAGATCACTAACAATTGGCAGTAGCACTAAAGTGGCACTAACAATTGCTCATTTCATGTAGGCCATAAAATGCTACTGAACGTTAAACTGTGATGTTCCCGATGTGCCTACATATTTCAATCACATAATTTGGAAAGAAAATTTATGAAGGACGGTTTTGCTGGGCCCTAAATGTCTGGATGCTTGAATACACATCTCTGCTTGGTGGGTTGACTCCTGTTCTTAATCTCACAAGGGCAAATCTTGGTCACATCATATTCTCTTGCATTTATGCCTTCTACTCGACATTGATGAATATCTGATAATGAATGAGTGTATAATGCATGAGTGTTCTGGGGCTTTCGTTTGCCATAGGCATTGCTTTACCTATAGGTAGTGTGTTTACCTGCACAGTCGTCTTCTTCCTCTGTGTATATGATATGCATTTGTTAGTTGCATTATATTATTAATGTGTTCTCCTAGCACAAGTATGTGAAACATTACTCTTAAAAGCCATTATAGGTAAAAAGTATATTCACAAACATTAGGTAGTGGGACAACATAGAACAGAAAGCCCTAGTAGTTCATTTATAAGGCAGACAAAATGTGTATTACATTTTTGATAGCATTGGAAGTAACATTGTTTTCCAAACAATGCTTATCTGGATGTTTGCAAGAAAGGGGGGGGGAGGTCTGTAGAGGAAGCCAAACCCTCTTGACCTTCATTTTCATTCAAAGAGTTCCTGTATGATCTACAGAATTCCCATTGAATCTAAATATAGTTTTGTTTGGAGGTGCATTGTACTGTAGTGTCAGTATGCAAAGCTCAGATTATAGTACCTTAGGGCTTGATCCAAAGCCCTGTGAAATCAATAGGAGTCTTTCCATTGACTTCAGTGGGCTTTGGATCAAGTCCTTATTTCTTCAGTGTAAAATGTCATGTGCTTTATCTCAGCTGAAGGCAGAACTATTGGACCTCCTGTTGTCTGGATCCCCATGAATGGTGAATAGAAGTTTAATTTTCTATTGTTAAGTGTATGTGATATACTGGCTTTAAACGAAGCATACAATGCCTGAATCCTTATTATTCTTATAGGAGTTTCTGCCTTTATTGGAAAGTAACGGGGTCCTATATTTAGATGGAAAAGTAAATGGATCTTTGTCATGGGAAAAAAATACATATGCTGGAAAGTCAATGGGTCTTGTCCAGGTGTTCAGGTGAAGAGACCTGTCTCCAAAGGCCTGTTTGTGTGGTCTCATTTGTGTAAGTCTCCAGGGAACCTCCCTGATAAGTACTTGATGATGGGTAAATTAATCCCTCTTTTCTTCAGGGTTCAAAGCATGCACAGAAAAGTAATAATTTAATAGCTGTCGCAGTGTTAAAACCTTGACAAACTTGTTCTTAGAGTAATAGATACAAAGAGTGGTTAGTTTATTGAGTAGTGTATGATAATCTCAAAGTGCTGAAGCTGTACAGTTACAGGATATTTAATGGTTGAAACTGTATTTTCAAATGCCCACAATACATTTAGTTCAGCAAATAAATTACTTAGTACAGAGGAAGACAACATATTCAACAGCAAGAGTCCCTATTAACTTACTGTACACCAGTGCACTTTGAAGGCAACAGGAGATAATGGTCAACGGTCCCGATCCTCAGCTGGTGTAATCTGGCATTATTCTGAAGTCGGTGGAGCTATGTTGATTTACAACAGTTGAGGATCTGAACCAGTGTGTTGGCAGGTTGAGCATTTTATAATGTTTGTGCTAGAAAGGCAGCTTTTATTTTGCTTTCTTGTTTAATTACATAACAACATTTGAAAAAGCAGCTTCTCTTCCAGACAGTGGCAAGTCCATACATTGAAAATAAAGATAGAACTAATGACAAGGAACTAACATACTATGGGATGAGTAAACACAAGAAGGCTACTTCTTTGAACTTGCTATGTGCTCAAAGGATTTGTGGCCTTTGCCATGATAATTAAGGAATCTTTCAGCACAGATTCAGAAAGGTCTCTATACCTGGTACAGAGGCTCTTTGGGAAGGTGGGTGGGTGGTTTATAGATGAAAGAAGGACATAATTATTGATGAAAGAGGGAAGTTGCATTCTCATACATGGTGCAGCTGATAAGGGATTGAATTCAAATTAGTGTAAAAAGTCAAAATATTGTTTGCTGTCCAAAGGATGAGTTTCTGTAACCTGCCTTAAAAGATAATAATTGCTTGAGAATAGTCTGATTAATTTAACTTTTGTGCTGCTGCCTTTTGAGTAAAAGATAACTTAAAATGAGGTTTCATTGCTAGAGTGATGTGCAGTGTCTACTGGTACACATTTGTTGTGTTATCTTTTTAAAGTCCTGAAAGTCCACTGACCATATATGGACAACTGATAAGAAAGATATTAATCTTAGCCTAGGTTAAAACTCCACAACAAAGTTCTTAAACAAGAAATTTACTACATTCTTCACTATCAATTCCCTTCTTTCTGTGTTGTCTTTACTATTTACTGTCACAATGATACCTGAAAGTGAACTAAGATGTAGTTTCAATCAAGCATGTGTAGAAGCAAGCAAAGTTTAATGTGGAAGTAACATAGATTAACATTAAATATTGCAGTATCAGTGTCAGTTTACTGGGCCATGTACTGATTCTGTGTAAAAAAATAAAATAAAAAAGAAAGAGTCTTGGTTTATCTCTAATAAAAAGTTTTGTATTTGTCTGGCAGACTGGATGCCTCAGGGGATTGGTAATGGGATACAGTCTTTTACTAATGGCGTTCTGGTTTGAATTCAGACCCGGTTGGTAGTGACTGAAAGTTGTTATAATTTGACAGCTGTTTGGTGACGTATAGGAAAATACTTGGTGGTCACAGTCTCATTCCCATTTGGCAGATATCCTCATCACAAAACCACAGCACAACAATTAGCACTAATTGGCATAGTTGTTGGCAGTCACACAAGAGAGGCCAAAGATTGAATATGCTGTAGATTTAAATAATAATAATAATAATAATAATGCTTAGTGTTTAAGATCTTCACAGTACTTGACAAATGTTAATTAATTAATCCATTCAATGCCTCTGTGAGATGTCAAAGCAGTGTATGGACCTCAGAAAGGAGGGAAACAGGCAGAGAGGTTAGTGTTGGCCTACACACAAAAGTTATACCTCTTTACTTATACTGGTATAGTTAGAGCAGTACAGTCCCCAAGTGTGGATTCAGATATATAGATGTAAATATATATATAGTATAAAGCACCTTTACATCTATATATAGCCATTCCTGTATGGGAAGAGGGATAAGCTATACTGGGTTAAGACACCATAATGCCAGTATAACTATGTTCACAATAGGCACGTAGTTATATTGTTATAGTTAACTCTTCCAGTAAAAAATAACTTCCCTAGCCCAAATAGTTATATTGGTACAAACTATGTGTTTAGACCAAGCTTAAATGAGGCCAAGAGCACAGGAAGTGCCAGTTTCAGAGCTGGCATTGAAACTGAGGCATTCTTAGCTCCTTTAATGGTAAGAGTGAGTCACTGGAGAGAGCTGAGTACCAGCTTCTTGTATTCAGCCTCTTGTATTCTCAAGAGGTATATGTTGCACAAGTTACAGTCTCTGAGTGGCCATGATGTTCTCTCTAGAGGAGGGAAATATCGTAGTCTAGTATTGAGTTGATGAACATTTGTATTGTGGTTGGTAGGTCCTTGTCTGAAAAGAAAGGCTATAGTCTCCTGACCGGCAGGAGGTGAAGCACATTGTCCTGATTACTGTTGATATCTAGTTATCAAGGAACGGTGATGAAACTAAAAATACTCCAAGGCCTCACACTAATTCAGCAAACAGAAGGAGATCCTTTCCACAGAGAGTGTTGTCAGGGTCTTGGCTAGTCCTCAAAGTTTGTTTTACTCTTCCTACTAGTAACTTTTGCTCTTGCCTGAACTGAGCTCCAGCCAGCTGATTTTCATCCAAGTGATTATTTTGTGCAGATATTGTGACACCTTTGTGATAGCATTAGTCATAGAGATGAAGAATACAGTGTCATCAGCATATTGGTGACACTAGATCCTGGGGCATCACATGCCCTTTCCCAGGGGTTTCACATATATGCTAAAAAAATAGAGAGGGTACAGGTTTGAAGCTTGGGGGCTTAGTATGTGAGGGCGCTTGATGACCAGTTGCCCATCATCACTTTGGGTGCTATCAGAGTCTGGTCACAACCACTTATTCAGTCAGTTTGCCAGGGACAGGAAGCTTGGAGATGGGGTAGTCGTTTGTGAGATCTCTGGCTTCTAGTGTTAGTTTCTGAAATATTGGTTGGACTATTGCATGCTTCAGGGATGTAGATTAATAGTCTTCTCTGAAGAAGGTTTAAAGGACGTCATCAGTAGTGGATCCAGTTGAGCTTCCTTGGATTTCACTCATACAGTTGTGCTTACCTGGCTAAGCAAGGATCCAATTCACATGTGAATAACCCTCACAACTTCTAGTGCCTCTGAGTGTGTAAGAGATCTGAACTTCTTAAGGAGGGTGAGGTAGTCCTTGTTCTCTGTTGTGGGTTGGCTTTCTTTCTCTCCATATTCAGTTAATCTTTTGAGCTCTTTAGAATGTGGGGCAGTTGGGTCTGGAATTTGGTGAAGTCAGCTGATTGTTTGGAAAGATTTACCAGGCCTTGTCTAACCTGTGATTCATCTTTATTTTGCTGTGGGACTATTTTAACCCTGCAAACTGTCCCTGCTGTAATAGCGTTACCACACATTGGAAGAATGGTATGGGGGAAGCTTGTGCTAACCCTCTGTACTTATCCGGTGGAGAACAGGGAACTCCAGTTTTGATGTTCCAGTTTTCAGTGCCTTTTGTGAGCACTAAATTCCCTTTAAAATGTTTCATATTTAATTTTTCAAAAGATGCCTCAGTGTAGAAGGTGCATCTTTGTTAGTAAATATGAGCTACAGGGCATTTTTTGGATGCATCTTTAATATTTAATTTCTGCAACATGGAATCTTGCATAGACTCGGCTTTCGAGTGCTTCAGGCTATGAGATCAGATGTGGTTTTCAGGTACATGTGGAGCCTAATAAAGGGGATAGTGACAATGTCAGATCAAATGTACTGAAATGAGCAACCAGGTAAGCTAGTGTGTCCTCATCCCTGCAATAGTCCCCATGCTGTATAAAAGGCTATGAAAGCTCATGTGACTGAAGCAGGGTTGTAATCAGCTTGCCTAAAACATTTTGGATTGTCAGGCATGCCCTTCTAAAACACAGGTGAGCAGGATTATCATGCAGTGCTGATGCCTGAGGCAATTGGTCTTCTCACAGGGGGATCTGAAATGGGGGAAATTATGATTCCACAATTAGCTCCTGAGACTGCAGCCTCCTGGGCTGGTGGAGAGTCATTAGTATTGCTCTTGCTCTTTCTTGAGCTAATTTCTTCAACACCCTGGCCTAGTAGACAGAAAGGGAGGAAACACATAAACCAGTTAAAAATTGCAGGGGGTGTGAAAGAGCATCTGCTTCTAACATCTGAGGTTACTTTGAACCTGTTGAAATATGTAGTATTGTTTTATTGTTTTTGCCAAGAGTTCCACCTACGTGATCCCAACCAACTTCTGACATGTTAATACCAAGACTGTGGGAGGCAGTGCTCATCTCTCCTGCTGCTGCAGATTGTGAGTGATTCTCTTGTCTTGACAGTTCAAGACTCGTGGAATGTGGGCTGATAAAATCACCAACAGATTTTTCTCTACCCAGAGCAGGATCCTCCTCACTTCTTTCTCCATACCCTTGATACATGGATCTCCAACCCCATGGAAATGGCATTGTCTGAGTCCAAATTGCTCTACCTACTGAGAAAACACTGAAACCGGGGAGGGCAAGCTTAAACTGGCCTGTTCTTGAACAGATTTTTTTCTGTGAAGAGACCACTATTTTACACCATCCTTTCTAGAAGGAAGAAACTTTCTACCTGGATTTGTATACATTTCCTGCATGGAATAGTATGTTAGAAAGGCTCTGTTTTCCTTCTTTGAACTGAATTACCTTCATGAGCTAGATCTAGTTGGATGTTACTTAGGTTAAGAGTGAGGGAGATCTGTGTAATTAAAGTTACCAGGCTCTCTTTTTTTAGTATAGGTGAAAATCTGTGGAACCCAACTTATCATACATACTATCCCCATCCTCTGACCTGGAACCCCTAATTCTAGAAGGAGTATTCTCTACTTATATTGCCAATGTAGTCGAGTAAAGAATGTACTGATCAAGAAACTTGAGTTCTGTTCCTGCCTCTGCCACACTCTGTCATCTTTGAGAAGTCACTTAGGTCAGAGTTTTTGTATGTGTCTGCTAATTTTGTGTGTCTGTATTTGTGTGCCCAATGTGAGAAAACTAGGACTTTATTTTCAGAGCTTCTAAGCATCCACAGCTCCCATTGAGTTCAAATGAAGGAAGAATGGTCTATGGTTAAGGCACTGGACTGTGACTCAAGAGATCTGGCCTCAATTCTCAGCTCTGCCACAGACTTCCTGTGTGAACTTGGGCAAGTCATTTAATCTTTCTGTGCTTCCATTTCCCATCTGTAAAATGGGGACAATAGTCTCTTTTCCTTCCCTTTGTCTGTATTGTCTTTGGGGCAGAAACTGTCTCTTACTGTTTTTTGTTTTCAGTGCTTAGCAAAGTGGGTCTGATATTAGTTGGGTATCTAGGTGTATCGTAATACAAATACTAAATAGTAATTAATAATAAAAACTGGGCACTGATGCTGAGAATCGGATGCTGCAATAGGGAATTTCTCACTTGCAACTGGGTTGCCAAGTCTGGTAGTTTTAAACTGGGGGTGAGGGTGGGGGCTGTCTAGTTGGGGTCACTGGTTGCAAGTGGGTCAATATCATTTGAAGAGAAAAAATGCTTTAGGAACCGGAAACAAACCCAGGAACCTTAGGAAATAATCCATTAGAATTGTAAAAATGAGTCTGACCTAAAATAGCTCTGAAACTTGACAGCTAACAAGCAGGGACACAGTGAATCTGTGGAACAGGAAGTATGGGGTGGTGCAGAGTGTGTCAGGGCCAAGTGGAGCGTGTTTAGGGAACAGATAAGAGCTCAGAAGAATGAGAATGGATTAGAGGTTTAATGACGACATGGTAGTACCTAGAAGATGCTTATCTGCATATTGCAGTGGGCTCTTACTGTTGTATCGTTAGACTACTGTATTGATGAACTATGGTGGATCCTTGCCAGATCACAGAAACTATTGTATTGTTGTACTCATCCAGTAGCAAAGTGATGCTGTTATGGAAATGTACTAAAAATGGGTTACCTTGTTTTTTCTTAATAAAAATGTATTATTAAAAACATGAAAAGAGGAAAATGTTTGTAGAGATGTACAAGATATTGTTTTCAAATGAATATTACCAGCAAGGGGTATATGTAACTTTGCATAATAACTGATTTTTCTTCTAAGTAAATTAAAATGAATATAAACCGTTGGTGTAAATGTTATTTTAAAAGATGCTCTGGGTTATGCAGTAGCATAAGTGGCATATTCTGTATTGCAGGGGGTTGTGTTTGAAGGTATAATGCATGCTTTTATTGAACAGCACACACATCAAACTTGTGTAACTTTATGGCTCATACTTAATTATTGTTGACCCAAGACTATAAAACTTTGGATACCATCCTTTCTTTAAAACACATCTATATCTACACACACATACAGACAAGTAGTCCATTTTGACTGACTTTTCCCTAATGTTGAAGTTGCACAAGCTTTAAGGCAGGGGTAGTCAATTATTTTTTGTCAAGATCCAAATTTCTTGGTCAAGGTATACTCAAGGTCCACATTCTAGAGAAAGTAATTAAAACATTACAATAATGATAATAAGTAAATAAAAAGATTTCAGGGTCGGTTTAAAAGCATCTGGTGGTCTGGATTTGGCCCGCAGTCTGCTTATTGACTACCCCTGCTTTAATGTATATAATTAAGAGATGTTCATTTACATGTAGGAAAATATGTTTAAATGATATAAACAAAACCATTCATTTTAAACAGAAACATTTCATGTTCATTTTTGCGTGTTTACTTTTAGCACTTAGAATCAGGCTTTGTTGCTTACATATTGTGCTAATGCAAATTGCATTAATGCTAATGGCAGGATCTGAAGATGTGCCAACACTAAAAGTTAAATATACTGAAATATTCCTCTTCCCATGAATCATGCCTTAAATTCAGGCTTTATTCAGTATTCTTGGAATTTAGTAAACTGATCTGAATTTCTCATTGAAATGGAGGCCAGTATTACCATATGTCAGTACTTGTACAAAATTGATTAGAACACCAGACGGGAGTGGGAAAATGATCAATTTTCATTTAGCTCTTAGCAAATCTTCTGCTAACGTTGTTGGGGGATTTTACACTACTCAGTGACTATGACATGAAAGCATTCTGAACAAAACTGAAACTTGATACCTCTATTTAGGGTGAACATTGAAAGGCTCTCAGCATAAACTGTGGAAGCAAAGCATTAGTTCTAGTTTTCACAGCATTCAAAGGATTATCTTTAAAGTGTATCCTATTTTACCAAAACATACAAATGTTGAAATGTATTTTTTTGCTATCATTAAGGCAGGTAGAAGACTTGTAGAGTTAATATATTGATCAATACTGATCTCACTGATAATGGGCAGATTTTGCTGGAGTGTTTTAATAGGCATATTCAGTTTTTTGCCCTCTCTTTTTAAGCATAGAATCATAGAATTATAGCAATGGAAGAGATCTCTAGAAGTCATCTAGTCCAGACCCTTGTGCTGAGGCAGGACCATGTAAACCTAGACCCTCCATTGCAGGTGTTTGTCCAACCTAATTCTTAAAAACCTCCAGTGAGGGGGATTCCACAACCTCTCTTGGAAGCCCATTCCAGAGCTTAACTATCCTTATAGTTAGAAAGTATTTATTAATATCTAACCTAAATCTCCATTGTTGCACTTTAACCTTGATTTCACCCTTATGCTACTTTCAGTGGACCTGGAGAACAATTGGTCACCATCCTCTTTATAACAGCCCTCAACATATTTGCAGAATGTTATCAGGTTCCCCCCTCAGTCTTCTTTTCTGAAGACTAAACATGTCCAGTTTTTTAAACCTTTCCTCATATGTCAGATTTTCTATATCTTTTATCATTTTTATTGCTGTCCTCTGGACTCTCTTCAATTTGTCCGCATCTTCCTTAAAGTGTGGTGCCTAGAACTGGACGCAGTATACAGGTGAGGCCTTGCTAGTGCAGAGTAGAGTGGGACAATTGCCTCTCATTTCTTACATACAATGCTCCTGTTAATATCCCCCAGAATCATATTAGCAATTTTCTGCAACTATATCACGTTATTGATTGTGATCCACTATAACCCACAGATCCTCTTCTGCAGTACTACAGTCTAACCAGTTATTCCCCATTTTGTAGCTGCACATTTGATTTTTTCTTCCTAAGTGTGGCACTTTGTACTTCTCTTTATTGAATTTCATCTTGTTGATTTCAGACCAATTCTCCAAGTTCTCAAGGATACAGTTTGTCTGATGATGCCCTAGCTTGTGATATTTTATTTACTTATTATTGTTTTTGGGTCTGATGTGAGATGTGAAGCCTCCTAAACTCCCAATGAGAATTTGAGGGCACTCAGCGCTTCTCATTGTAGGAAACAAGGGTGATGTCATGGTAGGGGGTCTACTACAGACTATCCAGGAAGAAGAGGTGGAAGAGTCTTCTTTTTAAACAACTAACAAAATCATCCAAAGCATAGGACTTGGTGGTGGTGGGGGACCTCAACTACTCAGACATCTGTTGGGAAAATAACACAGCAGGGCACATATTATCCAACAAGTTCTTGGAATGCATTGGAAACAATTTTTTATTTCAGAAGGCGGAGAAAGCTAATGGGGAGAGGCTGTTCTAGATTTGATTTTGACAAATAGGGAGGAACTGGTCGAGAATTTGAAAGTGGAAGGCAGCTTGGGTGAAAGTGATCATGAAATGGTAGGAGGGAAAACAGCACAATAAAGATAATGGATTTCAAGAAGTCAGACTAGCATATTCAGGAAGTTGGCTGGTAAGATCCCATGGCAAGCAAGATTAAAGGGAAAAGCAGTTCAAGAGCGCTGGCAGTTTTTTATTAAGACATTATTAAGGGCACAAGAGCAAACTATATCACTGCATAGGAAAGGTAGGAAGTATGGCAAGAGACCACTTTGGCTTAACCTGAAGATCTTCAATGATCTGAAACTCAAAAAAGAGTCCTACAAAAAGTGGAAACTAGGTTAAATTACAAAGGATGACTATAAACAAATAACACAAGTATGTAGGGACAAAATTAGACAGGCCAAGGCACAAATGAGATTAAACTAGCTAGAGGCTTAGGGGTTAGTGCGTCTGGTGAAATCATGCTATACCAACGGGAAAGCATCTCCCGCTGACATAGTGCAGTGTAGACACTGCTTTAAGTCGATGTGACTTATGTTGCTCAAATGGGATGACTTTTACACACCCCTGAGCAACGTAAGTTACATCGACATAAGTAGTACTGGAGACAAGCCCATAAAGGGTAACAAAAAAATATTCTACAAATACATTAGAAACAAGAGGAAGACCAAGGACAGGGCCCATTATTCAATGGGGGTGGAGGGAACAATAATAAAAAATGTGGAAATGGCAGAACTGCCAAATGACTCTTTTGTTTCAGTTTTCACCAAAAAGATAAGTAGCGACTGGACGTCTAACATAGTGAATGCCATTGAAAATGAGGTAGGATCAGAGGCTAAAATAGGGAAAGAACAAGTTCAAAATCACTTACACAAGTTAGATGTCTTCAAGTCACCATGGTCTGATGAATTACCTCCTAGAATATTCAAGGAGCTGACTGAGGAGTCATTAGCGATTATCTTTGAAAAGTCTTAGAAAACAGGAGAGATTTCAGAGGACTGGAAAAGGGTAAATACAGTGCCAATCTATAAAAAGGGAAATAAGGGCAACCCAGGAAATTACAGACCAGTCATCTTAACTTCAGTACCCAGAAAGATAATGGAGCAAATAATTAAGCAATCAATTTGCAAACATCCAGAAGATAATAAGGTGATAAGTAACAGTCAGCTTGGATTTGTCAAGATAAACCTAATAGCTTTCTTTGACAGGGTAACAAGACTTGTGGATGGGGGGAAGCAGTAGATGTGGTATAACCTAGCTTTAGTAAGTCTTTTGATATTGTCTTGCATGACCTTCTCATAAACAAACTGGGGAAATACAGCCTAGATGGAGCTCGTATAAGGTGGGTGCATAAAACTGTTTAGAAAACCATTCCCAGAGAGTAGGTGTCAGTGGTTCACAGTGAAGCTGGAAGAGCATATCAAGTGGGGTCCCACAGGGATCAGTTATGTGTCTGGTTCTGTTCATCATTTTCATCAATGATTTAGATAATGGTGTAGAGAGAACACTTATAAAGTTTGCAGACTATACCAAGCTGGGAGGAGTTGCAAATGCTTTGGAGGATAGGATTATAATTCAAAATGATCTGGACAAACTGGAGAAATGATCTGAAATAAATAGGATGAAATTCAATAAGAACAAATGCAAAGTACTCCACTTAGGAAGGAACAATCAGTTGCATACATACAATATGGGAAATGACTGCCCAGGAAGGAGTACTGGGGAAAGGGATCTGGGGGTCATAGTGGATAACAAGCTAAATAGTAGTCAACAGTGTAACACTGTTGCAAAAAAAGCAAACATCATTCTGGGATGTAATAACAGGAGTGTTGTAAGCAAGACAAGAGAAGTAATTCTTCCGCTCTACTCTGTGCTGATACGACCTCAACTGGAGTATTGTGTCCAGATCTGGGCACCACATTTCAGGAAAGATGTGGACAAGTTTGAAGAAGTCCAGAGGAGAGCAACAAAAATGATTAAAAGTCTAGAAAATAGACCTATGAGAGAAGATTGAAAAAACTGGTTGTTTTGAGAAGAGAAGACTGAGTTTTCAAGTACATAAAAGGTTGTTACAAGGAGGAGGGAGAAAAATTGTTCTTCTTCAACCTCTGAGAATAGGACAATAAGCAATGGGCTTAAATTGCAGCAAAAACTTTTACACTGTTAGGGTAGTTAAGCACTAGGATAAAGTTGCCTAGTGAGGTTGTGGAATCTTCATCATTGCAGATTTTAAGAGCAGGTTAGACAAATATCTGTCAGGGATAGTCTAGATAATACTAAGTCCTGCCATGATTGCAGGGCACTGGACTAGATGACCTCTTAAGGTCCTTTACAGTCCTATGATTCTGTGATTAGGCCCTTTCTGAGTACCTGCTACCAGAGCTTTTAGGTACTATGACAGAACTATCAATGAAAGCATAAAAACTACTACCCATGCTGCAGCTACTGCATAACAGAAGCCAAACTACTATGAACATAAAGCACAACAGCCAGAAAAAAAATAGCCAGGCTAAACCAAATACACGTGCCTGTCGTGATGTTCACATGGGCTTTGGTAGACTTCCAGAGCTAGTTCCAAAGGTGAAGACCTTCTACTGTGAAAGTGCTATTGCTTGTCCTGGGGAATTCACTTACAAATGGAAATCAGAGCATCCCAGATGACCTTAACTGTTATGACGAGGTATAGGCTGAGAGGCAGACACTTGTAGCTGGATTCCCAAATTGGCCTATTAAATACCTTCCAGCCTCTGTCTAAAAAAGTCTCCTTTATAAGGCTTAATGGTGTGGGGTCAGATCCTCAGCTTGTATAAATGGCCATTGAAGTCAACTGAACTTGTCTCATTTATTTGAGAATATTATGTTACTGCCCCTTGTATCCTAACTATAAGAAATTGTTGTATGGAAGCCATTAAGTGAACTATTTCCATGTGGTTCATGGTAATGAATATCTAGTATCTCACACATACTACATTCAAAATTATTTTAAGAAACATACTGACTTCTTCCTGTATTATGCTGTCTTCTATTACTGTTTTTAGAGCATCAGAGCTGAGTTTAGTTTCTAGGCTGAAATTGGGAAGAAGAAATGCTGAGCAACAGAAATATAGGATGCTCCTCAGGATGACTTTATTTTAAAAGTACTAGCAATGCCACAACATTTTTTTGAGCCTTGTGTTAAATGCATACAGGTTGCAGCAGGGTGTTGACTGCTTGGAGTATAAAAACTATGATTCCAATAAAAGAAAAGGGGCTGAAGACAATTTAGCTTCTGATGAGAAAGTCAAGTGATCCAAATTGAAGGCCAAATTCTGCATGCACCGATAAGAGGAGCAAAAGTCCCATACTGTCTTGTAAGCCTGTTCTGCACTGAGCCAACTGGTCCTGAGACTGGTAGGAACTAGTCAGTAGAGTGGAGAGAGGGATTTGCTCCTGATCCATGTTAGGGAGCCACAGCATGGTTTGAAGGATTGGGAGAGAAGATGTCATGCAAATGTGCTTCCTGCCTCTCTGTGCAGGCCCCCACAGATCCTGACCCTATGCCTTCCTTGCTGGGGCCATAGAGGTTACTACTAGGCCTGTATTAACCCATGTGGATCTTGTGCTGGGGGGGAGAAGGTAAGGAAGTATGTCTGGATTAGGATCCTGGCAGTCTCCTTGCATGAGGGCTGGGGGTTCACTGGAGGACTCAATGCTACCCTCCCATCCCATCACCATAGACTGGGAATTTTCAGATCAAAAGATCCATCTTCTGGCTGAAAAATCCAGGTTTAGAATGATCACCTAGGAATTTGCTGTTCGGGGCCAGTAGACCCATTTGGTGTCCAAGATGTATTACTCACTCGTGGAGCAATCCACCTTCATTGGGACATCATGTAAGCACTGCTTCTCCTGATACGACCTCCAGTGCCCCAACTACCATATATGATTGTTGGCAACAGGGAGTAGACTCCACTTCTTGAGACGTGGCGGAGTTGTCTGGCCCCACATGTGCTATACACCCATCTACCTCCAAGGGGAGACCTCTCTCAAGATCCACATTAATCTCTGGTGCAGTGGCACATCCATTGGCTGTGAAGATCTGGAAAACTCCATGCTGCAGATGGACCATGAGCTAGGATTTTGCCCATAACTTGAGATTAAAAGTTGGCCCACAACCTCCAGTTAAAATGTTGAGAAAATGGTGGTGCAGTTTGCATAATTGTGATCCGAGCAAGCAGTTTTTCTGTTTTGTTGCAATAAAGGTTTTGTTGCAAAGAAAGAAGAGTGTATTTGACATTCCTCAAACAAACTTTCAGAAGGGGAATTTTGTGTGTATGACTGAGTAGCACTGAAATGCTGTAAGATATTGTCCTTTTGTGGATTTTGTAAAGAGGAGACATAGTTGGAGTAATTGATAATATGCCCAAGGTCTCACAGTCTGTAGAGAGAGCTTCCTCCAGCAATTATCTCTAAAAATAAAATAAAACCCATTTATTATTGATAACCCATGTTCCACATAAAGAAATACTTCTTTTGATAATGTTAATTTTTTATTTGTAGGCTCAAAAAGAGTCTAGAGTAAGCCAAATATGGAGGATGAAAAGAATATATATGAGTTAATGTATTAAGTTTACATATTTTTGGTTTGATGGATTTATGGCTTTTAATTACATCTTTATGCCTAGTCACTTGAATTGGGATCCCTTGGGGGCCTTTCTGTAGAATTTCATGCTTATGTTCTTACATCTACAAGATTCTTTAACCTATAACCTTGTGTATTCTGACAGCCACTTGAACGGCCTTTGCTGAAGTTGCCTTTATTCATTAGTTTTAGGTTTCAAACGTTAACCAAGAGTAAAATAGGTGGAAAATACTTTTGTGATCTAAAGGTTGCTCAATATCCATGACACTGAAGCAGTTTGATGTACTATAGCTATGAAATATAGGTGGTGAGTATCAGCTCTTCCATCGGGGGGAAGTGAGGGGCTTTTGTTTCCCATATTCTCAGGCTATTCAGGGGGTCTTTGTAAATCGGAGCAGCCCCAGGCTTCTTAGCTTATGCACTGGTTACAATAGCTCCCATTGGCCTTCTGCTTGCAGAGAATAGCCAGAACATGATGTACCACCCCTTGTCTGACATGCCCTTCCTGGGCTGTGAGTGGGACTGGGTAAGAGCCTCTAAGTTTCACAGGTCTATAGTTCTGAATCTTGCAGTGTACATGCTATTACTTCCAGCTGCTGTCAGATTTAGGGCCAGGCCTCATCTCTTGCCAAAGTAAATCAGGAGTGATTCCACTGAAATTGGAGTATAAAACCAAAGTAAAATGTGGAGAAAATCAGGCCCATTGACTTCAGTAGAGTTACTATTGATTTACACCAGTGTAACTGTGACACAGAGGCCCATTGATAGGTCACTATTCTGTGTCAGCAATTCCTATGAGGTTTGACATACTGGTTTCAAGTTAGGTATTTAAAAAGTGGTATGTAATATATCATTTGATATCTGATAACACACTGGTCATTAATGTCACTGTGAAATGTTTGTAACAGGACTGTAGGTGAAGTTATGGATATTCTCCGATATTATGTTTTGGAGACTGAACAGATAAAGGAGGCAAAACAGGGTTTTTCCATATAAAGGGGAAAAAATATGGTGGCAGATGCCCTGCCCAGGAAAGAGGGTTCTGACCTGCTGCCCCCAGGTCAGTCAGTGACTAACCCTCCTGCAGTTTTGTAAGGAGGGCAGTGTGATCCTAAGAGCACCCCTATGCCATCTGGCAAAGGATTCCTGGTATGTTTCAGTGGGCTGACCAGCCCAATGTAACCCAACTCACTGTTGTCTTAATCTGTATCTAAAATGTGTTCATGTAAGGTATCATACGCAAACTGGTGACACACAGGTGAATAGTATCATTGTGAAATATATGTATTAACACTATGTGAGGCATTAAAGGTACTTACTAATATTATGCTTTAAAGTCTGTGACCAAACAAAGGGAGTGAAAAAGATTTATCCCAGACAGGAGAGAAGGCAGCTATCTACTTGTCTTCTCTGTAAATTAATCAATGGGGAATCAAAACAATGGGAGCCCCATTGACATAGAAATCAGCAGGGGGATGGAAAGTCCATATGGACAGAAGAACAGCAAAGGTCACCCTGCCTCTAGAAACAGGGTCAATGATTTGAGATATAAGCAGAGATAGAAAGCCATTTTGGCATCTTTCACATGGAAAGAAAGGGAACCAACACTTTGTACTTCTGTGGAAAGTCCTGACTGAGAGAAAGTCAGCCATGGCTTATAAAGAAGAATGATTGATAAGAAATCTACCTTGAACAATGACTGTAGCTTGGCAAGTTAAATATTACCCATTAGAAAGCGCATTTGTACTTTTTATTTTTGTAACCATTTTGTCTTTATTCCTTTACTTGTGCTCACTTAAAACCTCTCTTTTTAATTCTGTTTGCTTAAATAAACTTGTTTTATTTTTAACCCAAACCAACTCAGGGCTATGTTTGAATTGAAGTGGTAGTTAACTCCAGTTAAAATAGTAAGCTGTGCTTTTGTCTCTTTAAAGGAGCAATGAACCTTATGAACGAAGTTCTCTGAGTGTTCCTGAAGAGGGCTGGACACTTGAGGGGCAGACAGCTTTGTGGAAATTTGGGACTGGGATCATGTTGGGGTCACTCTTCAAGTGGTAACCAAGGCTGGTGGAGACCAGGGGCTGTTGTGTGGTAGGAAGGTTGCTGGGGTCAGAGTGCTGATCCTGGGTGGCACAGCACACAGACCCTCAGGGAACTTCAGGCTTGTTTGCTGGCTGTTGGTGTCCGGGCTGGGAGCCCTAGCAGCAGAGCATTTGAGGCACCTATAGGGCAGGTGGTGACACAACCTCTTACTGGGCTGGGTTGAGCCCCAAAATGTTACCATAACTGTTGGGGAAATCAGACCCATAGAACTGAATCTGTGTCTATATTCCATATTGGTCTCTCCTTATGTGTGTTTGCGTCATCTATATGCCCATTTTGGCTAATCCAGAATGATTTTCATATTAATTTTTTCACTGGATGAGGAGCATGGTAAGTATGATTAGTTATATGAAAAGAATAAAAAATGGAGGGTCTATTAGATGTATAGCTGTGAAACAGCTGATCCAACAGGTGTACAACCAAGAAATGTAAAATGCAAACCTTCTGAAAAAAGTTAACCTTTGGACTGACACTAGGCATATGACGTTTCAGCCCCCGTGAGACATTTTAAAAGAAGCTGGAATGAAAGAATATGGGTTCCTAATGAAAGTGGAATGTCTCTCTTAACCATAGCATCTGTAACTGTGAATGTTATAAAAATTCTCTTTGTCCGTCAACTAGACTGCGTGAATAAGTGATTTTTTTGGTTCAGTGGCTGAATGAAAATATCCGAAAAAAATTGTTTAGGTTGAAACCAAACTGATTTTGGTTTGTTTTTTCTTGATGAAAGTTTATTTTTCACAAACAATTTTTCTTCTGTTTTGTTTCATTTCATTATGGTTTTGGATATTTTTTTACCCTGGAATTTTTTTTTTAAACAATCTAGCGTAATTTTGGGAAACAATGTTGTTTTGAAACAAAGTCAAAATGTTTCATTTTGAAAAAGTTGAAGCAGTTCGACTTTTTGAATTTTTTTCCATTTATTTATTCATCAAAACTATTTGCCGAATTTGACATGAATTTGCGAATAGTTCATTCGACTGAAAAATGTATTTTTGGGTAAATAACTATTCACTGAAAAGATTCACCCAGTTCTACTGTCTACATTCTTATGCAGCACCTATCATTGTGGTATCTGAATACCTCTCAGCGTCTCCCTCTTTCCCTGATTTTAATCACGACTATCCCAAAACACACACACAGCCCATCAGTATTATAGACTTGATTTGTACTGCAAGAATTAGGTTGGCTTGCAGCATTTGTAGCATGTGACACTTCTCTGTGGGAAGACATGGCTTTTCTTACTTGAAAAGTCTTTAGTGAGCCACATGATACTACAAAAAGGCTTGATATCAGTGAGAGTTCTGCCTTGGCAATAAATGCAGAACATGTAGAAGAGTCCCTTAATGTAGAGGCCGAGATAAGTATTTGGTCCTTAAAAAATGAATACAAATCAAAATATCAAAGTGTTGTTTGCAGAGTTGGGGCTTTCAGATATCTATAATTTCCAGTGTTTTTCTGTTATACTGTGATTTCCATTTTAAATTCTTTTGTTGGTCCAAGTTTCATCTGACTTACTTTCTTCTTCACTACTGCAATGATACTCCTATTTGCCAGTGTGGGAAACTAGCCCAGCGCATCTCCTCTACTTATAAAGGCTGCACTCCTGGTTTCTTGATTCTGAGTAGTGAGAGGTGTGGAATAGATGATTATCTCATTAAGTGTAATGGTACAGAAGCAGCTGATCCACATCCACGTGAAGTAAGCTGAAAAATGACTATGACTATGCAGAAAAAAAAATGCAAACCTGCTAACTGGAAAGTCAGCTTCTTTCATCATGGTTAACAAGATCCTTTAAGCCTATGCTAGAACAAGAAAAAGAGGCTGAGTCTGATCTGGACTGGTGTAAGCCAAGAGTGCATTAGCTCATCTGAAGGCAATGGAATTACAGAGGAGTGAAATCAGTGTGTGATCAGATCAGCGTCAACATATTCAAAGCATGATGCAAGTCTTTAGAAGGTCATGAGGGTTGCCTAATGGGTCAGGAGTTGCTGTGTTTGCAGCCAGGGCTAGAGAATGACCTCAGGCAGCAGAAAGTTGTTAGCATTAAGGAGATCATCAGTGGTTTCAGGTGGAGTATTGTATACATTTTTCAGTGTGATTCTCTGTCAGTTACACTCTTTGGGCCAGATCAAACCCCTTGCTTTTATGCATATAGGGTACAGAAACAGCAGAGGATATGCAGAAATTGTCTATATGATTTTGGAGGGAAAGGACTGACCTAAGCAGCATCATTCTCTTCTCTTGCCAACTTTGAAGAAGCCATTGCATCACTTTATGCTTCTGTTCAGCATTATCTTGTGTCCTGCCTGGCACTTTCAGCCCCTGAGGGTGAGAAGGAAGTACTTGCCAGGTGAACAGGCAGGCGACCAAAGGAAGCATGACTTCTGAGGGAGACATATTGCCATGGGGGATGGCACCTCAGGAAGTAGCGTGAAGGTGAATACCCTGATACCACAAAATTTTCTTGTTGCTCTTGGATATTCATTCCATACATTAGCAATGCCACTCCCTGACAGAATGAAGCCTCATGCCTATGAAGTTTTCTGTCTCCATTTTGTGCTTCCAAGTTTTTTTACCTCAGAGGACATAAATTTAGCCCTAAATTCCTGATAATTTTCAGGGGAGCTATTCATGAGGGTAGCTCATGCTACTGAAAATATATCCCTAAAGCTTATGTCCTCTAGTGGGTGATTCAACACAATGACATAGATATAAAGGAAGAATGAAACTGGGCATCCTACTTTTCTGGCTATCTGGTTAGTACTGCAGGGCTGGGCAGAGTATAAAGTATGGTCCTCAGATGTGTGACAGGAGAAGAGAGACTTGTCACCATATGCTCCATCTCCACTATGAGGTAGATGCTTGAGGGGGAAGAGTCAATGCTCATGTCCGAAATTTAATGGGTGATGAGAACCCAGGAATCCAGGTTCTTGAAGTCCACTCCTACTTACAGATCTTGGGACAGTATCATTTATATTTTCCTACCTTTTAAAAAACTTGGTTTGATAAATTTCAAATGTGCTCAATCACAGGCAAGTTAGGTGGGTTTAAAAATCACAGGATAAGTGAATACTATCCATACCAAAATGTTGTAGCTATCACCCTCTGTTGGAAGACCCTATAACATAGATTGGACTGTCAAGAGCTCCTCATATAGGTCTTGTATTCTTCTGTCACTTTTAAATCTATGGAGTACTTGTTGCACCTTAGAGACTAATAAATTTATTTGAGCATAGCTTTCGTGAGCTACAGCTCACTTCATCGGATGCATTCAGTAGAAAATACAGTGGGGAGAATTTGTGTACATAGAGAACATGAACATGGGTATTACCATATACACTGTAAGGAGAGTGATCACTTAAGATGAGCTAGTACCAGCAGGAGAGGCGGGCTGTAGACAATGGATCGTGTGGTGTGGTCTGGGTGAAAGCTGGAGGCATGTAGGTAGGAATAGTGGTCAGTAGGTTTCCAGTATAGGGTGGTATTTATGTGACCATCACTTATTAGCACCATAGTATCCAGGAAGTGGATCTCTTGTTTGGACTGGTCCAGGCTGTGGTTGATGGTGGGATGGAAATTGTTGAAATCATGGTGGAATTCCTCAAAGGGCTTCTTTTCCATGGGTCCAGATGATGAAGATATCATCAATGTAGCACAAGTAGAGTAGGGGCATTAGGGGACGAGAGCTGAGGAAGCGTGTTCTAAGTGAGCCATAAAAATGTTGGCATACTGTGGGGCCATGCGGGTACCCATAGCAGTGCCGGCTGATTTGAAGGTATACACAGATCTTGGGAGATAGGCCAGTCCTTGCTTCCATCAGCCTCCCAACCTGAAGCAAATACCAGCAACCACATACCACACAACAGAACCATTAACCCAGGAACCTATCCTTGCAACAAAGCCTGTTGCCAACTGTGTCCACATATCTATTCAGGAGACACCATCATAGGGCCTAATCACATCAGCCACACTATCAGAGGCTCGTTCACCTGCACATCTACCAATGTGATATATGCCATCATGTGCCAGCAATGCCCCTCTGCCGCGTACATTGGTCAAACTGGACATTCTCTACGTAAAAGAATAAATGGACACAAATCAGATGTCAAGATTATAACATTCAAAAACCATTGGGAGAACACGTCAGTCTCTCCTGGTCACTCAATTACAGACCTAAAGTGGCATATCTTCAACAAAAAAAAACTTTAAAACAGACTCCAACGAGAGACTGCTGAATTGGAATTAATTTGCAAACTGGATACAATTAATTTAGACTTGAATAGAGACTGGGAGTGGATGGGTCATTACACAAGTAAAACTATTTCCTCATGTTTATTCCGCCCGCCCAGCACTGTTCCTCAAGGTTGTTCTTGTCAACTGCTGGAAATGGCCTTCCTTGATTATCACTACAAAAGGTTTTCTTCCCCTCCCCCTCCCTCGCTCTCCTGCTGGTAATAGCTCATCTTAAGTGATCACTTTCCTTACAGTGTATATGGTAACACCATTGTTTCATGTTATCTGTGTATATAAATCTCCCCACTGTAGTTTCCACGCATGCATCCGATGAAGTGAGCTGTAGCTCACGAAAGCTACGCTCAAATAAATTTTTAGTGGTCTAAGGTGCCACAAGTACTCCCTTTTCTTTTTGCGAATACAGATTAACATGGCTGGCTACTCTGAAACCTTTTAAATCTATGTAATTCTATTTGACACAGTGGAATTACTCCTGAGTGACACCAGTTTTGAAATGAGAGGCGAATCAGTGTATAAATGCTGTGTAAAAGACTCGTGAATTTAAATGTAAATCTGTCACAGTCTAAAAACACAGCTACAAGAAAATGGATAGTTCTTCGATTTTACTTACTTCTGTAAAAATACTCTTGAAAGCAATTTATGTCTCCTCAGCACTTTTGTTTAAAGACAGGGAATAGAGATATGGATTTCCAGACAGACATATTTTGTTACGGGTTGTTTTTGAGCACTCATTTGATGTAGAGTCTTTGTTCAGATCCGTGCTTTGTCATTAATGACTGTAGAGTAACTAGATATGCAGAGCTAGAGGAAATCCTGTCTTATATGTTCCTATTCTAAGGGGAGCCCTTAGAAAGGATAACAATAATGCCACTTAGGTTTACTTAGTGAGGTAATGTGTAAACATCGTTACAAATAAAAACTTGCATGATCTCTACAGAAATAGAAAAATAGCTTATAAGCATAATGTTGCCCCTGCTACATGTAGAATTAATCAGGCCTGTTAGGCATGTGGAATAAAATACAAGCTAAAGGAGCTGAAACAATTTATTGCAAGTTACCTGTCTCTGTGGGTGTAGAATTTAGGAAGTTGGCAGCAAATGTTAATGTCAACTGAAAAGGTGCAGGGGCCATGACCTAAAGCCCATTGAAGTCAATGGAAAGACTTCAGTGGGCAAGCTCATTGCTGTTTGGATTGTCCTAGGCTCCTGTAGCATGCTGTCAGATTCAGCCAGCTCACCAGATCCTGTGAAAGGGATAGCACATTGGAAAGTGTTGTTGGGGCGCTCTAGATTCAGGCCCATCCTCAGTCAGAATCCTCATTGAGTCCCTCCCAAGATTCTCTGGGAAAGGAAAATAGAACTGTCTCCTGCTCACTTTCACTTGCTTGAAAGAGTGGATTTAGTAATAACTTTTAAAGGAGAGGAAGAACCTAATTAATTGTTAAAGGACTGTGGTATTCAGAAAAGGGTCAAAACCTGAAGTTTCTTACTCAGCTCTTTACTGGAGTCGATGAGATTGTTGACTGAATAATGGCTTTAGGTCCTGGCCAATAGATGGGCCAACTGACAGGGTGGAAAAAGAGGATGAATTTTTTGCAACAATTTTTGCAACAAATTTGTCCTTGTTATTCATCAAACATTTTTGAAATTTGAATTGTTTTGACCAGCCTCAATCAGCAGCATTGTCGAGAGGAGTTAGTGGGGCATGAGAGTTAAAACTCCAGTGTGTTAGTACCAGCTCTGCCACAGATTTCTTGGGGGACCTTGGTCAGGGTAAAATAGCTCACATTTTAGAAGCATCCACTTACTTTTGCATGTGCACACTACTCAGTGCACACATGCAAGTCAGTGATTGCATGTGCACATACCTGAGCTCACATGTAGCCCCTATGTACATGTGCTCATTGGCTTTTGTGTGCTCAGCTTGGATGTGTGCTCTTAAAAACTGGGGCATTTATTTCTCTGTGCCTCAGTATCCTTGATGGTAAAATGGGAATGATAAACTACTGTAGCAGAGATGTTGTGAAGATCATGTGTTAAAAGTATTGAAGATATAACCCTCTGTATAATGCTTATTATTTATCTTGTTTATTTTACCTCGCATCCCTAAATGGCACTTTAAACTGTCTCCCTAAGGATTGTGCCTTTCCTTTGGGAGGGAGACCGATGGAGTGACTTATCTGATTTTCTTCCTGGGTCCAGGATTTGTAAAGAGACAGTCCATCAAAACAGATCACTTAAATCAGTACATTAAAAAGAATATAAAAGAAGTTATTAAATTGCTCTTGCTACATGCAAACTTTGGATCTGTTTACCCGGTGCTGAAAGCATCACTCACTTAAGAATTTGTTTGTAGCAATTTGACTGGGAATCGAGTGTGTGGCAAAAGTTGCGCTTAGTTTTCTTTTGCACATTAGCTTGCCACCAGTGCTCTGTCAGTTAGAGAGTGACGAAGCTCTGATATGCTTTTCAGAGAGAAATAGTAGCAGTTCGGAGGAGGGTGGAGAAGTGTCATTTGTGCAGGGTAGACGACCCAGGAATGAGGGAGATTCCATGTGCATGATGGGCTAGTGAGGCATCAGTAGAACAGTTGTTAGACCTGTGTACTATCTTGATCCAATTGAATTTTTCCATCTGTGTGTGCCCAGTATTATCAATCAGTCCACTGAAGAGAGGGCTGGGCTGGAGAAGCTTTTGAAAGAAGATCTGTGTAGAAGACTGCACTCACTGCTATCTCCCTTCTGTGTTTGTGTGTGGTATGTGTGAAGATCAGGCTCTGATAAGCCCCACTTCTCTTTTCCCTTTCTCTTGTGAGGATGGAGTAACCCCATTTCTTTCCTTCATTGCGTTGTGGGAAGGGGGTCTGGCCTGGGGAAGGTTATCCCACAAGGGCAGGAAGAATGATGGGTGTGAGGTTGTCCGGATGGAGTGAACATGGGGAATTGGGTGTAACATGGATGGGAGGCAGCCTAGGAAAGAAGTTTGTATGGGTTTTTTGGAGTGTGGGGGAGTGCTCATGCTGGGATATGTCTAGAGAGACCAGGCATATGAGGGGTGAGCATGTGTCTGTATGCCAAGTACATGAGTGCATGGGGTTGAGTGCAAAGGGAAGACATAATTTTGCATTAGTATAGGATATCAGCTTCTTCTCCGATCTGCTATATTTATGCTGTTTCCAGTTATGTGAGGAGAGGGAAGCTGTCCATCAACAGCCACCTTTCAAAAAGCCCTCAGATAGGCCCTATTGTGTATAGCACCTTTTGTATATCTTGTTCATTTCATGTTATGTATGATAGAAATCCTGATTATTTATCTTTAATATTTTCAAGAGCATGATGTCTGTAGGTGTACCTACTGCACTCTGAGGTTTGTCATCAAGATTAGAGATGTGTTAGGAAATTTGTAATGAGAGACAAATGCTTAATTAAAAATTTCACTTTGGAAGGTAATCCATCTTCAGTTAGTTTGCTGGAAATTGAAAGGAGTCTTACACAATGGCAAGTGGTGGGAAAATATACTTGGCTTTCTACATTTTAAACAGGAAGGAACTTTTTAAATGCTAGACTCACAATAGTAATCAGGGCAGTTATTTGGGAACATTATATTGCATATTGTAGTTGCAGAGTGTTGGGGGTGTATGCTTAGTCTATATAAGTGGTATTCTGCTTTCTTAACTAATATTTTTAAAACAAAAGAAGAGGCTTAGTTGTGACTTTTTGGATCTACAGCAAAAAATTGATTTCTTTTACACTGAACAAGACTTCCAAATGTAACAGCTAATATAGTCTGAGGTCATGACAGTCACACAGTTAACAAATTTTTCGTTTCCTGAGAGCACAGCTTTATGGTGAAAAGTCTTAAATTCAGAGTCTGCAATAGAATTTTAGCTCTTCATACCCCAATGACCATTATAAAATTGCCATATGCCTAAAAAATATGCTCAGCACAACTGTGATTGTTCAAACTCTGAATTCACTCTCATTGTATGACTGATCCTTAGTTTAAAATAAAATTATTCTTCTCAATAGAGGATGAAAGCCATTTGGTTATATATGGTTCATTATAAAATGCCGGTAACTGTAAGTATTTCGTACAGTACACATGCTTTATTTGAGTTTTTATACCACTTTTGGTGAACAGTAAACTATAACGTTGTCATTTTGTCATGATCAGTCCATAAAATCATTTATCTTTCTCTTTGGTTCCAACTTATAAACATATAAAACTGAAGCAGATGTCAGAGCAATAACCAGTGTACATTGTAGGCTTTGCAAAGTTTTAATTGCAGCATGCATGTTAACATGTTTAATGGTTTTTGGTTAGTAAGTGTTTCTGGTCAG
Source organism: Dermochelys coriacea (assembly GCF_009764565.3). Classification (NCBI taxonomy): domain Eukaryota; kingdom Metazoa; phylum Chordata; order Testudines; family Dermochelyidae; genus Dermochelys; species Dermochelys coriacea. The sequence continues at coordinate 110,111,478 of NC_050073.1, forward strand.
GTGTGTCTTGTACAGGTTGGTTTAATTATACTCAATATTTTTCAGACTGAATCTTATTATTTCATTCAGACAGTCTCTGAATAAAGTTTTCTCTCTGTGAAGTATTTTTTTTGTCATCATGCGTACAGCACTGTGGACTTCAGAGTTGCTGTAGCTCTATATGGTACATTGGGGTGAAATCAAAATGTTTTAGATTGTAAATCCTCTGGGGCAGAGATTGTCTCTTTCTAGGTTTGTACAGTTCCCAGCACAATGAAGCTCCACTCCCAGTTGGGGCCTATGGACAGTACCATATTATAAATATTTACTATTATTGCCAGGTTAGTATAAGTCCCAGCATAGACAGTGTGCTGCTGCCCCTGTGTGGTAGGGAGCAGAACCAAAGTGCTGGTGGAGCCCTGGAGGAAACAGAAGCTCATGCCCCTCCATTGGGCCTCTGGTGATCCTGGCCCTTGTCTCTCCCCTTGTAGGGACGTGGAGGCAACTGTTGCATGGGAGAAAGGAGGCTCTGAGGGGAATGTGTGTCTGGAGAGGGGTCTGGGATTTGAGAGGGGCTCAGTCACAGAACTCAAAAACATTACAGTTGGGTGGGGTGGGGAGCTCTTTGGGATAATGAAGCTGCTGACAGTATGATACCTCCATTTCAGAGCTGTCAGCCAGCTGCAGCTTAAACTGCACTGAGTGGGGGCACTCACAGCTTCCATGTTGTCTCTTAGGTTTTCACTTTTGCTGGAGACCCAGCCTCCAATGCTTAATTTGTAAGGGGAAGCGTGCCAGGGCTCAAGAAATTAGGTGCCAGTGCTCAAGCCATTTTTTAACATTCATAACTGATGCAGCAAGCCCAGAGGTGCCGGGACTATGAATTGCCAAGCCCAGAGGTGCTGGAGCTATGAACTGCTAAGTCCAGAGGTGCTGGGGCTCAGCCCTGGCAAGCTCTGGCACAAAATAAGCCTCTGTGGCCAGTCCCTGGAGACCCCACTGCCACACACAGCATTGGAGAGACAGATTTATGGACTCTGCCTCTAAAGGCAGGTGGCCTGGCTGTGAGGTCTCCAAGTGGCTCTGTGACCACTGCCCAGAATAGTGATATGGCAAGGAGCGGGGAGCCCATACCTCAGGATCTCATGACTGTGCCTCGCTTTTCTACCAAACACACCATGTGTTGTAGAAATGCCTGTTTGCCTCTGTTCCCTGCACTTACAGTAACTGCATTAATTTTTAAGGTTTTTGTAAGTCAGTGGAAAACTGCATATCAATCTGTCTGTATGTGCTCAATTGTATTTAACTCTTTATAAGCCCAGTACCCAGAAATGGTGTTTTGGTGCTTTCAGTGAAGCCATTACAACAGCAGTTAGCATACAGCACAGATCTGGATTTTATATAGTGGGGCCTTTGTTAGTTAAATAAAATAAAATAAATAATGGATAAACATCCAGCCTGTCTTTTCTACCAGTACATTTTCTCACCATACAGGTGCCCAAAAATACTGCTTAGCTGCTTTCTGGAGCTCTGAGATGTGAGTGCCTGTGACTGATTGGGTTGTGATTAAAAAGCAGTGACTTTTAATATGCGATGCTTCAGGGTGAAAAGGAGTCACTTTCATTAATGGTTTCTGGTGTGGGAGAGCAGAAGAGCATTAAAGCAGGGTTTTCAAGGACAGTGAATTGGCTGAGGTGTTAGTGCATAAGATGTTTTGATCCACTTGTAACTAGTAGCTGCTAGTTCCTGTTGTAGTTTCTGTTTTGATCAAGAGCCACTTTGTGTGTGGCAGGGGTAGGAGGTGAAGGCAAGGAAAGGAAGTAACTGTTCAAAGTGCATCTCCTGTGGGAAGACAAAAACATGAGTAGCGTGGTGGAATCAAGGTTAAAAAAATTATTATTTTCCTTTGGTCTGCATAGTGCATCCATCATGTGCAGTTTTCCACATGTTGGGTAATGGAAAGTTGGGCCCCAAAGGAAGTTCTCTTTGTAAGTCAAGATGGGATCATAAAATCAATCATTGTTGGGTCACTAATTGGTATGCAAGATAGGAATTTCCTAAACTGTATGATAAGTTCATTGGCTTTTTGGCAGGGAACTCTTTAGCGAATGATATTCTTTCCTGGTTCTGTTGTTAACACAGGAAAAGCATCAGGTCATTTATAGTTACACCCAGATCACCGCTTGTTTTTAAATAGAAGAGAGAAAAAAAAAGTTGTCTGTCAAAGAGAATCAAAATGTTTCTGACGAAGTTTGTTTTCATGTCTCTGTGGCATAGTAGTAAAGCTTGGCAGCCACATGATAATAGTGAAGATTGATTGCTCTCTCTCTGTTAAGCATCTCACATCTCTGAATTTATGTTAACACAAGCATTATTCCAGCAGCAGCATCTGGCTCATTGGCAGGTTCCACAGATAGTTGTTCTGATGGCTCTGGAGATGCCTTTGGGCTGTCATGTAGTTAGGTGGCTGAATGGGCTAGCTGTGCTGCTTTGTCATTCTTTTTTTTTATTTATTTGACTTGCGTTTGTTTGTGATGAATGGCTCTTCAGAATATGGGCTTTCGCCAATCTTGCCTAACCTTTACATGCAGGAGCTTTTATGAAATACCCAGGTTAATTTATACCCATGCTTCTTTGCTGATCAGAGCTGGAGCTACAACGTCCCCAGTCCATAGCTTCCATGCAAGTTTTCCCCGTGAATCATGGCCTCAGTCTTGTGCAATAAAATGCACATTTTTGAGCATACTGCTGTATAATGAGTTTCTCTGAGAACAGAACTACAAGGATAAATCAAATATTACTGTTATACAGTCAGTGTCCTGAGGGGGCTATGTTGGGAGTTGGGAATTCAGGAAGTCATTCAGATTTCTCAAGACGACAGTTTTTGTGTCTTAGGTAGTAAAGTTTTGGGGTCAGAGCCACAGCTAATGTAAATTGGCCTGGGACTAATGACTCCAGTGGAGCTATGACAATTTACACCAGCCGCGGATCTACCCAGACATGTTTTTATTGTACAGTATTCACATTTGCTGTACGTAAAAATACCACTCCTTTAAATGCACTTTGTTTTTTGAGGGTATGCAGGTGTGAATACAAGTGCAATTTTAAGAGATAGTGAAGTGTCCTTTTTATTAAGTAGGGTCATTGGGGTCACTGGTTCTTCTGGATGAAGGTTTTTGGCCAGAATAAATGATCATAATGGTTCCTTCTGGCCTTAAACTCTGTGGATCCATGGAACAGCTACACCATAGCCACAACTGGAGCTGTCTTAGTGATGTCTACATGGCAGCTGAATGGCATAATTCCCATCTTGGGTAGACATCCACTCACTAGCTCTGCTTGAGCTAGCATGCTAAAAATAGAAGTGTGAATGCAGTGGCATGGATGGTGGCTTGAGCTGGCTGCTTGAGTACAGACGCTCCCCAAGTTACACAAACCTGACTTATGCAAACCCGACCTTACGGAAAAACTTCCGTAAGATAGAAATAGGAGTGTTTTGGGTTTTTTTTTTGGCGTAATGGCTGGAGATACATTTCTGACTTATAAAAATTTCAACTTACAAAAGGCGTTCCGAAACGGAACGCTTGCTTAAGTAAGGGAGCATCTGTATATACCCAGGAGTTGGGTAGGATTGTACTTGGGCAGGTAGTAGAGTTGCCACCTTTCTAATTACTGATAATCAGGCCTCCACGGCGATGCTTCTGCTCTGCCTTTTCTGCTCCGGGCTCCTGTTACTCCTCCTCTCCCCTCCTGTCACTTGCTGGATAGTCTCAAGGAGCCTGCCTGCAGGTAGGAGGTGGCCCCGCCTGAGCAGGGGCTATCGCGAGTTAGTGACCTGGCGCCTCCCTCCGCCTTGTGGGACCTGGACTTTTAGTTTGAGTGCCATTTAGAGTTACCAGATTCCCTTTTTGACTGGACTTTCGAAAACTGGGCACCTAGCAACCCTAAATGGCAGCTGGACACAGACACCAAAAACTGGATTTTCGGGGTAAAACCTGGATGGGTGGCAACCCTTGCTGGTAGCCTGACCTGCTGCATTTGCTGCTGTGGTCACACTGCTATTTTTAGCACGCTAGCTTGAGGAGAGCTAGCATATGTCAGTCGATCTGCACTGGGAAGTATGCCTCCTAGCTCCTGTGTAGACGCACCCCTACTGGCTTTCAAGTTTTATCATAACCATATAGCAAGACATATATACACAGATTTTCTTTTTTCAATGTGTATCTCCTTTTTATAATTGCAATAAAACATAGATCATTGAGTTTTTTATTGAAAAATTGAGACAATAAAATCTAGTGCCATAGTATTTCAGTTTTAAAGTGGGAGGAATTTTCCATATTAATTCAACTCATCATCCAAAAACTCTGCATACATTTGTTGCATGAACCTCCACCAAAATAAATAGACAGCTCAATGAAATAAAAATGTTCATAGCTGATTTTGGGTTAGGCTAGGGATGCTTGTCTCCTTTGTAGTCGAAGGAGTTTTGTCGTTGTCTTCAGTGGGACCAGGATTTCACTCTGAGGCTGTAATTTCTCTTCTTAAAGAAACCCTCCATTCACTAATACCTACTATTTCTTCCTAACATGTGTTGAGTTAGGTTTCTTTCTTCCAGAAGGGCTAGAAAACAAATGACAATAAAAACATTCCACTATAATTCAGGGGTTCCCAAACCTGGTTTGCGGCTTGTTCAGGGGAAGCTACTGGGGGGCCGCGCCACTTCCCACAGCTCCCATTGGCCAGGAACGGCAAACCGCGGCCACTGACAGCTGCGAGCAGCCGTACCTGTGGATGCTCAGGTAAACAAAGCATCTTGTGGCCCGCCAGGGGATTACCCTGGACAAGCCGCGAACCAAGTTTGGGAACTCCTGAACTATATGATAAATTCAGGCTTTGAGTAACACAATTCTGCGCTATGATATCAGGCTATAAGGTCTCCGTGCACCATCCTATGTATTTATTTTGTGTAACGTCTATAGAGGCTACATTAGATAACAGAATTGTTTAAAAATCCTGTAAGGGTGACTAGATGGCTCAGGAGAATGGTAATTCTCATTCTCTGGTTTTAATATGACCCGGGTCAGTTTGGATTGAAAGTAGTTACCAGTTGTTTGGTTGCCTATGTGAAATGTTGTTGGAAGTCTCCATGGGATTCTTTGTGATCAAGTGTCCATGTCACAGTAGACACACCATTTCAACAATACACATCCTGAAGTAGCCTATATTACTTTATTCTTTTCCCTCTCTAGCTTACTTTATTGTTGGTTTAAGCAGTCACTGTCACATTTAGTTGTGGCCATCTTTTCTTTTTCAGGAAGGCTCTCAACAATGGGTTAAATGTTAGTTCCAATAAAGATTGGGTAGCAGCCCTCAGTAGTATACACTTTGTCTCAGTTCCTTTTTGGAGTTGTTTATCCCTAAACGCTGTGGGGTATTTTAGAGCAGCTAACAAAGAAATCACAGAAATGTAGGGCTGGAAGGGATCTCAAGTGGTCAACTAGTTTACCCCCTACGCTGGATAGGATTAAGTATTCCTAAAACAATCCCTGATATGTTGCTTCCATTGGAAGAACTCCTGTGCCTGGTAATTCTTTCTGGTTCTGAAAGACTTGATGGATCAGCTTTTGAGCCTCAGAGAGGTTCTTATTTTAAAGCCAATGGGTGAGAGCCTCAGCTGGTGTAAACTGCATAGCTCCTTTATTCCAGCAGAGGATCTGGCTCTGTGCTGTGCATGGATTCTTCCTTTGTGAGAAGTGTAAGGGAGTTGTATGGGATCCTTATTTCACTTTTCATGAAGACCAAGTCTTATCTCGGGCGCTTCCTTTTTTCTCCCTAGAACGCCCAAAGATGCTGAGTGCCCACAACTGCTCCCATTAAAGTCAGTGGGAGTTGTGGGTGCTCAGTTCCTCTCAGGACCACATCCTCTGTATGGCAGTCCTGAAAAGATCCTGGTGGAGTTGTAAAGGATGCTCTACTGTCGGCTCATGTGTGGCATCAGGGAGACTTTGCAAAGGGGAGGAAAGGAGTACCTGTGGCACCTTAGAGACTAACGAATTTATTTGAGCATAAGTTTTCGTTAGCTTCAGCTCACTCTGCTTTGTGTGGGACTAGATTCCATTCCACATAGACTGTGCAGGGTAAGAACTTGAGCTTCTCTACAAACTTTGAATAAGCATTAGCAATAGCTGTTATCCACAAAGGTATTGCAGGTTACCACTCCATGATAATCCCACCTATATATCTTTGATTTACTTCGGCTGGCATAGGAGAACAGCCAATAAGGTAATTTTTTGTCTCTTAGGTAGGTAGGTTCCTTAAAATACCAGGCAGCCCAGACACCCCAGTCAGTAATTTGAAGGAGTTAAAGCTGAAGTTTGGTTTATTGCTCATAGTTATTGTAGTTAGTATAATTGCCCCTAGACTGTTCAACTGGAGATTAGCAGCCAATAAGCTTCTTATGTAAGGATAGTGGTTTTTTTTTTCTGCCTTCACCTGCTGGAAGGGAGAAGCAAACAGCCTGTCTGACCTGGCATCGGATAGAAGTACTAGAAACAACTTTATTTAATAGGTAAGAAATTATCCTGTGCTGTTCAGTTAAGTGCAGATATGTAAATAAACAATGATAATAATTTGTTATTATTTTATTACCATAGCACCTGGGATCCCTAGTCATGGGTCAGGACCCCGTTATGCTAGGAACTGTACAAACACAGAAAAAAAAAGTTAACAATCTAAGTAAATAGTAATATAACAATCTGGGATTTTTTGATTTTTTGGGGGGCAATCCTAAAATGATAATGAGTCCCATTATCCCTTGTTTTCATCCTAAATGAGAGATCTTCTGATATCTCTGTCTACCCATCCTGTATGTATGATGGAAAACTTACTTTTGTTACATGGTATCTGTTCCTCCTGACAAGGTGGAAGAAATATCTCTGGGTCTGCTGAGCAATGTGTTTACATAGTAAATTTTTCATGAAGATGTGATAAAATCCACAGTAGGGAGATAAGCCTGCAGATGGGTGTCATGCCACCCTATTGTCACTATAACTGGTGCTTCATCAGCTCTCTTGTGGATATCTTTCCATTTATAATCAAATACTGCTGGTTTACTTTCTCTCACAGAGCATCTTACTTGGCTTTTTAATGAGCCCCCTACAATTAGCTATTCTAGCTGAAGGTTCTGAAGTTGGCGCACTTTTATCAATTCTGGTGCCTGGGTATTTGAAACTTGGAACATTGTGTTCGGTTCCAGTTAGTTCCAGACAAACTGGAGAGAATGAAGAGAAGAGCAACAGATTTGAATAGGTGGCTGGAAGGATTCATTTGTCTACATGTGTACATCTTGGCTAGGCAACTGCTGAGGAGTGTGGGGGATTGTGATAATAGACTATGTAAATATGTAGGAGATGAGGAATTATTTAGGGTGTACAACTAGGAGTAAAGGCAGAAACTTAAGGCAAGAAAAATGCAGGCTGAAAAACTTGCTGACATTGAATTGCATGGGTTGTGAATAGCCTCCAAAGGGAAGTAGGGCATTTAAAATCTATCCTGTTGGTGCCTCTATCATCCCACCCATGGCATCTGAGCACAAATAGCAAGTCAGTCTGCAAGACTATAGTCTTCCCCTTGCATGGTGCTGTGCAGAGAAAGTATGTGTGGTCAGTATCCTGCTTAACGAAACTGTAGAGAACTGTCCTGCTCTGAGAGGGGAGAAACTGGGTTGTTTAATAAGTCTTTTTCAACTCCCATTTGTGTGACTGAGATCATTATCTCATGGCCAAGGGATTTTCTTGGAAAGGTTCTTTGATTCTTTGGGGGATGGTCCTGCAGGATCTACTTGCATATTTTCCCTTTGCCACACGGGAGGGGAAGTCAGCTACCTGTATGGCACCAGAGGCATCTGGAGAAGGATTTGGCCCTGGCAGTGTGACTGTAATGCCTCTCCACATGACTCAAGACCCCCCCGTGGGGCTGTGATGGGAAGGGGTAGGTGGAGTGGCTGCAAAAGGGGTGTCTGAACCACCTCTGAAAAGTGCAGAACTGTCTTCAGGGGGCGGGCAAGTGGAAAGGCCATCGGATCTATTCTTATGCAGTGGCTCAAAGGAGGAGTGGAGAGGTAGGGTATGTCTACACTGGAAATGTCAAAGCACTGCTACAGGAACCCTGTGCCAGTCAAGGGACTGGGAGAGATGGTCCTGAAGCCACACATGGGTTGTCTGTAGGTTTGGAAAAAGAAAAGGAGTACTTGTGGCACCTTAGAGACTAACAAATTTATTTGAGCATAAGCTTTCGTGAGCTACAGCTCACTTCATCGGATGCATTGGGTTTGGGGAGGTTTGGGGAGTTAGGATTCCATCTCCTCCTCTTTTGCCCCCCTCCCGTCCTGCTTAGTTTTCAGAACAAAGTCCAAGTGGGAGGGAGGGGGAAAAGTCTCACCCTACAGAGAGGATGTGATCTCCACCATTGTAAATTTAAAGTCAAGTCAAGCCAGCAAGTCCGTTTTTGCTGAAGCAGTGACACTTTAATTATCATGTGAGATGCATTGTTTCTGGAGATAGACCTCCTGCTGTGCTAACTAGCCATCTGGATATGGCAATTTGTAGCTTCTAGGAGAAATACACAATAGGCAGCCCTGGCTGTTCTGAAAGCTTGAACCATTACCTTATATTCCTCAAGTGTTCATTCACTAAAAAAGTAATTAATAAAATGAGCAAGTGAAAGATACATTAAATGGGTATGATGTTATGCCATGTGCTGGCCTTTTAAGGTGAAATTAAATATATGAGGAGTTGTTTTATGAAAAAATTAGGAAAAATGTCAACTTTCTAACTTTTGGTGTTAAGCATCCATTTAGTTGGATTGAGGTGGCTTGACTGGAACAACACAAGAGTCTGTATACTGCTGTCCTGTGTACTCCAAGCATTTTTTCCAGAGAGTCATGTCCAGATTTTCCAAGTTGACATTATTTTCACTGAGGTAGGAATCCAAAAGCTTTGAGCTGTACAATAGAAAAGTCCAGATGTCCAGCCGATATAAATGAACATAGCTCTGTTGAAATATACAGAACTGCATCCTTTATACCAGCCGAAGATCTGTCCCAAATCGTTGTTCATCGCCTACCCCTCCAGTGCCTGTATGAAATGGGATGTTGGTCTCAATCCTGTTTCTTGTCAGAGATGACAAGAAAAACTTCTCAAAACTGACCATCACAATCATCGCTTTCAGCAGAGTCCAAGGACTGAATGGGTAGAGACTAAAATATCCTTTTCTCCCTGCCAAGTTGGTTCCTCTGAAGCACATTTTGACAGAGCAGTGTACACTGTACAGATTCTAGATCCCTTACTTGCATTCAGTAGTACCTTATTACTCAAACAGTCCCACTGAAATCATGGAGACTACTCATGGATTAAGGCATTACTTTGCCATGTGTAAGGGCATCAGACTCTGGACTTCTGTGGTTCATAGAGGACAGTCTTTAGAGATGTCAATCTAGCACGTTTCACAAGTACTACGTTTGCTTTAAGCAAAAAGAAAAGTTTTGCTCTTCCATGCAATTCAGTAGATGATCAAAGTTAAAGTGCTAATACACCACTCCCAATTCACTCCCCAGCCTCAAAGAAGAAAATAATTAAAAATAGAAAGCCGATCAAGTTTCATTTAAAATATCCAATTTCTCACAAAGGTTTTTGTCTAAACATTTTTTTTAAAATTAAGATTCAAGGGAGAGCTTTTGAAACATAGCGGGTTAGCTATAAGTGCAGTGATGGCTTTATAACTATTTTCCAAAACGTTTATATTATAAAAGATGATACTATGATTGAGGAAAAAGTAGCAAATGGATGTTGCAAGCGCACATTTTCATCTGAACAAAATCAGTGCTGAATTTGCATTGTGAAGTTACAGTAAGTCACAGAATAGAGAGAGAGAAAAAAATTAAAGGATTACTTAAAATCAACAATAAATGTACAAATTAAAAGTCATCATTTTAAAATGAAGTTATACTCTATTAAAATAAGCATAATATAGCATACTTGTTTGGATGTGTAGTTTATAGAATACACAGAATACTAACATTGACTCAAATTGCAAGTAAAATATCTGTTTAATTAGATCGTAAAGAAAGGAGATTAAAAGTAATATTTTGTAAGATAGTAATTACTGTTTCCAAAGTAGTCTGGTTCCTGTGTATTGACTTAAATTTAATTCTGATAGGGTATCTCTTTGGGGTTTTCTACATTTTGTTTGTGTCTTTTAATTACTTTAAATCACAACCATTACCTTTATTTTGTTTTCTTTCAACTAAATACACTGCAGGGCTTTTTGCTTCAATAGTCTGCCTGTTCACAAACACAGATCTCTGAGCGATCAGCCTCTACCTTTTCATTGTGAGCGGTTACAAGTCAAATCATTGCAGGGGCCTATGCAACAGGATAACAGGAAAGGACCTTGTAACCAATGGGGAGTAGGTTGAGGTGCTGATGGGTGTCTGAGATGTAAATAAACCAGATTGCTCTCATTTCCTGTTTCCACTGTATTATGCATTCCAATAGCACAATTCATCTTTATGACACACACCTATGGCTTTAACTTTACTGCAGGCCACTAAAGTACATTAAAGTGGGCAGGAAATGGAATTAAAAAGAGCTCATTTGAGGGTTTAGAATAACTAAACACATTGCAATAGTTTTTAGTGTAAGGTGACAGCTCTTTTCAAGAAGATTTAACATAGCGCTTCACTTTGCTTATACAAATGAATGTTATTGTAAAGGAATGCAATATATTTATAAATTGAATTAAATTCAAATATGCTCAAATCAATTTTCAAAATTCTCTGGGTTAGCTACAGTTAAAACACAAGATCAAGGGCCAGACCTTCAGGTGTCTGAAGTCAGCGGAGCTATGCTGAGGTACATCAGCTGGGGATTTGGCCCCCACACTGAATATGAAATGAATGTTTAAATAAAATTTGCAGACTTTTACCACTGACAGAGGGTAAAAGCTGCAGAGGGAGGACCAAATTCTCCTGCCTTAAATTAATAGTCCCATTAAAGGTAGTGGGGTACTCATGTGGGGAGGGCGGGCAAGATTTGGCCTTAAAAAGGCATGTAGTTGTTTTCAAACTTAGGCACATTTTAGTAGCTCTGAAGATATGGCGCACAAGCCTCCCTATTCAGAGAGAGATTTTCAAGTACATTTACAATTTTCAGATACATTTAGCTTTTTTTAAAAAATGGTGACATCTAGTCAATACTTTTCTTGTGAGGGGATTTGCAAGTTTTTTTCTTTACTGCATATATACTAGGAAGATATATGGCAGGAGGATTGTGAGTTTACAGCATGGGTTACTTGAAGAAACATAACTCATATTCTCCCTTCCATAGGATAATTAGTGCCTGCCCTATGATTTCACTTACATGATACATGTGGTTTCAGAGTAGCAGCCATGTTAGTCTGTATTCGCAAAAAAGAAAAGGAGTACTTGTGGCACCTTAGAGACTAACAAATTTATTTGAGCATAAGCTTTTGTGAGCTACAGCTCACTTCATCGGATGCATTCGGTGGAAAATACAGTGGGGAGATTTATATATACGCACAGAGAACATGAAACAATGGGTTTTATCACACACTCGGTAAGGAGAGTGATCACTTAAGATGAGCTATTACCAGCAGGAAGGAGGGGGGGAAGAAGGAAAACCTTTTGTGGTGATAATCAAGGTGGACCATTTCCAGCAGTTAACAAGAACGTCTGAGGAACAGTGGGGGGTGGGGTCGGGGGAGAAATAACATGGGGAAATAGTTTTACTTTATGTAATGACCCATCCACTCCCAGTCTCGATTCAAGCCTAAGTTAATTGTATCCAGTTTGCAAATTAATTCCAATTCAGCAGTCTCTCGTTGGAGTCTGTTTTTGAAGTTTTTTTGTTTAAGGATATCCACTCTCAGGTCTGTAATCCTGTGACCGGAGAGATTGAAGCATTCTCCCACTGGTTTTTGAAAGTTACAATTCTTGACGTCTGATTTGTGTCCATTTATTCTTTTACATAGAGACTGTCCAGTTTGACCAATGTACATGGCAGAGGTCCTGTCTGTAAGCAAGGACTGGCCTGTCTCCCAAGATCTGTGAGAGTGATGGGTCGTCCTTCAGGATAGGTTGTAGATCCTTGATGGTGCATTGGAGAGGTTTTAGTTGGGGGCTGAAGGTGATGGCTGGTGGCGTTCTGTTATTTTCTTTGTTGGGCCTGTCCTGTAGTAGGTGACTTCTGGGTACTCTTCTGGCTCTGTCAATCTGTTTCTTCACTTCAGCAGGGTATTATAGTTGTAAGAATGCTTGATAGCGATCTTGTAGATATTTGTCTCTGTCTGAGGGGTTGGAGCAAATGTGGTTATATCATAGAGCTTGGCTGTAGACAATGGATCGTGTTGTATGATCTGGATGAAAGCTAGAGGCATGTAGGTAGGAATAGCGGTCGGTAGGTTTCCGATATAGGGTGGTGTTTAGTGACCATCGCTTATTAGCATCATAGTGGACACTACGGAGACAGGCCAGTCCTTGCTTACAGACATCCCCCCAACCTGAAGCAAATACTCACCCGCAACCACACATCACACAACAGAACCACTAACCCAGGAACCTATCCTTGCAACAAAGCTCGTTGCCAACTCTGTCCACATATCTATTCAGGAGACACCATCATAGGGCCTAATTACATCAGCCACACTATCAGAGGCTCGTTCACCTGTGCATCTACCAATGTGATATATGCCATCATGTGCCAGCAATGCCCCTCTGCCATGTACATTGGTCAAACTGGATAGTCTCTATGTAAAAGAATAAATGGACACAAATCAGATGTCAAGAATTATAACATTCAAAAACCAGTGGGAGAACACTTCAATCTCTCTGGTCACAGGATTACAGACCTGAGAGTGGCTATCCTTCAACAAAAAAACTTCAGAAACAGACTCCAATGAGAGACTGCTGAATTGGAATTAATTTGCAAACTGGATACAATTAACTTAGGCTTGAATAGAGACTGGGAGCAGATGGGTCATTACATAAAGTAAAACTATTTCCCCATGTTATTTCTCCCCCCCCCCCCCCCCCCCCGACCTCACCCCCCACTGTTCCTCAGAAGTTCTTGTTTACTGCTGGAAATGGCCCACCTTGATTATCACCACAAAAGGTTTTCCTCCTCCCCCCCCCCTTCCTGCTGGTAATAGCTCATCTTAAGTGATCACTCTCCTTACAGTGTGTATGATAAAACCCATTGTTTCATGTTCTCTGTGTGTGTATATAAATCTCCCCACTGTATTTTCCACTGAATGCATCTGATGAAGTGAGCTGTAGCTCACGAAAGCTTATGCTCAAATAAATTTGTTAGTCTCTAAGGTGCCACAAGTACTCCTTTTCTTTTTTATGATACATGTGGTTGAGGTTTTTCAAAATGAATCATTCATCCTGCTCTTTCTCTGATTACACTGAACGGCCTCTGGTTTTGCTGAGCACTGTGTTCTTTTCTTCTATCAGTGAATAGATAATTGAACACAAGCTTCAACCTTCAAACTGTTTATCAATATAGAGATATTAGTGGATATTGCACAATGTCATGTAAGGTAAAAACTAATTTGTAAGCAACACAGCAGAAAGCTGGAAAGGCAATTAAGTTAAAAAGTCATTAACATTGATCCTTTTTCACTGAGAAAGTACATTCACATTCCTTTCTCAGAAAGCATCTTTGAAAAATGTCGTGCACCTCGGTCTATCTTTAAGGTAATACTTTAATATGACATTTAGTTTTCTTCAAATATTTTGCTTTTAAAAGGAAGAATTTAGTTCAATGCAGCCTATTGTTCAAGATTCACTTGAATTATATGAACAAGGCGAAACCTGTAGGTAATTAGTAAGGATGGTTGCTGGCCGTTTCTTTCATCATTTGTTCACACTACAGGTATAAATGCTCACTGAAAGGATAAGGTTACAAGATGGGTGGGTTTTACTTCAACGATTGCAGCTTCTTAAGTGAGAATCCAGATGCTTTTCTTCTTTCTCTCCTGTTGGTTAGCGTGGGCATATGAAGTAAATAGCTGAAGGTAAGGTTTAAAGATTAAACATTTTCTGTTTTGCATTGGCAGAATAGCCAGTACTGCTTCTTGTGGTTTCCTAGACAAAAGAACCCATCTGTAGACTTTAAGTAAGTGAATGCACATATGGGGCCAAAATTTCAAAAGAATTCAGAGCCAGATTTTCAAGGGCTCAGCACCCACAAGTGGGGTCAGATTTTCAAAAGAGCTCTGCTCCTATCAAGGCATGTAGGGTACTGACCTTTTTTACAATTGGCCACTTATTTTGATGCCTAGATGGAAGTTTTGGTTCTTCTGAAAATTCTGGACTTAGGGCCTGATCCAATTACCATTACAGTGGATAGGAATATTCCTATCAGCTTCAGTGGGAATTGATTCAGCCCTTTGCATTTTACAGTTGTGAGGTATGCTTTGAAACCTTTATTTAAAAAATATTAACTAAAGAAAACCCATGCTTTCTTTTTTGTGGCAAATGGAATATATTGTAGCCTTATAGTCTGCAAATTCATTGGTTCTTGTCAAATTTGATTAGGTAGAAATGCAATAGCTGAGACAGAAATCAGAGAAGTGTGAATTAAAATTACTGATCTCTCCTCTCTCTCTCTCTTTAAGCTACTTTTTCATTACTTGTGCTTGTTGTGAGATTATGTTTATTACTGTCATCAAAGATTAAAACCTTAAGGCAAACTTTGGGTCCAGTCCTGCTCATGTTGAAGTAGATGAGAGAGTTACCCATAGATTTACTGGGAACAGAATCAGGGTATTTAAAATCTACCTCGTTACTTTTAAATCCTGCACTGTTGCTTGTGTGAGTAATCCTCACTCAGGTGAATAGTCCCACTGAAGTGAGCGAGACTACTCCTGTGAGTAGGGACATCTCACTTAAAGGTTGGCAGGACCAGCCCATGGATCTTATTCATGTGAATAGTGCTTACTTCCTGGGACTTTATGGAGCATTCATTGGATTGAGCTCTCTCTCAGTGCAATTGGCTCTAATAGGACCACCTGTGTTATTCTCATGAGTAAAAGTTTGCTGGATTGTGCCTTTACTAGTGGTTGATTATGCCCTTCCAGATTTCACATACAGTAGCAAACAAGCTTAAAAGTGAAATTAGGTTTTCAGAAACAGGGGAAACTATCAGTGTAAGCTGCACCGTACCATTCAACTCATTCAAGCATTCTGCAGATAATTACTAATGATGTACACAAAGTAGCTATAGAGAGGCAGCATGATAGGTGTGACAAGTACTGTGTGGTTTGTTAATGTGCTTTGAGTGAAAGATCAACATATCAGTCTACAGCGTAAAAGACAACTGCTCCATCCTTTGTAGTGTAACAGACTGAAATGTTGTTGGAGCACTGCTTAGTCTTAAATGTTGAGGTCCTTATCATACGACATAACCTTCCTTGTCTGGCTCTTTTCCTTCTGTCTGTGAGGCAGTAATGGAGGTTGGAATTCTCATTCCCCTTCCCCCCCTCTTGCTTGCAGTGCACAGAGCACATTTGGTCACTCTAATTTCTTCCCTCTGTAAAACATGTGAGTGTAACTTCCCCATAAGGCTTATTAGAGCTGAGGCTATTGAAGTGGAGATTCACGAGGACTCAGGATTGTCACAGGGTAGTGAAATCCCTTTCATTGGGCTGGCTTAACTTTTAAGTTACGTTTAATGTTTTTAACAGTAACTTGTGTTTCCTTTACCCTTCACACCCATCCGTGAGCCAGGTGTTTTTGTCACATTGAGTGGAAAAATAGAAGTAATCTAACTGCACAGCTGGTACAGCTTCAGTGAGAAGCTGGAGGAGGATGGGCTGAGCTACAAGAAGTGATTAGAGAAACTGCTTAAGTAGTTTAAATGGCCTCCTGCAACTGCTTGATAAAATCCAACCACTGGAAATGGGAGACTGTTTTTATAGTGAATTAGGATATTTAAATCTACACTACAATACACTTATATGAGCTGTGTAGTGTAATTTCCTAAAGAAGTTGTTTTCTCAAAACATTTTTGTATCACCTTGATTTTGTAACTTTGCACATTTGATTGAATGTGTGTTACTCACTTCAGATATCCATGCGTGATGGGCTTCATTCTGTTCTCTCTTACACTGGTTTAAATCAGAAATAAGTCTATTGAGGTCAATAGTTACCCTGCTGGAAACTAGGTGTAAGGAGGAACAGAATTAGGCTTACTGATTTCTTTACATCAGAAGCACATTTTTGATCAGAAAACATTTTCATGTAGTAATTTGCTTATTTTAAATATCTAATAGCATTTTAGCATTGCCCTGTTAGTCACATAATGCCAGAGCTTGGAAACACTTATTCTTGGGCTTAACTTTAGTCACATGATTAGTCCCATTGATGTAAGAGAACTAAATAGCACTATACCTTTAAAGTATGTGTTTCTTGTGGGACGACTCAAGTGAGTAAAGCTAATCAGGTGTGTCATTGTTCGTGGGGTTTGGCCTAGAGAGTTCTATCCTGGAAACACTTGCTACTGAGTTTAGTACCATTTAGTTTTCGCAGTAGACAGTGAGAGTATGTTCAGTATTATTTACAGTGCTCAGTAATGTGTGCAGGATTCCCCCTAGAAAGAAAATGAAAAGTCTAGTTTATTTGTCAGGGTTCATTTCTGCTTAGGGGTGGGTTAGAAGATCCTAAAATATTAATTGCTCCTTCCTGCCTGATCTGGGGTTCTTTATTTATATGTTATACTCTCTCAGTAGATTGGGGAGGGGAAGGGCTTCCTCTGTTATGACTGTGAGCAACTCCTGTAACTTCAAAGATAGTTTTACTAGGGTCAAGCTTCATAAATGGAGCAAAGCCAAAGTAAAATCAGCACCTTTATTTGAATCCATAAATCAGTTTACTAATACAATGTACTGAGGACATAATTGTTAAAGCAGTAACAACAGAACTTCTTTTTCATTCTAATGGTGTAGTGCTGTAGGCACTAATACTTTATAAATTCCCAAGGCTTAGAAATATCTGGGTTTAGATATTAATTTAAGGGACAATAATTTAGGAGCATAATGAAAAGAAGTACAACAGTAGAAAAGAAGTACAATAATATTAGCTAATGAATGGTGTGATGCTAAATACTCTCTTAACAGCTTCTATCAACAGCAGTGTTGTATTTTGTGAGATACGTTTAAGAAAACATTGCAAGAGTACTCCAGCAGATGATAATGAAATCAAGTCCAAGATTCTGCCTGAGTTGTTAAATAGTGTTTTTGGACTTTTTACATTCAAACTGCAGGGAAATAGCTCCCTTGGAAGAGAATAAGCAAAGCAAAAATATCAATGCCAGGATTTTTAAAAACAATTTTTACTGTTTTACTGTTTTTTACTGTATACTATAATTAAAAATCAGATACATTGGTCTTCCAGCAAGCTGTTCATTTCCTTGAGAGCAATCACAGCTTAGCATAAAGTAGCACTTTTTTTTTTTTAAAAAGGGTACTAATCTGGTTATACTCTAAGTACACACGATATGGCTATGTCACTAGCTTTGTCTGCCCTCATCATTAACAAGCAAATTAAACATTTTTTTGCTTTTTTTTTTTTTAATTAAACAAATAAACCTTGGGCTGCTCTGTGATCTTTCTTCCATTAAACCCTTAATTGTCTGGAGAACTCAACATGCGTGCTTGAAGTTGGTCAGTTTTGTTGCACAGCATTAGGTATTTGGTAGCAGATTAACAACAGAGCTGGATTTAGTCTCTTCCCTAATCCTTAGAATAGTCTGTTGGGGAGGAGCGGCAGTTGTGTGTTTTAGGAGATAGGTTACTGTATCTCTGAACTGGAAGCACAGCGATGGGTTTTAAAGTGTCTGGACAGGCATGGAATGATTTTGAAAGAGAAAAGCTTATTTAGTGGAAACAAAATAGGTGTTGCTTTCAAATCAGCTTCTTGGCATGCCCACCTCTGAAGGTTGCGGTAGGCTCCAAATGAATTTTTCATCAAAGCAGTTGTAGCGTAAGGAAATATTGCCATCGCCTAGATCACAATTTTCAGAAATGTAGTTCCCAACTAACAGAGGAGCCAACTGCGGTCAGTATCTGGTAAACTAATTCTGATGCTACTTGATTATTCAACACTGAGGGCAAGGACCACAAAATATTTACCAGGTTACGCTTTAATCTGTTTAGTACTCTGCGGTCTAATTTTCATGGATTTAAGATGATTGCATGCCTTTGAAATGCATTATGATATTAGTTGGGTCTGCACCATAACAACATTGTTGCAGAGCCTGAAAAACATGGGCACATTTCAAAAGGAGAGTTAATTAGAAGGGTAAGTAGATGAGTAGTTTTCAAGTGCACCACGAGTTCCACTGTTAAACTCTGATAATAATTTTCATGCTGGGTGTTATACAAATGAAGCTCCTTAACACTGATTAATCAGTTACGGGCTGCGAGTCTGCCAGGATACTCAGCTGAAGCCTAAGAGTTAGCAAGATACCTTCACTACAAGTACCACTAAGGATGAAGAGTGAGTTGTAGACTGTATTTCCTTTTTTCTGTGCTTGTCTTGGACTGATTTTCTTTTTTCTCCTTTTTTTTTTTTCTTTAGGACCCAAGATTATCAGCTTTAATTTTTGATAAGCTTCAAGTGCCTGACTATTTACAGAAAAACAGGAATGAAGGAGAGAGCAGATGTGAAATTTGCGCCACCCACCTGAATCAGCTGAAGCAGGAAGCCATTCAAATGATCCATACCCTTAATCAAGCCAGCTATCAAGAAGTACCTGGCCTCCCTCAAAGTTCTGGAGCATTGACCAGTGTCTTACCAAGGATGGTGACTGTGTCATCCCAAAGGGATTTGCCGCTTGTTTCTGGGCAGGTGGGTAGACAGTCCGGAAAATCAACAAATCTTTTCTCTGGGACAGAGAGAAAGAAGGGACTTGGATGGCCTCAAGGCACAAGCAGTTTTCCAAACTCCAGTGTTCAAGTAACTGTGGCTCCCAGCGGCCTCAGTGGTGCTTTGAGCTCCGTGACTATCCAGGCTCAGCAATACCTTGAGGGGATGTGGAGTATCTCCAGGGTGAACAGCTTTCTTCCCCAAGCTTGTCTAGTAAGTACTGGCAACTCGGATAAAAAGATTATTAGTTTTTTAGGGAATCAGCTCAAATTGCTATGAACCATGTCTTGAAAAATTAAGAGTTGAAAGGAGCTTTAAAATGATGGTTTTTTCCAGCATATATAACAGTTAATTTGCTTCTGATCTCAGGTGATAGAACAACCTTTTTGCAAATCTCTTTGCACACATTTCAGCTTTGCCTATAACAGATGGTGATCTTAACTTTCACACACAAGGTGTCTGGGTTTAAAAGCACCAATGGCTAAATTCATCCATGGCGTAACTCCATAAACATCAGGGGAGTTATACCAAGGATGAATTTGACTCATCATTCTGAGTATGATGCTGAACTTCTGGAGCCCTGTTGACTGTAGTAGAAGTTATTCATATACAGTAGTGGAGAAATAGGAACTCTGAAGTTTAATTTATTGTAGGACAGTTACTACTACAGAAGAAGGCTGTTCAGAATGTTCATATATTGCTCTGTGCTCATTAAGATCATATTTTTGACTCTGAATTCCTGTGATGTCTGTTTTTAAACAACTCCTGTATTATATGCATCTCTCTATAACATGGAAAATCTGTCTTTGGAAAAAAGCCGTATAGAGAAGTTTGTTACCTTGAAAAGAGTGTCCATTACCAATTTTGTATGATCTGTATTGGTCATTAAAAGACCTTCAAGAAAACAGACCAAAAGTTGTTTGCTATGTAGGTGACACTCTTTTAAAGTAAAATTTTCATACTGACCTAATACCCCATCATTCTGCAGCTGGAGGTGCCCCCATTCAGATGAGATCTATACAAATTGAAGTTTACTGGTGGCCATTTAAATATCCTGCAGCAGATTTTGCAAGACTGGAGCTGTTGACTCTGGACAGATTTCAGATTGGCATACTACTGTATATCAGTCTACATCCTTGTACATAATCACTGCCCAAGATTGTTTGGTAGATTCAGCTGATTGAGCTCCAAGTTCAGCAGAACACTGCCTTCTAAAAACACTGCTGTGTAATATTGCAGTTACAGAAGGACTACTATGTTTGCATCCTAGAGGGGGCTGACTTTCAGTGATGAGTGCGCGCGCGCGCGCACACACACACCTGATCTCAGTTATCCTGATGTAAATCTGCAGTATCGCCATGGAAGTCAGATGGATTTACCCAGTGATGAGCTGCCAAAATCTTAACAACTGGTTCCTGCCCCATCCATCCCCCCTCCTGTCCCCTGACTGACCCCGGAACCAGGCTGGAGGGTCTCTTGGGCCACCATAGTGGGTGCCTACCCTGCCCTGTCCCTAAGAGCCACAGGGACCTGTGTACAGAGGGGTAACCCTTCAAGGTTACAGATAAAAGAGGCTCAGAGTGTATGTTCATAGAGTATGATGAGATCCATTATGTACGAACATGTTTTCCGTATTTTAATATTTTTCACGCATGACCAATTTCAAGGACAATATAGTAAAAATATTGTCTGGGAGACAGAACAATTATGAATATTTTACAATAATCTTCAAATCAAAGTGTTCCTTCCTAAATACCCCTCTCAAACTCAAAGTATTGCACAATAATGCCCACCTATGAGATGCAGTGTTTAGTGTAATTGCTGCAGTTCTTATATGGGTTTGGAACTCGGATTGTAAACTTTTGGGACAGTGATGCATCTTTAAAGCATCTAGCAGACTTTGGGTGCTGTATAAATTATAATGTTATGTGTTGCAGGATCAACTATTGGGGGGGAAAAACAGTTTGGGAACCAGGACAGAATAAAATAAGGTTCAAAAGATGCAGATACAATTCAGTTGTGAGATAGGGTCTTGTGATCAGTTGCTTCAACTGATTGCTCTCTGGTCAACAGTTTAAAAAAAAAAAAAAACTACTGACTAACTAGAGATGATCAGTAGTTTGGACAGCTGGTGAACAACTTTTGGGGTGATATAAGTCTAAGACAATTGATTTGTGTCTGGCTGTTGAAGAGTGTGAATATTATTTTTAATAGTCCTTTTTATCTCAAAGCTAACAAATTGAATACAATTTCACCTCTGGGGTGAAACGTGACAAAAGTCCATCAATGCATAGCATCACTACACAAAAGTTTAGAATAGGAATGAAGAACTGCACGGGGAAGTTCAGGTATGCCAAATGTGATTTACCTATGCTGGAATTTGGTCAGGATGCTAATAAATCAATGTAAATATATATATAAACCTTTTAGAAATGTGCAAATATATTGACTCATGAAAAGTTATGTCTTTCTGTACATTTTCAGGTAAATGTATTTATATACTACATTAACCAGTTTAATGTAGCTATCCCCAGTGCAGTAAAAACATTACAGCAAATTGTTTTCCCTTGCATTTTATGCCAAAACATAAACAACGTGACATGGGATTTGAATAGAAACAAATGGTACTGGTTATATTGCAAAAATATTGCAGCTTCTTAAATCTTTAGCAGCTTCTAGTTCAGGGGTTCTCAGCCTTTTTCTCTCTGAGGCCCCTCTCGTTATGCTATAAAACTCCAGGGCCTAGTGGGAGTGAGGAGGCCTCAGGGCAGGGAGGAGGTAGCTGGGGCTGTGTGCAGACAGGGGTAGCTCAGGGAGGAGGGGTAGCTGGGGTGGTGTGCTGGCAGAGGACAGCTCAGGGTGCAGGGAGGGGGTACTACCCTGCGGTCCCTGTTTCCGGAGGGGTCTGCCAGCCACAGAGCTGGGCTTCCCCACTCGGGGGGCTCTTACCGGCTGCCGCTGCAGGAACAAAAGGGGCTGGGAGCTGAGGAGCAGCTTCAACCTGGGGTATGAGCTGGAGACAAGGGAATGCTGCCGTTGCCTGCTCCATGGCAGCAGCTGCCCTGCACTGCCCAGCTCCGGCTTCCTGCCTCCAACCTGGCCAGGCGGTGGGAAGGGGGTGGAGGAGAGGTGTGGAGCTGCCCCCAGGACTGCCAAGCTCTTGTGCTGCAGTTTGGAAGGTGGGGATTGCCCTCCATGTTGCCAACTCTGCTCACTATGGGCACAGGGTTTCTGCTCCACAGGGAGCACCAGGGCTCGGGGCTCTGGCCTTCATCCCGACGCCTCCTGGCTTCAACCCTGCTGGGGTGGGGTGCCTGGGATCGGGGCTTGAGTCACCGGGGCTCGCGGCCCCCTTGAAATGGCTCGTGGATCCCCCGGTTCTCGTTTGCTTTAAAAAATTCAGTGGGAGAACTGGAAAATTGGACTATTAGAAAAATAGAAGTAACATGCAAAATAAGATGACCAAATATACGCCCCTGTTCAGCAAGATGCTTAAGCACACACCTATCAGTAAACACAGGATTAGTCCAGTTGAAGTCTGTGGAATTATTCATATGTCTTAAATTATGCATGTGTTTAAGTACCTTGCTAGATCAGCCAGACACGGCCAGATCCTCAGCTGGTTGTAAATCAGTATAGGTCTATTGAAGTCAAAGAAATTATGCTGAATTACTGCATCTGAGAATTTGGCCCGGTTATTTTAATCACAATTCAAGTCTGTCCTTGAATTCTCAGGCAAGAGTCTCCTATTTACTTGAATGGGATTTAGGTGAATACATATGAAGGCAGAATTTCTCACTCAACAAGTGTATCATAACATATACATCCCGATGGAGAATCTTCCTCTTCTCACCCAAGAGGTTTTAACCATGTAGTTCCTTTGCTGAACTGATTTGGCAGGGACCTTCCCTGTTCCTATTCATCCAGCCAGTTTCCATTTCTTCTGCTTTGTCATAAGCCACTTGCACTACTTATGTGCTCCTTTATGATCCCCGGATCAACTAATCATTGGATTTGATCAGAACACCCCACTCCCTTTTTTACAATCTTCCCCATGAGAAAGAAATCCAGCTTCAGAGTCTGGACCTCAGAACGGTCATCAAATATCACATTTTTTAGATCAGAATCTGTCTAAAACCCAAAACTTTTTTCATCCCATAAGGTGTGAAGGTCACTGTTTCACATGACTTAATTTGCATATGAAGGAGTTTTACACTGGCTCTAACAGAGTGACGCCTCAAAGCATTTAAGCCCATTCCACTAAGACGGTAGTGGTATTTCCAGTAGGACTATATAACAGTATTGTCAGAAATAGAATTTCTTATTGAAATTTGCAAAGCTGTTACTTTGTTCATATTTTGGTTATTCACCAAGCATTACAACAACATTTCATTGTCTGAATATTCTACTTTTGGATACTGTGTACTGCAGGCTACCAGTGTTAGCTTTTTGTTCTCTTAATTTTGGTTTACTTACCTATTTTTGTTCCTACCACTCATGTCCCAGTGGTAGTAAGGCTTTTGATAGGTGGATATGTGGACCTTACAAATAGGACAGTTTTATCTTGGCTGTTTATTGGTCTTTTATGTCTAGCTCATCCACCAGTTTAGAGGCCTCTTCACCTCTCTTCTCCTTTGTCCTCTCCCTCTAATTGGTGCACTTGTAACTATTTATATACTTACTATTTATATGCTTTATGGATATTTGGAAGTTGTCTCCTAGGGTCAGTCTCCAATAGGCACCCTTCTTCAGAGGTGGGTGCAGTATAATAATCGACTTGACTTGACAGGGTCATCTGGAACTCATCAGCTTCTATCTGAGCGCTTGGTGCAAATGTAACTCACACACCTGGGTATGGTGTTCTGTCCCATTTAGTGGCTCTGAGACCACTTAGAGAGAGAGATTAATGAGTTTGCTCTACAACTTTAGGTAAGAGCTGTATGGCGTTTAGCTTGTGCAGAAGAGCAGAGGTGGGCAAACGTCTTGGCCTGAGGGCCACATCGAAGTTCCGAAGCTGTATGGAGGGCCAGGTAGGGAAGGCTGTGTCTCTCCAAACAGCCTGGCCCCCGACCCCTATCCAACCCTCCTTGCTCCCTGTCCCCTGACTGCCCACTCTCATCCACATCCTGGCCCCCTGACAGGGCTCCCAGGACTCCCACGCTTATGCAACCGCTCCCTGTCCCATGACTGCCCCCTTGCCCTTTATCCAACCCCCCCCACTCTCACTCCCTTCCCATGCCACTCAGAGCACCAGGACTGGCAGCTGTGCTGCCTGGCTGGAGCCAGCCATGCCGCCACGCAGTCTAGAGCACCGGGGCAGGCTGGCGGCTCTTGCAGCTGCGCTGCCCGGCAGGAGCTCGCAGCCCCACCGCCCAGAGCGCTGGCCGCATGGCGAGCTAAGGCTGCGGGGGATGGGGACAACAGGGGATGGGCCGGGGGGGGCTAGCCTTTCCGGCCGGGAGCTCAAGGGCAGGAAGGACAGTCCTATAGGGGGGAGGGATAGCTCAGTGGTTTGAGCATTGGCCTACTAAACCCAGGGTTGTGAGTTCAGTCCTTGTGGGGGCCATTTAGAGATCTGGGGCAACAATAAGGGATGGTATTTGGTCCTGCTGTGAAGGCAGGGGACTGGACTCAATGACCTTTCAAGGTCCCTTCCAGTTCTGTGAGATAGGTATATCTCCATATTAAAAGTTTGCCCACCTCTGCAGTAGAGGCTCATGCACCAAGTTCCAGAGGTACCAGGTTCAGTCCCCCACTATGACAACTGGGGTCTGTCAGTGTTACACAAGAAAAAATCTTTCAGACCTGTGAGGACTTGACACAAGTAGTCTTGGGTCTGGACTGGTGGATGCGCTTGATGGGAGAAAAATAATTTTATAGATGGAACAACATTTTCTCACTTGTCTAATCATAGAACTGGAAGGGACCTCGAGAGGTCATCTAGTCCAGTCCCCTGCACTCAGGGCAGGACTAAGTATTATCTAGACTATCCCTGACAGGCGTTTGTCCAACCTGCTCTTAAAAATACACAATGATGGAGATTCCACAACCTCCTTAAGCAATTTATTCCAGTGCTCAACCACCCTGACAGTTTAGGAAATTTTTCCTAATGTCCAACCTAAACCACCCTTGCTGCAATTTAAGCCCGTTGCTTTTTATCCTATCCTCAGAGGTTAAGAAGAACAATTTTTCTCCCTCCTCCTTGTAACAACCTTTGATGTACTTGAAAATTGTTATCAATTTTCCTCTGTCTTCTCTTCTCCAGACTAAACAAACCCAGTTTTTTCAGTCTTCCTCATAGGTCATATTTTCTAGACCTTATATCATTTTTGTTGCTCTTCTCTGGACTTTCTCCAATTTGTCCACATCTTTCCTGAAATGTGGCATCCAGAACTGGACACACTACTCCAGTTGAGGGGCTTGAATCCTCAACATACTCTTTAAAAGGCCTGTGAAACACACCATTGCCCCAGCATCTAAGCACCAGAATCATGGCATTCCTGAGTGGTGGAATGCTATGATACATATCAGGGCTATGTAACATGGACAGAAACACCATGGTAGTAGACACTTTTTTTGGTTTAGTTATTGAAACTCGGATATAAAAAGCCATTACAAAATGACAGTTCCATTGAATTTAAAAAAATAGAGAGAATTTACAGTATGTAGCTAGAATGCCTAAATTTCTCATGCATTTCATATATGTATATTTAATGGAATTTATTGCTGGTCTACAGAACATGGCGTCAAACCAACTATGTTAATTGAAAAAGATTTATTGTATTGTTAATGTTGTAGCATGGTTCTAGATGGTGTATATAATAATGCTAGTTGAAATGGCATTAATGTATTCATTTAAGTTCCTTTTTCATTTATGTGCATTATTGATCTTATTTCATTGTTGGGGAGGTAATGGATATATATTTAAAATACACTCACAGTAATCAATGATGAGATTATTTGGCGCTTAAATAGAATTTTAAGACTAAGATGAGGTAATTTCCCAGCGTAACTAAATCAATAATTAGAGGCTTGCCTTGAATCTTAAAGTAGTACTTGTAAGATTAAAAATATAACACTTTTAGAGAAGTAAATCTATGTATATTTCTTAACTGTGTTACACAAAGATATGGTTTATACAGAGTTTATATTTAGTTCTTCTCCAAAGTTAGCCCTTCTTTTAAGTTTGACTCTCTAAGGCTCTCCCCAGCTGTGCAGCCATGAAGGCTGGCTGCCCAAATTTGACCATGTTCTAGGGGATGGAGTCATCCTGCCTTGCCCAGTTGCCATATGTTTGCAATCAGACTTGAGGGAATGACATCAGAAGATTCACTGAGCAAATCCCTTGTCCTAACACAGGGCAGTAGGTTCTTTCCTGTCTGACTTCATGCTCTTATTTCAGAGCAGAATTTGAAAGAGGCCACATGATGACTGGGAAGGCTACTGACTGACAGCTCAGTGCTGTTGGACAAAGAGAGGCTCAGCACCCATTCTGTCACATCTCTCAAACTAAAAGTGATGTATCAGAGTAGGAACTCAGATGGGATGGTGGTGAGGGCCATGTAAATAGTTGGATGGATAGATAGGGGAAGGGACTCTCTTCTTCTGATGACTGGGTGGGGAAGGGACAGTTTGTCCATCCATGCATTGGCCATGATCCCTTGCATCACTTTTGATACCCTCCCCTTCTGACCCTCTCCGGTGATTGGAGGAGGCATGTGCGAGTTTCCGCACCGCCTGCTAACATACCAAGGTTAGAAAGACTCTGGTCTGGTTTTAAAAAGAACCAACACAACCCCAATCAAGAACTGTTAAGTCGCTGTGTATCTGTGTTAATCGAGCTCTTGGGCTGTAATAAATTCCACAAGCTGCTTGGCTCTAGAGGGCTAAATAAGGAGGGCACTGATGATAAAGGAGTTGCACTGCACGCATATGAACTGTCCATCCCCTGCCTTGGAACTCCAGTGTTCTTTCTCTTTGATGGCTTTGCCTACTGACCAAACTCTCTTGGGGTGGGCTGATTTAGTGAGGAATCAGCATGCATGTAGCCCTGAGGGCAGCATAAATTTTAGGCCTGTCACAGAGCCTTGTTTAGTAGCTTTGTGTGTGTGCTAAGGGCCCAATTCTCCCCTCAGATGACCAGAGCTTGTACATTTTTAAGCAAGATATTAGCTGCACAGTGACATGTACTCTGGTACCTGACATGAAGGTTGGTCCCTAAAATTGTTTTCTTTAAAGTAGTTACATTTTAACACACAGGCCCAAGCATGATCAAAATAGAAATTAGGAATGAGTGTCTCCCATTTTTGCCTTTTATTTTCTTTATTGGGATTTCTGTGCCGCTCATGATCAGAATATCTGAGCGCCTCACAATATTAATGAGGATGTTCTCGAGTAGGAAAGTATTGTGGTCTCCAATTTACAGATGGAGTGAGGCACTGTGAGATTAAGTGACTTGCCTAGAATCACATGGGAAATCTGTGGCAGAGCCAGGGGCAAACCACCCCAGGTCTCGTGATTCAAAGTCCTGTGCCTTGCATACATGATCATCTTTCTTCCCTTCCCTTCCCTTTAAGAAATATCAGGCTACTGGAAGTTTACACTAATGGAAAGGCCTTTGCTCTGATTTGTCTTATGTGAGGAAAACAAATCCTAAGCTGATGTAAATGTATATTATTTCAAGCATGTAAATGCCTCCCTTTGCTTTCAACTACCGACTTCTGTCAGTGTAGGCAGGGGAGTCAGCCAAGAAACCGTGGGCTGCAGATTTGGGCAAACAGTCCATTTTTAATTGAGACCATAGTGATAGTTTAAAACATAGTGCGCAGTGAAGCAGCCACATTTTGGCTTTGGGAAGCTGCATTAATTTCTAATGTGTGTTGATAAAATATGTCAGGTGAGGTTTTCTTGTGGCAGACAGGTCCCAGTTATTCAAGCATAGGCTTTGTTTACTCTACTGAGAACTGTTTGGAATCCATCCCCCACAAAGCAGTGATTTGAAAATGAGGAAGATCCAGCAGGGGACTCCTTTCATTTGGGGCTACCTTTTCCTCTGTGATTCTAAATCTGAGGGTGCCAGGTTTATACAGGGCATCTAGGAGGGCACACAGATTTCTCAGAGTTTATTCAACAATGTGTTAATCAGCTGGTAGAGGTAAAAAAGAGCTCCTGCTGGATACTGAGTGGCACAGAGCTGATTTACCTCAGTGTGAAGTGGCTGTAGAATGCTGCTAAATGAGAGTGCTGGCGTTTTACACCCACTTTGCATAAGTGCAAATGACCACACAAATGGCTAGATTTCTCAATGCCTGATAGTCTGTTTGTGCTAGCTTCAGTGCTGTAGAACAGGCATAGCCATTCCTCCCCAGGGAATGCCCTGGAGGGGAGCCTCTGCAGCAGCTCTGGCCTCAGCGGCATTCCAAAGCAAGGACGTGGGCAGCCTAGAGGAGAAGCAGACATTTCAGGGGGTGAACGAGAAGTAGTGACTGTGGTGGCCCCACACCCCTGCCATAGGCATAGTTTGACCTCTATATTGGTGGGGAGGGGGGGAAGTGGGCATACACATGTGGACACACCCATGTGCATGCTGATACTCCTGGGGGAATTCTGCACCACTGCGCAATGCAGAATTTTGCAGAAATTAATGGTTTTTGCATATAATTTCCTTTCCCACACAGAAATGGGCTGTAGTGCTGCTGGCTGCCACTACTGGCTGCTGAACCTGGCAGAGACTAGTGTGCAGATAGAATACACTGCAGGGGGTAGGAGTGGGGGAGAGACTAGAGTTCCTAGCAGCTGCAGCGCCCAGCATGCCCTGAGGGAAGGAGACGATGGTGCAAACGAAACTCCACACAAGCCTGGGGCCCAGTAACAGGCTGTTTCTCCCTTTGAATCCTGGGTGGCAGGGAGAGGGTGTCTGGGGTGGGAGTGGGGGACAGCTGGGCTCTGGGCAATAGGGGGAGGGGTATGGCTGGGCTCTGGGCAGTAGGGGGAGGGTGTCTGAGCTGGGGGGGCATGGCTGGGTTCAGGGGGGAGGGAGTTCAGGTGTAATGGATGGGGGTATGGCCTCCTGGCTGGACTCTGGGGGGTGGGGAGGGAAACAGGAACTGGGTTGTCCATAGAGGTTTCTTTAATGCTTTATTCCTGGGGGAATTTTTGTGTGTGTTTGTATTGTTACAGGCATACTTGCTGACAGGTATTTTGAAAGAAGGCATGATTATGTAGTATTATTTTGACAAATAAAATTTGCAGAATTTAAAAATATTGTGTGCAGAATTTTTAATTTTTTGGTGCAGAATTCCCCCAGGAGTAATACTGAAGCCAGTTTCCTTGGCTCACTGGCTCTCTCCCCTGCCTAGAGTGGTACCTGAGTTGCTGGTGCTCAGATGGGGAGGGAATTTTCTGACTTAACAGAGGAGCCCCAGCTGCTGCCGGTGGCCAACCCAGCACCGGGCTGCTGCAGCCATGTCACTGCTGTGGTACAGCTGTGGCCACCTCCCTGCTGGGGCTGCTGCTACTGCTAAGGGGCCTCCACATGGCCAGCTTCTGCTTCCCCCCCCCATTCCTGTATTCCCCTTCTCTTCCCCATCCTCTCCCTACTTTCCCCTGCCCCATTCCATCTCCTATCCCACCTGCTTCCCCACTCTTTCTTCCCCCTGCAGGCATTCACCTTTGTACAGTAGAGAGGCGGGCACTAGGACCCAGGAGGTGGCATCCAGCTGCCGAGACAGGGACCCAGAGCACAGGAGAACAGATGCTCCGTCCCAGCCCCTCTGCTCCCTGCCAGCCAAAACATGCTGGGGCAGGAGGAGGGGCAGCATGGGAAGCACAGAGCCCCTCTCCCTCACCTATCCCACTCGGGTAGAGCAGAGCAGGCCCTCCAGGGCAGCTCAGCTAGGGTTGCCAGGCACTGATTTTCAACCGTAATGCCCGGTTGAAAAGGGACTCTTATGGCTGTGGTCAGCAATGCTGGCCAGGCTGCTAAAAGTCCAGTTAGTGGCACATGGCTGCCAGAAGTGGCTGTCATGTTCAGCTCCTAGGGATAGAGGTGGCCACAGGGGCTCTATGCAGTGCCGCCGCCCTGAGCACCGGCTCTGCATTGCTCATTGGCTGGGAACTGTGGCTGATGGGGGCGGCGCCTGTGGGCGCGGGTAGTGTGCAGAGCCCCTCTGCCTAGGAACTGGACATGCTGGCCGCTTTGGGAGCTGCGCAGAACCAGGGTAGGCAGGTAGGCACTGACTGGGAGCTGCCTGAAGTAAGCGCCGCCTGGCTGGAGCCTGTGCCATGACCACCCCCCATAGCCCAACCCCCTGTCCCACCCCCTCCTGGACCCTAACTCCCTCCTGGAGCCTGCAGCCTTCACCCTCTCCTGCACTCCAACCCTCTGCCCCAGCCCTGAGCCCGCTCCTGCACCCCAAATCCCTGCCCCAGCCCTGAACCTGTTCCTGCACTCTGAACCCCTCATTTCTGGCCCCACCCCAGAGCCTGCAGCTCCAGCTGGAGCTCTCACCCCAACCTCCTGTCCCAGCCCAATGAAAGTGAGTGAGGGTGGGGGAGAGTGAGCGACGGTGGGAGTGGGGATGGAGTGAGTGGGGGGGGTGGGGCCTCGGAGAAGGGGTGGGGCAGGGACTGACCTTGGGGAAGGGGCAGGGCAAGGGTGTTAGATTTCGTGCAATTAGAAAGTTGGCAACCCTAAGATCTGCACTCACAGAAATGGGGGGGAGGGAATGGAATGTGACCCCCCCTACGCCTTTCCTCTTTTTGGGGGAGCAATGCCCCCCTGCACCCCCCAAAAACTACACCTATGACCTCATTGGGATCCCTGAAGCAGAGGCACAAGCCCTAATAGCTGCCCTAGCCTGTGCTGGGCAGGAATAGCCCCCGTAGACCCTAAGCAAAGGCAGACACAAGCTGTCTCCTCTCCATCCCTACACCGGCACGGGCATATGAATCTGGCCCAAAGTGCATGACCGTGAAGAATCAGGCCCCACTTCTGTGCTCTCAGCATCTGATCCTGCACATATTGAATTCAGTTACAACATTCCCAGTGACTTCAGTGGGTGCAAGGACTGAGCCCTCAATCACTAACATTAATCCAAATTCTGAGGGCCCTGAGTTTGCTCACGATTTTGAATCTCGTATGAGGTAGCTTGCTGCACTGCTGTGTGAGATTGTGGAGAGACCCTCCTATTTCTACTAAATTCTACCTCTGCTTTTTTTTTTTTCTGATGTAATTTTCAAGATGAAACAATAGCGAGGTGTGTTAAACTCCTATTTGTAGCTGGCAGTGGTGCCTTTTTTGGGATAACTCTGTATTTGATTCTCAGAGAACGTGTGATGCACATAAAAGGTTGACACTGCAGGTTTAGGCACAAATTACGGGAGATGGTATTCTTGTTAGCACAGCACAGCTGCAGGTTGTAAAACAGCTACAGTAGTGTATTTTAGTTATAAACTGCCCTACTAGTTTATAACAAGTCCCAGTGGAAACACATTAGTAAAAAGTTTATCCCAAACATGTTTCAGTTCAAATGGGCATTTACTTCGTGATACCTTTACATCAGTCTGAAAGGGAGAAATTTCACTTCCAAACTATGTGCACCCTTTCATCCATGCTTGGGGGAAAGGAAGGTTTACAGTCTGAGAATTACCCAGATAGCAATTTACATCACATTTGTTCCAGTTAATGGTGGTAGGTCATAGAGTTTTAGCATGAATTGCTTTTGGGTAAAACTATTTATCATTATTTCATGTACAAACAGTAGCTTATGTAAGAGGCAAACTTGTTAGGCCAAGCAATTTCGACAATTTAATTAGCTGTCGCCACTGTAGTTTTAAAGTGGAACTTATTGGATTAAAGGGATCCCTCCCCCCCCAACTCCAATGCAAAACCACAGGCCCAATCCTGCAAGAGCTCCACATACAAAATCCGCATTGTCTTCTGTTGGAATTCCGCATGCAGAATTCTTGCAAGATTGGCCCAGTGTTTGGAAAGGAAACTGTGTCCAATTCTCATCTCACTTATGCTGGTGTAAATCAGGAATAACTCCATTAATGTGAGTAGAGTTACATGTATGTAAAACTGCATTAAGTGAGAGGACAATTGTGTCCTTTTTTTATATTCTCTCCTAAATGAAGCTACCTTTGGTTTTTATGTTTAGAAATCGTATCTGTTTCCTTTCTCTTATACCTCCATCCATTTTTCTTGGGATTTTCCTTTCTGGTTTTCTTCAAATTTATTCATCTGTGTAAGCTTTTATATCTCAACTTTTGTTTCTTCTCTGTCCCCAGTGCCAGTTTATGCACATGATTTTACAATTACTATTCCACTGGAGCACAGCAACAACAGGCTGGCTTTTTGGGTATTTCTGGGAAATTCTGTGGCCTGTGTTATCCTGGAGGTCAGACTGAATGATCTCAATGTTCCTTCTGGCCTTGGCATCTATAAAACAATGGACAAAGGTCAGGTCCAGAGACTGGAAACATTCTGGATGAATTTTTGGCTTTGGACCTCAAACTTTTATTAATAAGTTAAGAGCTTGTTAGAGCTGTAATTGTTACTTACTTTGGTTATAGGTAGACAAAATCTTATGAACCTGCATATCTGATATACTGTATTGTGAAATTATCTACAATGTAATTTTGGAAAAGTCTGATGTATTTGAAACTAGGCAGATGTTTCCTGAGCTCCTGCCATACAGTCGCAATAGAGAGCACTGATCCATGTATTAGTATACAGAGAAAGGGCTCCATTCCCTGGTGCTCCAGAACCCTAGTGAATGTACCTGCAGAGTGAGGGGTGGGAACATGTGACACCATCTTTGGCTTGTTCTGCCCCTTGAAGCAAATTGGATCAGCCGCTCCCTCCCTACCCCCTTGCTTGCTAATCCCTCCCCACTTGATTCTGGTTGACTCCCTGCCTGCCCATTTAGACATCTCCTTGCTAGTTCTTTCCCCATCTATGTTGGATGGATTTAGGCTCCTGCCTGCCCCATCTTCCACCTGCTTCAACAGACCTGCTGCAAAACCTTTACCTCTGCCACAATGGAACTGCCTGTTATGTTCTTAAACCAGCCTGCTCCCTGTTGTTGTGTAAAGAATTAGAAGGACTTTTTTCAAGCATATTAAAGAAGACAAGTAGCTGGAGTTTGAGCCATCAATTCTGAATTCGTCTTTTTTAAACCTCCTTATGGTAGTGATTGATATCTGGCTATTACTATGATTGGCACCCTATGAATACCTAAGATAGAAACCCTCACAGCAGCTCCATCCCAACTCTCCTCTGCTGCTAACTGGGGTGAGAGTTGGGGTGGGTTGTATAGGAATATATCAGCCGAACACTGAGAGGCTATGCAAGAATTGCTAGGGTGCCTCAGTTTCTTCACTTCCCCAGGTTCCTGGTGCTCACCCTATACTCTCTTTAAGACTCCCATCGCTATCGTATTTCAATCTTCTAATTTAAAAAACAAAATGTATGGCTGCTATTTGCAGCTCAGAAAATTTGACTTCCAACAGGAGCACCACGGCCAAAGAGCACTGCTTGTGACTTTGCTGTGTGCATGTCCTCATGACTGGCCCTGGGATCCAGCAGGTCTTGCACAGGCCAAGGGAGGTTCCTCACAGCGAGAGGGCAGATCAGGAGTCCCGACCTGG
This sequence comes from Dermochelys coriacea, assembly GCF_009764565.3. NCBI lineage: Eukaryota > Metazoa > Chordata > Testudines > Dermochelyidae > Dermochelys > Dermochelys coriacea. Next base: position 110,145,055 of record NC_050073.1, read on the forward strand.
TTGCTCCAGCCACTGGCCAGCTTTCTCCCCTGCCACAGCACCTTCTAGAGACGCCTACAAAATCCCAGGCAGCCAGTCCTGAAGTGTAAAACACATGAGGTAATATTTTCAGACGTGTCGGCCTACTTCTGCTTTCATTAAAGTCAATGGGTGTGTGACTTATAGAGGGAGTGGAGTTAAATCCAATGCTGAGCAGTTGTGGAAATCTCTCCCTTGAGGATTATTCCGTTTCCAAAGGGTTAAGATTTTTATTTTATTTTTATAAGGAACCATTAATCTTGTGGAGCAGAAGCCTATGGCAGTTAAAATATTCAGTGCAGTCAGTAACACAAAATGACAAGGTTGCGATTTCTGCACTTGATCATGAATGATTTATGAAAATGTAGTAAACAGTGAAGGCACAGTTCCGTTTCAGCAGCCTATTGAAGTCATCTCCTTGTGCAGACTTGTGTAATTTAAAAAAAGGCCCCAACAATCAACAAACCTGCTCCCATTCCCCTGGAAAATGGTATTTTCAAAATACATCCTTCAGAAGAGCACTGTGGATGAGGTAATTCTCACGATTTAAAAGCAACACCTCCTTTCATTATCTTGCTTTAATCCTTCAGGGCCCATAGTTGATATTATCCTGAAATTGTTATTTGTGACAAATTGCAGTGAATGGGAGGTTCCCCAAGTTTTTTGTTTTTAGTTTTCCTACCTTAGGGCAAGTGACTCGGACCTGCTCAATTTCCTAATGCCTGAACTGTCATTTCTTGAATCAGCAATACTTCTTTTCTCTGATGGCTGGCACTGGCAGAACTTACTTGTGCATTAGTCCACCTTTCCTTGTGCTTTCTGTTTCTTTTCTGCTTTTCTCTCCTTCCTCTTTCATCTCTGGCTTCTCTCTCCTCCCACACTCCGTTTTTGCCTCTCAACTTGCTTATCAGAGAATGGTCTAGAGAATTTCTTTGCTAGCAGGACCAGTAGACACTATACACACTCTTGTTCTCTGCCTTCCCTAACCCCTCCTCCCCCCCTTACCCCCCCCTCTCTTTCTCCCAATCATATTGCCACCATCCCTTTCTGTACCTTCCCTCCCCTCCCTCTTTGCTTCACACTTAGTTAGAAGACATTCTCTCTAACAGGCTTCCTGGGCTGGTTGTGAGTGTCCATCTTTGGGAGCATTCCCTGCTGTGTGGATGCTGAGCCTGCCCCTGTGTGAAGCACTTATTACAATCAGTTCTGGTCTCCTGTGACCCATCAGCAGAGCCAAGGAATGGGAAGTCAGTCCCTGATTAGAATCAACGTTTCAGGAGCAGACCACTTCTAGTGCCAAACACTAGTAGTGCTTACTGTTCTCTAACACTAATAATACTTTTAGGGCCTGGTCCAATGCCTGTTAATTTAGGTGGGAGTTTTTTCATAGATATCAATGAGCAGTGAATCTGGCCCTTAAGGCAACATTTTAAAAAGAGCCCAAGGCCCAAATTTCTAAAGGTATTTAGGCATTGTTGTGCTCAGCGTCACAATGTCTAAGTATCATTTTTCAAAAGGGATTTAGGCACTTAGGCTGGGATTTAGACTCAAACTGACTTAGCTCCTAAGTCTAATGAAGTCAATGGAATTTAAGCTCCTAAGTCACTTAGGGCATGTCTATACTGCAGTTAAAAACCTGTAGCTGGTCTGTCTCAGCTGACTTGCACTTGGGCTATGGGGCGGTAAAACTGCAGTGTAGACGTTCTGACTTGGGCTGGAGCCTGAGTTCTGGGACCCCACAAGGGGGCATGCTGACTCAGGATGGTGCAAACACTATTTGAAATGAATCCTAAGCTTTAAAATACATTATTTCACTAATTAATTTATCGTGCATGCCTCGTTCTAATTTTTTTTCCTTTCCAAGAATCAGTGCACTCTCCTTTGAATCCCACCTGTCGTTCGTTGATATAAATCTCTCTCTAAGAGCAAAGAGTAAAATCATTTCACTAACTAGGCACCTGCAGGCTAAATTTTCAAAGCGACCTTTTGGGCACTGCAACTTTTGTGTGCTGAACTGGAGACCTCTTGGGGGGGACTGATGTTCAGCAAGTATAGAGCATCTGCTGTCTGAAAATCAGGCCCCATTAAGGCCTCTCAAGTTGGGGACTCAAAAAATTGAAGTGTCCAAAATCACTAGGCAGGTTTGGAAGTTTAGGCCTGTGGATTTTGAAAAGGGTAAAAGCTGGTGGGTATATATCTGCATTGTTATCCATTATCTGTATAGGGCCACATGCTATAATAGCTTCAAAAAAGGTGTGATAAATCCACTTTCATTATATGCATACTAGACATAAAATATCTCATTCAGCAATAGAGCTGTATTAAATGAATAGCTGTTAAGAGATGCGACCTACTGTAAGACTAGAAAGGTGGTGCAAAAAAAGGTTATCCAGTCAACAGATTCTACTGAGTCATCATAAATCTCTGGTTTCAGAGTAGCAGCCGTGTTAGTCTGTATTCGCAAAAAGAAAAGGCGTACTTGTGGCACCTTAGAGAAATTTGTTAGTCTCTAAGGTGCCACAAGTACTCCTTTTCTTTTTATCATAAATCTCTGTTATCTGTTGCCTTGAAATTCCATGAAGTATCATGTTAACTGTGCACATTTCACTTTTAGCTTTAGATTAAGAAGTGTCTGCCCAGAAAATCCAGTAGTTCATAAATCTTTGCTTCTTCTGTAATAATTTGCAACTTAAATGTATGATTCTCCTGCTAGCCACAAAACACTGTTGCGTAAATTCCAGTGCTATAGAACTCCATGAAGAAATTTCTGTGAAATTCAATGGGGACCAGGCTTTGGCCCTATAGTTTTAATTTGTAGTAACAAAAGGTCTACATGGAATTTATGGATTGCCTTCTGGAAGATTCTTTCTTGGAGTCAAGTTTCCTAAATCAGTCTATAAAAATGTTTTTAGTGAATTGCTATGGGGAAAAGCATCAACCACTTAACAAACCCCACTACCCAAACTCTGTAAGTGTCCGATCCTTAGACTTCAATGGGAATAGCGGGTGCCCAGAACCTGCCAAGATGCACTTAGCACTTTTGAAAATTGGGCCTGCAATGAAACTCCATGCAGCACTTCTGGTGTGAAGTGACTGACTGGAAAGGAGTTGCTTGACATCTGAAGAATTTTGCCACTCCCACTTTGATGAGAGAAGCTCAGTTTGGATTTTTCAGAGTGTGACAAAGCTGAGGTATCAGAGTAGCAGTCGTGTTAGTCTGTATTCGCAAAAAGAAAAGGAGTACTTGTGGCACCTTAGAGACTAACAAATTTATTTGAGCATAAGCTTTTGTGAGCTACAGCTCACTTCATCGGATGCAAACCTGAGGTATTTACTGTAAGTGTGGACGCACTATGATTTCTGTGTAGCAGATAGTTCTAAAACTTGATCTGTGGTGGCCTAGAACTTAACATTTGGTGGCATCCCAGGGAGTATTTAATTGCATTTGTGCTGCATTACAAGGCTGTCTCCTTGTCCTGAATTTATTTTAGTTAATTAGTTTGTAAATGTCAGAGTAGTATTTCAAATGACAGAAACATCCTATATTATCATACATGAAGCAATTAACTCTTCTAACAAATATTTATTGTGGTGTCTTCTTTAATTAAGCCTTTTATACTCTTGGAAATACAGCGTGTTCTCCCCAAAAGAACACTTTTCCAGCTCTGTGGTTGTGTATTTTTGCAGACTGTCATGGACATCACAACTAACTTAATGAAACTTGGCAATGGAAGAGTTAATAGGCCAATGTATCAGGATACTTACATGACACTGTTTCAGAATACAGATTTCTATGATATTTTGGCCAAAAAACCAACCAAACAAAACTCCAAACAAATCAAAACCTCCCCCAAACACCACTGATTTGGGACATTACACTGAAAATTATTAATCCCCAGGCACTCTTGTTCTTTGCAGAGATACCATTTGCAGGAGACAGAAATGTAACATACTTGTGCCATTGAGACGGATGATGTTGGAAAAACAGCAGAGCAGAGGCTTTAGGTTTTTTATTTAAAAAATTGATGTTTTTACTTGTTTCTCATGGCTGCTCATATGGAAGCAAGTTACAAATACGACTGTTTGTTTGTTTAGCTCATTTTAAACAGATAGGTCTCGTAGTTGATGTGCCACTGAGAAATAATTCCTGACAGTTATAACTGAACCAGATAAACAGTTCTGCCAGCCGCAAAATAACACAGTAAAACAAAAGGGTTCTGCTTATCGTTTTCCATTTCTTCATGCTTGTCAAACTGTTTAACTGTGCATTACCCAGAAGAAAGGGTCTTCGTATTACTCTGCTTGTCTGCTGTGGTCATGGTTTTAACCTTCTCCACTGCAGGGTCCTTTATGGCATGCTTGTCCACCTTCATTACTTTTTCCTTGCTGTTGCTATGTTTTAAGCACAGGCTGTCATACATTTAATCTATGTTCATATGTATACATCCGCATATGTATCTTTAAAATTTTTCTTCAGGCAGAAACGGCAACAGAGGGTGGACGGGAAGGTCCTAACGTTCACGTCGCCTCAGGGCAGAACAACTGTGACCAAACTGGAACAGGTGGCTCACTGACCTCGCAGAGTTTGGTTGCTCCTGCTGGGGCCTGTGCTGGTACTTCAGCTGCGGCTTCATTCTTCATAAGGTAGTGTTCACCTTTACAATTTACATAATTGCTAATGGATGTTCCATGGTTATAAATTGAAGGTTCCACTATGAATAACAAAAAGAAAAGGAGTACTTGTGGCACCTTAGAGACTAACAAATTTATTAGAGCATAAGCTTTCGTGAGCTACAGCTCACTTCATCGGATGCATTTGGTGGAAAAAACAGAGGAGAGATTTATATACACACACACAGAGAACATGAAACAATGGGTTTATCATACACACTGTAAGGAGAGTGATCACTTAAGATAAGCCATCACCAGGGGGGGAAAGGAGGAAAACCTTTCATGGTGACAAGCAAGGTAGGCTAATTCCAGCAGTTAACAAGAATATCAGAGGAACAGTGGGGGGTGGGGTGGGAGGGAGAAATACCATGGGGAAATAGAAAAGGAGTACTTGTGGCACCTTAGAGACTAACAAATTTATTAGAGCATAAGCTTTCGTGAGCTACAGCTCACTTAAATAGTTTTACTTCGTGTAATGACTCATCCATTCCCAGTCTCTATTCAAGCCTAAGTTAATTGTATCCAGTTTGCAAATTAATTCCAATTCAGCAGTCTCTCATTGGAGTCTGTTTTTGAAGCTTTTTTGTTGAAGGATAGCCACTCTTAGGTCTGTGATCGAGTGACCAGAGAGATTGAAGTGTTCTCTAACTGGTTTTTGAATGTTATAATACTTGACGTCTGATTTGTGTCCATTCATTCTTTTACGTAGAGACTGTCCAGTTTGGCCAATGTACATTGAATAACAGTTCATGTTAGTGTGTGGTGGCAATTGCTGAGAAGGGAGGTAACCATCCTCTCCGGACACTGGTCTTGCACCATTGCTGAGGTCATGTTTTTATTTCTGGAGACCTAATGGGTATAGTTACATATAACAAATCCACCACATGATAGGCTTCCTTTGAGCAGGGGTTTTGCTGCTTTGTACTGGCAGAACTGAGAAGAGAAGCTTGAACATCATCTACCTCTATTATAATTTGTTCAGTCATCAATGTTATGTGTGCACACAATTGACATACATTTTCAGAAACTCCTCAAAAGAAGTACTAAAACTTTGTGGATTATTAATGAGACTGAAGCCAAGGCTGTCCCTCTTTATGCCAATCCAGCTTTTGTATGAGTACATGAAGAACTCAGTTGTGTTATCCAAAATGCTGACATGTACCATAGTATAACTTGTAAAACCAGACATTGTTCTTGTTCATGCATGTCCAGTAGCTGATCTAAGAATTATTTTGGGATAGTTCTCTGGCCTGTGCCATACAGGGAGTCAAACTAGATGATCATATTGGTCCCTTCTGGCCTTACACACTACATATCTACAAGATGATATGTGTGTGTATAACCAAAGGAGCAAACCCTTCATTCCACATGTGAATATTGCTTATGAAAACTTTGCTCATAGTGGTACCATATTAACATGCATCCATATTTGAGCTATTTTTTCTTCCCATCTACCCCAAAGGGTAAGTCTAAATTTTGACATTTGGAATTATTTGGGAAAAATGAAAAACACTTTTTATTTAGGTTGTTGTACAGTAACACAGGGTTTCTCAAACTTCATTGCACCACGACCCCCTTCTGACAACGAAAATTACCACATTACCCTGGAAAGGGGGATTGAAGAATGGCAGAGGGGCCGAACGGGGTCCAAACCTGAAGCTTGAGGGCTTCAGCCCTGGGACGGGGGGGGGCTGTAACCTGAGCCTTGCTGCCCATGGCTGAAGCCAAAGCCTGAGCCCTGCCACCTAGGGCTGAAGCCCTCGGGCTTCAGCTTCATCCCTGGACGGCAGGGCTCAGACTTTGGCTTCAGCCCCGGGCCCCAGCATGTCTAACGCCAGCCCTGGTGACCCCATTAAAACAGGGTTGTGACCCACTTTAGGGTCCCGACCCACAGTTTGAGAACTGCTGCAGTAACATAACATATGCCTGTAAATAGCATTCCCCTCCCCCGTAAATGGTAACAAAAATAGGCTCTCAGGCTAAAAGCTTGAATTTCAAGGTATAGCCTGTAATAAAATTGTTAGGACCAACTGGCAGAGTTTTCACAGTAGGGGTTCATTATGAAAATGATTACTGAACTATATTGGTGAAAATGCTGGTGCTATAATTGCTAATGTTGGTTAAATGGAAAACTGTTGAGCAGATAGTAAGTTCAAAAAACAAACAAACCCAAAACAAACTTTCAGGGACTCCTTTGTGCTTTTCAATTTCTTTTCTATACAAAATTCAATTTGTAACATTCTGTTGGGAAAGTTCAGTGTGTTTAAATGTTCAAGTTTTCAAATAGTATTAAGAAATTTTCATGCTGGGAAAACTCGCTAATATAATGCACACAGAACATCCTTTCTTTTCTCCTTTCGATATCTTTTTGCCAGATTTTCTGATGTATTTGAGTTTAAATGAAGCCTTTGCTTCTTCCAGGCCAACTTCTTGTGACGTTACGCCTCAGATTCTTCATAGAAATATATCGCTATGATAGGAAAAAGGAATAACTAAGATATGTTTTATGGAAGATGGGTCATGTGAGATATCATTGGAAAAGTCATGATTTTCTGAATGTGATGATCCTATTTGTATGCATATATCACTCCACCCGCAATTCAGTGGTGGAATGGGCGGGCTCAGTGGGACCCCAGTACATCATGTGGCATTCCGGAGTAGGCGAGCAACTCGTCACACTTCTCTTCTTCCATGATCCTATTTAAAGACAAATACTAGTCTGAATTTGTGTCCTGTTATGACTACAGATAACATACTGCTCTACACACAAAATAACTATATTCGAGGGTAATTCACACCCTTCGTTGTGCAAATTCTGTGTGTGGGCACTCTTACTTTGATTTAGTTCAAGTTGTTTTGGATTTATTTCAGTGCAAGTTTGTATGTACACAATCTTATGCAAGTACAATGTGATAACTTCACTGCAAACTCCAGAAGACAGAGAAGTAGGACTTGATGGAGAAAATTTTTTTTACTCAGTCTCGGATATCTGAAATCATGGGGGGGGGGGGGAGGCAACTGTCCAGATAAATTCCCTTCTCTTTAAGAATGTTGTTTTGGTTTGTTTTTTTTTAACCCTGGTTTCTTCTTTAATGATTTTTATTGGCATGATGCAAAATATGTTGAAGTCAATGGAAAAACTCCCATTGACCTCACTGGGTTTTGGATCAAGCTCTAAATGCTTTCTATGAATCCATCTTTGTTTCCACTGAATCAAAATGTTACCAATTTAGCACTTAAATTCTGGCTAAAACATTTGAAAATCCATTAGTTATGCTGCTTGTTCCCTATCATTATTCCTTGGGAGAATGTCTTTTGTTCAATTGTTAACTAAATAACAGACCGAGTTTAAATTTTTTTGCAGAATTTTCTTTTTTAATGACTTTTTTTTATCAAAAATGAAACTTCTTGAAAAATGATCAGTTATCAAAATTTGCAATGAAGTTTTATTGAAATTATTTTAGGATTTTTTCATATACAAAAACTTTTCATTCTCTTACTGAAAACCAGGTTTTCAGCAAACAAAAATGTTTAAAAACAACTTGAAATATAATTTTAATAAAAATTTAGGTTAAAATATTTCAGAAAATTTCCCCAAAATGGAAAATAGGTTAATTTCTAACGCTGTGAATCAGAAACAACTTCAGAAGCAGTTAAAGCAGGTAGTGCTGCCCAGGGCCACCCCTTCCTTCCAGCATTCCTTGGTCCCAGAACTGGGTAAGGAGATCCCCCTTTTGGGGGCTAGGACTCATGCAGAACCAACCTCAAATCCCCCAGCCATGTAATATTTAGGAAATAAAGCCAGACAGAGATTGAAGCTGACCTGAGCACCTGCTTAATCAGGGACTACTGGCTATTGATGTCATTGGAGTATTTTTTTATACTTTTGGTCAGACACCTGGTGCTGATGGGCTGTTTGCTCTAATCGCCACCCGCCTCCTCCCTCAATCTTTTTGCCTCATTCTATTCTTGCCTTTCATACCCTCCAGTTTCCTCCCCTTCCTCTTCTTCCCTGCCGTATTCCCTTCACTCCCTTCCTTTTATGTCCCCTCTTCCTTCTGTTGTCTTTGTGTTTAGCTAATCCCCCTCACAACTAAACACCATTCTCCCCTCAATAAAACAGAGAGGAATAATGGCACCAATATGTTGTTTGCTGCCATCGCATTGTTCGCTCTGCTTGTATGTTCTACTTCTTTTGCCTATCTTGTCTGTCTTGCCTATTTAGATTGTAAGCATCTTAGGGCAGGGACTGTCTACTACCCTGTGTTTGTATGGTGCCTCATGCAATTGGGCCCTGTTCATGGTTGGTTCCTAGAAATGACTGTAATAAATATGATTATTAATAATAATTTGTGGGTTTGTGCAAAATCATTTTCCTTCTTTTTGACCAGCTCTCCTGGCAGTTGGAATTCTTCACTCAAGTCTTTCTTGTTTAGTTTTGGGAAAAAGACCTATTCTATTAGTCATAGAAATAAAGTAGATCAATAAAAGTATGCCTATAAGCTAAATTTTAGCATATTGCAGATGTAGTTTAAATTGCTTTGAAATACAATAAATCCCAAATAATGAGTCTACCTTTACCGAGGTGAGTAGTATCATTCCCTTATTGGGATTTCTCACATGAACAAATATTTCCAGGATCAGGCTCAGTATTATTGTTCTTAGGGAAACAACATTTATCTCAGTCAGGAAGGCCAGCTAGAGGTATGCAGGCATGTTTGGGCAGCCTCTGGTTGGTTCATGGATTTACAGCCCGCTCCAACCTTCTGGAATCTCTGGTGACATTAAAATCTGCATCTTTACTGAGTGTTGCTCTCTCCCCTTTTCATTATTGTATGCTTTACCATGCCTGGGGAGAGGGGAGAGTCATCTATACTGTGTTTTTTTGCTTATGTTTGTTCCTTACTCCAAATTGTAACCCTATATTTGTAAGTTCACAATTAGTTGCTCTGAAGATAGTGAACAGGAGAACATGGCTTCAGGTGGGGGAAAATAATTAGGTTCTGCAGCAAAATATTTTTCTGGGTATACAATATATGCATGATTCCAAATAAAGATAATTTAAATAGCCCTTGTATCAGAATGCATTTCTTTGGTTAATAAATATGCAATCTGAATCTGCATATTGAGTAAAGAGCTCTTTTTCATTTTACCTGCTTGCTCAACTTCTTCAAGCTTAATTATGTGTTTTGCTTTTGTATTTATTTTGACATTTTATTCATCAGCTTGAAATACAAAAATCTCTGAAGTGGAGGTGCTGAGTATCCAAAATCAAAACCAAATATTAAAAAACGTGGATGCAAGTGTGTTCGCAGAATAAAGTCAGTTTTAATATTCCCTCATCCCTTGCTGTATTACAAGAAAAACATTTTGACCAATATTGGACTCTTGTCACATTCAGACCTGAAGAAGAGGCTCTGTGTAAGCTCGAAAGCTTCTCTCTTGAATCTGGTCCAAAAAAAGATACTACCTCCCCCACCTTGTCTTTCTAATATAAGCAAACTGTCAGAACCTGCAGTCTGTAATCAATGGGAGTGTTACCTAAGTAAGGACTACAAGGTTTGGCAGAAATAACAGATTTCCAGCAAGAAACTGGCAGTGTAAGAAGGCTTTCCTTTAATAAAACAAAATAAAAAGGAGAGATACAGAGCCAACTTCTGTTCTCACTTCAGAGAAGAGGCTCCTAGTATAAGAGGAGTATAATTGTGTCCATATTGATCAGATTTAAGAAAAGTACAGTGGAACAGATCTGAAGTCTAGTATTTGTAGAACTGTCAGGGAATGAAGTCTGCCTAGCTTTAGCAGTCTGACCATTTATAATCATTGCCTGGCTGGCTGTTTTTTTTTCTAAAGAAAGCGATATGAAAAGTTTTGTTCTTACTGAATGAAACTCTTTATAGTTACAGTACTACTAAGTGGGCCCAGTCCTGTTGACACTGTTTCTTATGGGGGTACCATATAAGGCTGTTATAAGATGTAAAACTTTTGTTGACTGAACACCTCAGGGAGAGGGAGCACCATAAGTAATTTCCAAGAGCAGGAAGGAGAAAGGGAGAGAGAAGAGGTTAGGAATTAGAGTGCACTGCGGGAGAGGTTAATTGCCTAGTTACCAAAACGGAAAACACCACTCCCCTGAGAGAGAAAAATCAAGCCCCCTAAAAACTGAAGCAATCACCATTAATCTGTGACTTCAGCCTGTTTGTGACTTGTGACAGTTGTGGTGATTTCTGTGTTCCTCGATAGGAATTCTACTTCAATGAAGCCATCTGTGGCTGGCCCTGACACAGAAAGACAAGACTGAAGTAAGATTTGAGCAGTGGCAGGATGTTTGTTTAAGAATCAGTGGGATTTAAACCCTTAGTGTAAGAGGCTGGATCACATGATGGGAGAGGAACAACAATATATTAAAGTAATCCTTCCTAAATCTTTATCGTAGTAGATTTTTGGAATAGCCCATCTTCTTTTCTTCCTCCCAAATTAGCTTATGAGAGATGTTATTTCTTGCATACTATATGTCTCTTAAACTGCTAAGAGCTTTTGCAAGGTAATTGTGTATGTGCCAATTAATCACAGTTGCATTTTCAAAATGACTTCCATCAAAAGTAGGATAATTAACTATAGTTGCAGCGTCTTAATACCCATGCTTCCATTTTTGTTTTATCAAATATCTTTTTAATTACTATGTTTACTTGGATTATTGAATCACTCCATTTTGATATAGGGTAAAATTCTAGGCTCCTAAATAATTTATGCACTTTTTGAGAGTTTTGCCTATAGGGCCCAATTCACCAATATATTCTAATTTTATTCTGGGGTAACTCCATTTAAGTTAATAAAAATGGAGTAAGACAGCATTGAATAGACTCATTATTTTTCTGTTGCCTGCCTACTCTTGAGTGTGCAAGAAAACTCTCTATTTATATGCATAGTGTTTTTTGCTATTTACCAGGAAAAATTCTATTCATCAGTCCATTTGCTTATCAAGGTCACAAAATATCCAGACAGTGAATAGTATTATTTAGAAACTTAGTAGGTTTTTTGTAGATTCAGGATACTCAATCATATTTTAATTCATGTGAGTAGTGGATTGAAGAATCTGATTATTCACTAATGAGCAGTAATGGTACATATAAATGAAGGGTCACTATCCTATTACAGGCACCTGATGGTTCACTGATAACCATTTGGTCGTTAGATTGACCATAAAATACAGTCAATAATTGAGGTTACTCATAGAGCAGACACCTTATCAGCTTTAGGGATGGTGGGACAGCTTGTCAGTACTCAGTATACTGATTGTGCTGTGACTGAGCATATGATTAGGGTATTGAAGCAGTGTGTATCTAATGAAACTTCAGGAAAGGCATAGCAATATTACCACAACCACTAAATGACTAATGTGTTATTGTTCCAAGCCTCAGATGCTTCAATTAGTTCCAATAAACTGTATCTTGAATATTTATTTTAATGTGATCTAGTGTAGCGGTAGGCTCAGGACTTCAAAAATTGTGTGTACAGGCTTTACACTAGTCCAAATTTGGAATGTTTGGGGGATAGATACAATGTTATGAAATCTGTATGGCTTTGAATGAAAATCTAATGGAAGGAATAAAGGCTATCATGCTGGTTCCACATTTTGCTGTTTATTTTTGCATTTTTATATTTAAAATACTTTCTGAAAAAATCAGGCACCACCTATTGCATAAGATAAAGCTATCTGTGGCAAAATTTTATAGCCCTATATTCTGCTCTTAGATTCATCCATGCAGCTCCCATAGACTTGCATGTGTGGATCTGAAGTCAGAATTTTTTCCTTAGTATATTTTGCCATATGAACAGTCAAAATGTTCTAATTCATGAAGCCTTCTAGGGAGACTTCATACTGTATCACACTGCTTTATACTATCTATGAGAAATCAGACCTAAGACCCATTTTTTTTTACTATTATATTTTTTCCATGACAATACCTTAACTTTCATAAATTATTTAATACAGCGAAGGATGCAAACTGCCTTTTGTCTTTCTGAACTGCTATTCAAACTTCTGTGATGTGACCTTGGAAAGTAACCATAGAAATGTGTTAAAAGTGTTAACCTAAAATCTGTAGTTCACTATGACAGTGATGCAAATTCCGTGAAAGAAGATTATGATGTATTAAGAATATTAGTGGTAGATATTACCTGTAACCTATTAAACCTGATTATTCCATGACTATCCGTACTTTCAGAATTTAATGGAGGGGAAAAAAGCACAAAAATCTAACATTTTTAAAGTTGCTATATTAAAAAACTGTAGCTAAATCATTCTAATTTGTCAATCTAACTTGCCGTCCTATTAAATACAGGCATTATTTTTCTACTGAGTTCATAATACAGTTCACAAGTTCTCTATATTTAATAGCTGTAAACTTTTACTCTCTACCTGGCTGGGGTTGACTGGCATCATAGCTTTGTGCATAGTTGGTATAATTTAAATCTTCTTGACAGATAAAGTGGATAACTGGGTTAAGAGTTATGTAGTTCACTAGAAGGTAAAGGGAATTTTTGACTCATCAGATACTGAATTAGACCTTTTAGTGCTGGCTTGCTGGGTGAAGACTAGTTTGTAAGTCTGAAACAGAAGTCTAGGGTAGTCCTTGATATTGCTAAGAATAACAGGAATGGAAGACCAGCTGAATGAGGGGGAGAATGAAACTAAGTCACTTATTATTAATTTCCTCATTAAGCACAATCCACACCCAAGAAATCCTAAGCTTTCTCTTGGTATGATAGAAAAAAAAATAAAATTAGCTAGAAAAGCCCAGTACCAGCACATCCCAATTAGAGCTACCCTACAGATAAATATATCCCTATCCCCATGTATATTTCATCTTCAGATTGCTATTAAATGGCAATAATGAGCTAGGTACGGGGCCATTCCTGGGGAGCAGTGACTGACTGACTAGTATTAATGGTCCTTGATTACTACTTGGAACATTAACCCTTTCTCTTTAATCCCCCTGCAATGGCCCGGTCTCTATTGTTGCTGTTTTTAATTATTGTTTGGAAGGACATCTTCTTCCTTAAGTTTAATAAACCACGACATTTACACCTGCACTGGAAACTGTAGCACATACACCAATTTGGCTGTGTGTGTGTATTTTCAGCCACATCCCTGTGGTGTTTAGCACAGTGTTATGCCGTCATGGAGAAGTGACAATAGGAAGAGCAGGGACTATAGAATTGTACGATATCTTGTAACATTTTAGGGCAATTTATGAGTTCCTATTTGCAGTGGCAGCATATTACTGTCTATAAATAAGAGCAATAATGGATGTGTTAGTTGCATCCTGTTTCATGTTAACACAAGGGGGATTCTGTGACAAATCTGAACTAGAAAGTCATGTTTGAATCAAGCAGACTTTGCTCTTTAAGGCAGAAATGACTCTCAGAACACAAGACCAAAGAGGGAGGGAAAATCAGAAGCACATTACTGATAATATTACTAATATAGCACCATACATTAACACAGTAAGCCAGGTTTCCTGCCATGAAGAGCTTGCAGTCTGAGTTTAACAAGGCAAACAAAGACAATACACAGAGCAATAGTTCAGGAAAGGGAGAGTGTAGAGGAGTTGCAGCAGTCAGGGGAAGAGGTAAGGTAGATTCCAAGGCATCAACAGACTGAAGCTGAGACAAAGAGAGCAGCAGAAAAGTCAGAGAGGTTAATAGACTAGAGATAAGAAAAGGACAGTGATTAGACAGGGGTGGGGGAGAGCAAATGGTGATCAGAGGGGGGGCTTTAGAGAGACGAGAAAGAGAACAATCAAGAGAGTGACTGTCATGGAGAATGGGGGAATCAGTGCTCAGCTGCAGATCAGGGTTAACAAGAGGCATATAGAGCCAGGGGGATTAGAAGGGTCATCAGCATAGAAAATGAAGTCAGTGAGGATGAGGGAAGGGGATCATGGCAAGAGCCAGGGAGAGAGCGTGTCAGGCATCCAAATCAGGGAAATAGGAAGGAAGAGAAGTTAGGATGGAGATAGGGGAGAGGGGTAGCTAGCCAGAAAGCATGGACCGCAAACAAGAAGAAGTGGGATGGGAAGGAGGGAGAGGCTGGAAATGGGAAAATGGAGAGAAAGAGGAGGCCAGTGCAGCAAGAGAAGGAGGGGGCACTCAAAGAAAGGGAAACAGCAGAAACTACGTTGGAGGGAAAGAGCCAGGTTTTGGTGAGGTGAAGTAGGTGGAGGTCAAGAAACCATGGAGGAGGTGACCAGATTCTCCAAACAAAAAAAATGGGGCACCTTTCACACTGGGGCTGGGTGAGAGAAGGGGGGCATATGGATGGAAACAGGCCCCACTTCTGGTGGTGATGCAGGTGCCACCTATCTGTCCCTCATTTTTTGGTGAATGTGGGGGGTGGCCCCTCAGTGTCTCTAGCCTGGAAACATTGCGATGTCTGTGCCCCTGGGTGACATGACTGGGTGGGCGGGGGGAATGGTTTCCCAGACTCTCCTGCATGCCCCCAACTGGGAGGGAAGAGTCAGAGGGAGTTGCTAATTATAAAATGAGACACTTAGATGTCCTGTTGTAAGGCTCCAAATTTCTGGGATTGACTGTTTACCAGTCCTGTCCTGGGTTGGGGGTGGGAGGGAAGAAATGAGACATTGGTCACTTTAATCATTCATAGGGATGGAGTAGGGACTCCAAAGGGAGCAGGAGGCAGAAAGGGAAAGGGCAGAGGAAGAAGAAGAACCAGGCTGGTAAATATTAGAGTCATTATACCTGGTAGAATGCTTTAAAAACCATTTGCAAAGTGTACAGCTCACCCATCCAGGTTGGATAAATACCTTCGAATTCGATCGCAGCACACTTGCTAGTAGCTCCTAGTAACAATAAATGTCCTGTTTCTTTTTATTCAGTTTTGTGATACAATAAATACAGAATTAGTACTCAACAAAACACATCCAGTCTCTACAGCTGTCCAGTTACCTTATAGATCCTTGTACCTTAAGGCTAATCCCTCAGGAGATGAGGGCTGTCTCTCATCAGCTACTAAACACAGAGCAGCCCTCACTAAACAAAAATGAGATTCTGGAGTGCAGGGTGCAGGCTCCGGGGCTTGCTGAGCTGGTTCAGCCTAACGCCTATTACCTATAGGAGCTGTTGCTGGCATTGGTGCTGGGTATACATTTTAAACCACTTGTGACGTGTGGGAGAGCTAGATAAAATCAGCTGAAACCAAATATCTCATAAATTTGTGGAAGGGGAAAATCTAGTATCAGAACTCCACGAATTTGACCTTCCAGAGAATGACAGAACAGGCCAGAACAGGGTGGGTGTAGTGGAGTCAGTGGAAGGAATTAGAAGTGTTGCAGAGAGGGTGGCGCTTATGGCTTTTTAATTGGGCAGAGCCTGATATATTCATGAGGAATCTTGAGTCCTATCCTGTGGATATTTGCCTTTATTCGCTTTCTGTTCCCTTAACACTAGATTTATTTATCTAAGTATATTTCCCTTTCCCTCTGTTCCTATATTTCTCCCCTTCCTAACTTCTTTCTTTTTCCCTTTTTTTCCTGCATTTTTGGTCTTTCCAATCTGCCTTTGCTTTTTTTTATTGTGTTGTTTTTTTAACTCCCAAACTTCAGCCCTCGTTTTGTTTCCTGTATTTAGGTTTCCCCACTCTTGGCTCAGCAGCAGCGGCAGCTGCACTGATGATTTTGCTTCAGTAGGGATGAAGCATTCCATAGTAAAATGATAATCGTGACTTTCCAGCAGGGCTGTAATTTGACAGTTTGCACCTGTTTCTTTTAACTTTATTGGTGACTTTTTACATTCTTGTACGCAATATATATTTTAACTAATGTAATGCTTCGTTATAACTGACAGACTCGACAGTCATAATGATAAAAGCTGCCTGCTGCTTACTAGAATATTTGATTCTCATTGTTGAGTTGTAGAATGCATTACTGGATAGCTTATCATGTACACTATGCAATCTTCAAGGCAGACTTTTAAGTAATGTGGATTGTATTCTAGAATGCTTTGCCCCTGTTAATGTTTTCAAAAAGGATGCAGTGTATTTTTTCAAATATCTTTATTCACAACATAGTTGATAGATGTCACATATAAGTGACAATGTAACCGTACCCAAAAGGAATTCTCCAGCGGTATCATTTCAGTTCTGTTTACTTGATATGCGAGCTGTTCGTCCTATAGAATTATCTTAACTTCAGTGGGAATTCTGTACCAGGAACATCCCTGAATTTTTGGGCCCTACAGCTCTTGCCTGTGTTTATCTAAAGCTGTGAGGAAGTCTAAGACAAACTCATTGGAGGGAAACAACAAAATGAAAGTTCTTGTGAAAGCAACTTGAGTAGCATTAAATCAACCCAGTTTCAATGCTATTAATGAATCTAGCTACCAGAGATTGTCCAAGTCCCAAAATGTTTTTGTAATGTAGAACATGCAGTGTCTCTTTAGAAGATTTTCCTTGTGAAAGGAATTGGTGAGTTCTTTTGCAGTAGTAGTCCATACTGCAGAAGCAAATAAATCTCTTTAATTGGTTAAGTGCTTTTTCAGTGGGAAAGTTATCTGTCTTTGCTGAAATTTGAACCTAGGATCCTTGGATCCAAAAAGCTTCAATGCCTCTCAGCCATAATAATAAAGATACACACTTCTCAGGCCTATATATAATCACACGAAGGGAAGGCTATTGCATTTCTCTGCTAAGTAATATTTTAAATTTGAGTGATACAATTTCAGTCCATTACATGTCCAAGAAGATCCGTTTTAGAACTACTTTGAATTAAGTAAATCACAGCAATTTCATATCCTAAGAAGGATCCAAGTCCCTTGTCCATTTAAAAATAGTTCATTGTGTGGGCCGGGAGCTCCTGCCTTTCTGTGATTTCCATTGAATCATTTAATGCTGTCGGAGCCTATTAAACCTGATCAAACTAGGGATAACAAATGTTCCCCTAAGTAAGTTGTTTTGCTTGGCAGTATAGATAGTGTCAATGACCTGACTAAACTTTGCTCATGCTAGGAAGGGCCCATCATTGTGTTCTCAGATGTGAAGTAATCATGGATCTGGTACAACTAATGGAGAAGAGAAATACAAAGGGTTTAAGGATAAATATCACTGGGTTTTGTATGTTAAAATAGGCTCTGCATTAATACATGTTGACTTGTATCCATACTATGGGTGACTTAGGATCATGGAAACACTGGATCAGACTGGTCCATCAAGTCCATTTTCCTAACTGACAGTGGCCAGTAGCAGATGCTTCAGATGCACCCATCTTAGCCGTATCTTACTCTTCACCTCCTATCACTTCCCCTGCAACAAATCCTCTGCTCCTCTCCCTGGTCAGGGTGAGTCAACATCAGCCAGTCAGAATGCCTTTGCCCTATACACCTGATGTGTGTTTGATAAATATCATAGAACACAATACACTATAACAAGTAATTTATTGCCTGAAAAGTCATTTTAGTATTGGCTCTTTTTTTGTTTGTTTACTACAACTGGTATTGCAGGGCAAAATGCTAAGTGCTCTGTATATATAATTACTTTAATAATGAATGGTTAGTTAATACAGTTGTTTCTGTTTCATTACTTTCAAGCTTTAAAATGGCTTTATTGCTTTTCCTGATTGAATAAAAATGAAGCTAAAGTTCTATTTTCTGAACCATACCATCTGTGCAGGAGGCTACATTTAAAGGCTGGGAAATAAAGTCCAACTTTTTGTCTAGGAAGAATGCTGGGATTGGATTGATGTAGTTCTGCCTGCCTTAGCTTGGTTTGTTTATGAAATAGGGAGATATGAAAACATTGTTGGCTTTGAGGTAGCTAAATTTTCTATATGTAGTTATGTGCTCTACACAAGTTACGAATTGACATATATTTTTATATTCGATGTTGACAGTTTTGCTTACATAAAGACTAACCTACACAGGTTTCAACAGTTTGTCATATGGAGCAGTAGTAAATAGTGAGTATAGAAGTACTGCCATGTGTACATCTGTGCTTATTTCATTTTACAGCATTTGTGAGCAGAGCTACACTAGGTAGAAGCAGGGCATAGTTACTGGCTGCTACCATGGAGTATAAATTAGACAGCCAGTTTCTCAGTCTTGGCTCTGGCTGTGGAGGCAATGCACAGCAGCCAGAAAGCTGCCTTGAGGATTCTACATGAGGAGACTCTTGGGTAGCATAGAACCAGCGTCACAACAGCCTAAGTGGGCTGTTTTGACCCTAGCTGGAAGCAAGGGAGCAGAAAAATTGCTTGGATCCTACACTCAGTGCAGTTGAGTATCTGGCCCATAATTTTTGATGTGGAAAAAGTATAGATCCTAAGAATAATACTGTGATGATTCCTTAGGTCACAATTATCAATGAGAATTTTGCTGTTCACTTCACTGTGAGCAGAATTGGGCCTTTACTGTGTTAACTTAGTTGATTTCTCTGCCATTCTGATTTTAGTAGATGATAGCCCCAGCTCCAAGTGAGAGAGCTAAATTTAAACTTGGAAGGCAGGGTTATCCTACCTCATGGAGCAATTGTAAGAGGCAGGGCAGGAACTTAACCTTAAACTGACATCTTATAAATCTCTATCAAACTGCATTAAAGGCAGCCCTTATAAAAAAGCCACTCTTTGATGCCTTACATTGTGATCCAAATACAGAATTGTCCCCTGAGCAAGGTGACCCATGGAAATAGCTGGCACTAATGACTTGTTCATGGCTTGACTGACTGGCTAAATAAACAAATGTTTGGTAGCCATGCCTGCCGGAAGATTCTAATATGAGAAAAGTGATTATTGCCCGTGATTGACTGTGTAAACAAGCAGTCATATTAAGCATGTTTTAGTGGGCAGAGCATAAAACCATAATCCAGGAACTGTGTATCCCTATGTACCAGTGACTCATTGTTCATCTGTAGACCACATTGCTCTTAGATTAAGCCTTCTATATGAACTCTAGTTCACAGCAAGCTAGGGTGTAAATCTATGACACAATCTTGCCACACACTAAGGGTATGTTTACAATGCCGCTATAACCTCTCTGCTGGCCCTTGCAAGCTGACTTGGGCTTGGGCTAAGGGGCTGTGTAATTGCAGTGTAGACATTCAGGCTTGGCTGGAGCCTAGGCTGTAGGCCCTGTGAGGTGGGAGGGTCTCAGAGTTCAGGCTGCAGCCTGGGTCTGAACATCTACTCTGCAATTAAACAGCCACTTAGCTTGAGCGTGAGTCAGTTGGCATGGGCCAGTCGTGGGTTTTTAATTGCAGCGTAGAGATACTATAAATAGGGTTGCCAGGCAACTAGTTTTCAACCGGAATGCCCAGTCGAAAAGGGACTCTGGTGGCTCCGGTCAGCACCGCTGACTGGGCAGTTAAAAGTCCGGTTGGCTGCCTGTATTGGGGCAGGCAGGGTGCCTGCCTGGCTCCGTGCAATTCCAGGGAAGCTGCCAGCATCTCCCTCTGGCTCTTAGGAATAGGGGCAGCCATGGGGGCTTCACACGCTGCCCCGCTCTGAGTGTCGGCTCCGCAGCTTCCAGTGGCTGGGAGCTGCGGGGGTGGTACCTGCAGGCTGGGGCAGTGCATGGAACCACCTGGCCGCACCTCCACCGCGCCAGAGAGACATGCCACTGCTTCCCGGGAGCTGCCTGAGGTAAGTGCTGGCTGCAGCCTGTACATCCAACTCCCACGCGCGCCCCAACTGCTTGCCCCAACACTAAGCCCCCTCCCGCACCTGAACTCCCTCCTAGGGCCCATACCCCCTCCCACACCCTAACCTTCTGACCCACCCCAGAGGCCCCTCCCTGCACTTTGTACCCCTCATTTCTGGCCCCACTTCAGAGCCCACACCCCCAGCCCAGAGCCCATACTCTCTCCACACCCCAACCTCCTATCCCAGCCTGGAGCTCCCTCCCACACTCCGAAGCTCTTGATCCCAATCCCCAACCCGGAACCTCCTCCTGCACCCCAGGTCCTTCATCTCCGGCCCACCCCAGAGCCCGCACCTCCAGCCCCATGAAAGTGAGCAAGGGTGGGGGAGAGCTAGCGATGGATTGAGAGGGGATGGAGTGAGCGGGAGCAGGGCCTCGGAGAAGTGGTGGGGCAGGGCAAGGGTGTTCGGTTTTCTGCAGATAGAGAGTTGGCAATCCTAATGGTAAGTGTCCATGTGACCCTGCTGTCATACGCTAAAAGTTCCATAGTGTGCTTTGATCTGCCTTGCTTTGAGCTAGGAGTAGATCAAAGTGCACTAAGGAACTCTTACTACATGGCAACGGTTCACTTTGTGCACAGCAGCCTAGTGCAGGTATATTTACACCCCAGCTTGCTGTGAACTAAGTGTTTGTAGAGACAAACCTACTGAATACTTGTCAGGATTAACTCATGAATGTTCATACTGTACTTTGAATATGTAAAATGCTATATAAGTGCTAAGTAGTGAGCATTATCATTATTATTAAGCTAAGATCATTTGGATTCAGGCCCCCCAGCTAGAGGGAATTGGGATGGAGTAGCGAGTACAAGCCCTAATGCTTGTATGATTGCTAATGGCCAGCTGGCTGGAATGCACGGTCTCATTAGGGGAGCAATATCCTAGGGGTAAAACGCAGAGGTCCATTGAAATAAATACAGCTCTGCTGATTTTTTTTCTCCATCTGAGAATTTGGCTCAGAGATTGTGGAAAAAATCAATTGTTCATGGAAAGGATGAGAAAAGAGGTTGGGAGGACAGGAAGAGCAAGATCCTGAAGCTTTTTTTGGAGGATCCAAGTCTAATTGAGCTCTAACATGCAGTATCCCTTAATCTTAATATATCTCATTTATCCTTAATCTAGTCTTGTGTAGACACAGCCTGCTGTCAGCCAAGAAATGAACTGAATATAGAAATCTATGCTACTTAAGGGGTCATTGTGGACAGTTCTCTGAAAACATCCACTCAATGTGCAATGCCAGTCAAAAAAGCTAACAATGTTAGGAACCATTAGGAAAGGGATAGATAGTATGACAATATATATCATAAGGCCACTATATAAATCCATGAAAAGAAAAGGAGTACTTGTGGCACCTTAGAGACTAACAAATTTATTTAAGCATAAGCTTTCATGAGCTACAGCTCACTTCATTGGATGCAGCGAGCTGTAGCTCACGAAAGCTTATGCTCAAATAACTGCTGCACAAACCATGTGGAGTTTCCAACCCCAGGGCACATCTCCAAATTCGCACACTCACAACACAGTCCCTTATGAGGGAATGTCTCCATATCACAATCTTTCATAAACATGTCTCTACATCTTAGAGAAAAAATAATTAACTCTTATATACATATATAAAAGCAGTTAACTATCTAATAACACATACATTAAATTCTCAACCCATCTAGTACATTTCTACAAATCCAATGTGTCAACTACCTAGAGAGGAGAGGTTACCAGCATATCTTTCTGGAGTGAGTATTTACCACTCACTTTCCTCAAATACCTCTTCTCCAGGCAGGTTAGCAAATCTCTGAGTCTTTCAGGATGTTTAATTTCCCGCTCTGATCCTCTCAGTATCTGTCTTTCATTAGAGTCTGAGTTGTTCTCTTATTCCTTGACAGTTTCTCCTTTGTGTGTTGATGATAAAGGATCAGTCATATGGGAAATGCCAGACTCCACATCAGCTGTCAATGTGTTGGATCTTTCTGGGATTACTTGTAGATCCCTTTGATTACGTCGAAATGTCTTCCCACTTCCCCCTCCTTCCCCCCCCCCCCCGGTCTACATAAAACCTTGGATGCAGCTGTTCTTTAATGGTACTCCTTTGGCCCCAAGTATTAGAGGTGTGAGTCCTCAGGCACACGCTATCACCTGTGTTAAGAGATGGGATATCACACGCCCTTTTGTCAAAATAATATTTCTGCTTCCACTTCTGATTTTCTTTCATCTTCTGTATGGTTTCATTGTTATGAGATTTCAGCAAGTTCTCAGTAATTGGTAAATTAGATCTGATCCTTCTTCCCATTAACAGCTGAGGTGGGGAAAAGCCATTCTCCAGAGGTGTACTTCCGTAAATCAATAAAGCTTTATACAAACCATACCCACTGTCAAAAGTTTTTTGCATAAGATTCTTTACTGTCTGTAGACCTTTCCACAAGTCCATTTGATTGTGGGTAATTTGGACTCAATGTTTTGTGATAAAAATCCCAATCTATGGCAAATTGCCTAAAATCTGCACTGGAAAATTGTGTCCCATTATCGCTAAAGACTTTATCTGGAATTCCCTGTCTGGAGAAGATTCCCTTCATGCCAACGATCACTGACTTACTGTTCGTACTGTGCAGTGTGCATGATTCTTCCTCTTCTGCACCCGATACCATTCATTTTTCTTCCCTAGCAGTTTTCTCAAAGCTGCTGCTTTGTGGATAGATTAGGTATGAATTTCCTGAGGTAATTAACCATTCCCAGGAACCGTTGGACAACTTTCTTTGACTGGGGATGTGGCATCATTTCAATGGCTGAAATCTTCATCTTATCAGGTTTTACATCTTTGTTGGAAATAATGTCCACAACAAAAGTCAATGCTGTAACCCCTAAAACACATTTCTCTCTATTTAGTTTGAGGTTTGCAGCTCTAGTTGCATCCAGGACTTTCCAAAGTATACGATCATGCTCCTCTTTCGTTGAGCCCCAGACGATGATGTCATTAATATGTCCATAAATCATATGTCTGGTTTTGTGGTACACTTCTGGTGCTGAAGCTATACCAAAGGGTAAGTGTGGGAATCTGTATCTTACAAATGTGCATAATTTTGAACTTTCTTCAGTTAATTGTAGCTGCCAAAGTGTGGGGGCGCATCCAATGTATTGAAAAACTGAGCATTTGAAAATTGAGCCATAATCTCTTCTCTGCTTGGTAGTTTGGCATGTTCCCTTTTTATAGCCTTGTTGAAGTCTTGGGGATCTAAGCATATATGTAGCTGGCTGTTACCTTCTTCCACAGTGACAAGGGAGCTCTCCCATTCTGTTGGCTCCTCAATTTTTTGTATTACTTGCATTGCTTCCATGCTTGCAAGCTCAGCCTTGAGTTTATCATGAAGTGCGAATGGCACCTTTCTATATGGATAGATAACTGAAGGCACCTGCCAGATAGTATGTTCACCTTGCAAGCAACCCAAAACTTGAAACAGATAATGATATTCCTGAAAAGAGTGCCTCATAGCAAAGTTCAGTATGATCTTGTAGTGAGAGCACGCATTTTACCAGATTGCGTTTCTCACATGCGTCCAGGCCTAAATTTGGTGTCACCCCTTTGGCACTACAATGAAAGGGAGCCTATACATGGTATCTTTATGGTTGGTGCTAACGACACACCTTCCCTTCGCTGGCATATTTGTTCCAGAATAACCAGTTACTTCTATTTCTGTTGGTCCCATTTTTGGTGTTGTTTTCAGTCAGAATATTAACCTGAGCTCCTGTGTCCAATTTCAGTAGAATAATTGTTCCATTCACTGTTACAGGCATATCCAGTTCCTCTTGTCAGGCTTGCTAGATCCCCGTAAGTCTATGAAAAACTCCTCAACCAGATTGTCTTTACTGAATACACTTGATTTTTCTGCATTTGGGATCTGCAGCCTTTTGCATAATGGTTATTTTCCCCACATTTATGACAGTTTCCCAAAGCCAACACACTGTTTGGGGTCAGGCTATGATCCACACCTTCCACATGACCATCTGTACCCGGTCTTCCCCCAGCAGTGGTTTTCATAGCGAGTGGTTCCACTCTTTGGTTTGACCTATTCTGGCTATATTCTTTTGTAGTTAGTACACTGATAACCCCTTCTGGTGAATTCAGCTCTTTGGCTTGTGCTTTCACAGTTTCTGCTGCCCTGCATATTTGGGGAGCTTTTTCTAAAGTTAAGTCTTCTTCACGGAGCAGTCTCTAATGTGCCACAAGTATTCCTTTTCTTTTTTCTCTTAACATGTTGTCTTTAATGCCACAAATGATTCTATCTCTGACCAGAGACTCTGCCAGCTCACTAAAATCACAAATTTTATGGAGTTTCCTTAGTTCTGTGACACATTGCTCTGTGGTGTCATAAGTTTTTTGCATGCAATTAAAAAATGTATGTCTCAAAGGTTTCATTCCTTTTTGGCATTCTCAAATTTAGTCAGCATTTTACTTAACTTCATGCTTTCATCTTCTTCAAACTGAAAGTTGTAAATATCCAGTGCTTCCTCCCCAAGAACATGCAAAAAGATTGATGTTTTCACTATATCATTTTTCTCCTCTGCCTCATGACTGCTAAATACAATTCAAATCTCTGAATTTTTCCAGTTCTCTGCAATGTTGCTTGACAATTGCAGACTGGAAGGAGATTGCAACACATCCATTTTTGGCTTTTTCCCCTTCGTAAACTAGCCAAGCTATTGCGCTCCCAAATACATGCAAAAATCTCTGTGCCTGGTGCTCCATGTGCTTCTCTGGCACCTCCCTTTGTCTCTGCTTTCAGTTGCAAACACAGGAGTTAACTTCAAAATGACTGCAGTTTCCTTCTCATTCAGCACTTCTGATGCCATGTAACGATCTTGGGGTTCATTAAATAACAAACCAGTGAATGAGAGAGAAATAAAATGTTAATAAAACAAACTGGAGAGCATGTCTGGTGAACTGCTGCACACAGCCAGGTGGTGTTCCCAATCCTCGCCTCCAGGGCACATCTCCAAATTCCCAAACTCAGAACACAGTCCCTTATGAGGGAGCGTCTCCAAATCAATCTTTCATAAACAGTCTCTACACATAGTACGCCCACACCTTGAATACTGCATGCGATTCTGGTCACCCCTTCTCAAAAAAGATATATTAAAACTAGAAGAGGTACACAGAAGGGCAACAAAAATGACTAGCGTATGGAACGGCTGCTGTATGAGGAGAGATTAAAAAAGACTGAGACCGTTTATCTTAGAAAAGAGCCAATAAAGGGGGATATGATAGAGGTCTATACAATCATAAATGGTGAGAAGAAAGTGAATAAGGAAGTGTTTTTTACCCCTTCACGTAAGACAAGAACAAGGAGTTACCCAATGAAATTGATAGGCAGTGGATTTAAAACAAACAAAAGGAAGTACTTTTCACATAACTCACAGTTAATCTTTGGAACTAGTTGCCAGAGAATGTTGTGAAGGCCAAAAGTGTAACTGGGTTTAGAAAAAGAATTTAGATAAATTCATGGAATTTGATAAATTCATCAATGGCTATTAGCCAAAATGGCCAGAGCTGCAACCCCATACTGTGGGTGTCCCTAAGCCTCTGACTGCCAGATGCTGGGACTGGGTGACAGGGTGGATCACTTGACGATTGCCTTGTTCTGTTGACTTCCTCTGAAGCGTCTGGCATTGGCCACTGTCAGAAGACAGGATACTGAGCTAGATGGACCATTTGGTCTGACCCAGTATGGCCACTCTTATATTCTTATGGATGTCTGGGATTGCAAATCTTTCATTTAACTTGTAGACATTCTCAGAGTTTTGTTAAAATTATTCTAGGAAGACCAGGCCAATGTTGTTTGGGATTTTTTTTTAGCAAGTTTTCTGTGCTACATTTCCAATTTTAGAAGCACAGATCAAATACGAATAGCAATAATATTAGTAATAATGCCAACAAAGTTTTATCTGTGTGCTGCGGAAGGCTCAGGATAGACTGCTAGAGGGTGTACTGTAAGGACATCCGTCTATTTATTGTCAGTATTGACGAGTAATTAAGGAAACAATAACTGGAACTGCAGATACAAAGACGGGCTCTGTGACTTTTCCTGGTGCTTCCTTTCAAGTTGCTTTGAAGTGGAAAGCAGGTAAAAGAATAGCTATTAAACAACACAGTAGTAATTGCTAAATTTATTCTGGCATTGTTAGATGGGAATTGGGGAAGAACAAATGAATATGTTTTTTGAATAGAGAGTAGAAATAGTAAAGAGTAACCCAGATCCAAAACTCCAAAATCTTTTTTTTTGTGAGGGGGATTGAGGGGGTTTCAGAATCCAGATTAAAAATTTCTCTATAAATATCTGTAATGGGCCAAACTGAAACACTGCATGTGAACACTTCAAAATTAAGGATGTTTAGTATATGGACCGAAATTTTATGGCTCCAGCTCCTCCTTACCCTTGATCCCCCATTGAAGCCTCCAGGAACCACTGCTACGCAAATAATAAACAAAAATGATCTCTGAGAGATATGGATAAATAATATAGATTTGAAAACAGAATGCTAAAGCTCTGTTAAAAATATAAGACATTTCAGTACCAGTAATTAATCTCCTGTAGTTTATTTTTGACAGTGTGGTTTAAGAGCTAGAATCAGGACTCCTGGGTTCTATTCCTGACTGCCAGCGGTTTGCTCTGTTTCCATGGGCATTACTTAAACTGTCTATACCTCAATTAACCCATCTACATAATGTATAAAATGGTAAGTTTAAGAATACTGCTGTGAGGAAATGTTTGTAAAATGCTTTGGAATCTTCTAATGAAAGGCATTACATACGCACATAGTTTTAAAAAAGCCTCTATTCTAGCTTTTTTTTTTTATGGTATAGATATGCATTACAAGGGAGTGCAATTATGGCACTTACTCTCACAGCTATAATGTCCATAGCTTGTCTAGTGAACTTAAGCTTTAAGAATCAGTATAGAGCAGGGATTGGCAACCTTTGGCACGCGGTCCGTCAGGGAAATCCGCGGGCGGGCTGGGATGATTTGTTTACCTGCAGCGTCCGCGGGTTCAGCCGATCGCAGCTCCCACTGGCCGCGGTTCACCATTCCAGACCAATTGGGGCTGCGGGAAGCGGCGCGGGCCAAGGGATATGCTGGCCGCTGCTTCCCGCAGCCCCCATTGGCCTAGAATGGCGAACCACAGCCAGTGGGAGTCGCGATCGGCCTAGCCTGCGGAAGCTGCAGCTAAACAAACCGTCCTGGCCTGCCAGCGGATTTACCTGATGGGCCACGTGCCAAAGGTTGCTGATCCCTGGTATAGAGCCTTTACTGTACAATTAAATGTCTGAAATGTCACATTAACTTTTAAAAATGTGTATTTCTTTTAGTGGGTAGGGTTTGTAGCTGTGTTTATTGTACAGCCTTACTCCCCAGGTGCTAAGCATTACCTAATTGATCTTCTCATCCTTTGCCTTGTTGCCTCATCCATGCACAGCGGAAAACCTAATATTCTGTAAATTGTGTGGAGGAAAGAGTAGGTTAGAGACTGTCCCTTGTCACTTGATATTTGAGTGCTCCTTCATGTGCCATATATTAGTTTTATTTTCCTCCATGACACATAGCTATGAGGAAAGAACTCTCCAGAGTGTCTTAAAAGACAACTTCTATTAAAGATGAAAAGAGTTAAGCAAAATGCAGCCAGTAGATCTCACCGCTAGAAGGAAAAATAATATACACCAGTGTCTCAGTAGCTTTAATTGGAAAGGGAGAGAGGCATGAGTGTGTGGAGTCCAAGGCTTGGTTCCAGTGCAAGGATTTTTGATGGAAGATTAGATAAACAACATAAGTTAGATGGGGAAAAGGAAAAGGGGCTGCGGTGGGAGAAGGAAGCGTGAGAGTATGTGTTTGTAGTAAAGCTCCTCAAGACTTGGAAAACCATCATAGATGATAATATTACTTAACTTTTATGTAATGATTTTCTCCATAGATCTCAAAGTGCTTTATAAAGAAGGGTAAGTATTGTTAGCCCCATTTTCTAGGTTGGTAAATTGAGGTTCAGAGAGGCTCAGTGGGTCACCAAAGGTCATCCAACAATGTGGTGGTAGAACTGAGAACAGAATTCAGCTCTCCTAATGCCCGCCCCTTTGCTTTAACCAGTCGACTGTGCTGCCTTCCAAGATACAAAAGGACAGAATTTTCAAAAGCTAAATTTTCCCTTTTGCAGGAGCAATTTTGTGGGCACAAATTAGACCTGCAAAAAGGAATGCTTGGCTAGGGTTTGGCTGAAACTTTAAGCTAGATGTTCAGTACTGGTCTGTTGGGTACAAGTTATGGAAAATCCAGCATTTTTAAACATTTCAAAAGTAGTTTCTTATGAATATATAAGCTATTATGAATTTTCCTCAAGAAGAAGTGTTGGTGAAGTCTGGGGTTTTGCTATTTATCCAGGCCTACAGCCATACCTGACTAGGCTGTATTTTGGACTAGTTAGGATTTGGATGGGAGACCACCAAGCAGAATGCTGGTGCTGCAAGAAGTGATGTTGGGGACTCAGTATGTGGCACTGCTCCCTCAGGTTTGTTGTTGAAGTCCAAGTATGGTATTAAGTGTACTGCACTGCTGGCTTTGGACTGAGATATAAATTACTAAGATTTTGACCACTTGTGCTCTTTAATGGACAGATGGCATTCATTGCAAGAGCTAAGGATAAAGAAAAGCTCACTCTCTTATCGAAATTCCAAACACTGATAATTACATTTCATTTATCTAAATCCCTCATGCCTTTTTAGCTGGATCCATTACTTTCATCTTCTGAAAACACTGATGTGACTGCTGCAGAATGTCTGTGATGGTTCCATCCCATAAGTGACTGCATTTCAGCATTGGGCATGAATGTGTGTGCAGGTGTAACACACTAAACTTTGCTTATAGTACACAAGCACTTCAGGGTGCTTTTTGGGTAGAAAAGATGCTCTATAAACATAAGCCTCATAAAAATATCTAGTACGACAAGTGCCCTGGTCCTTGTTATATTGCTGATTATTCTCTAGGACAGCTATTCCACTTCCTCTCCTTTTCTTGTTTTCTGACTCCCTATGTGGACATGAAGTCCCTGTGCCAAATAAGTATTATAATCCAAATTCTTAGGAAGAGAATATATCAGTACTAAAACACTTAATTGCTTGATCTAACGTAAGGCACTATGCCTGTTTAGATTACACAAAGGGTGGAGATATACAGAGTGTGTACTATACAAGGGAACAGTCTGAACTTTGTTCTTTCTCCATATGATAACTTAAAAGGTTAGGCCCAGTGGTGTTGTCTTTCACTTGCCTTTTTAAATGGACAGCCTTCTATAAGCTGGCTCTATTGGGAGATATCACACCTCAGTACAGCTGACCTGGTTTTTTTAACTTGGTCTTTTTTGTGCACCTTAAATTATCTATTGGCACTTGATCTGGGTGCCTGAATAAATATGGGATGTGTAAATCCATTCTTTATATCCCATTCTCTTTCACATATGGTTCTCAAGGGGATTCCTGCCGCAGACTTTATGGAAACAATAATTATTTCATCAGGACTTCATGTATATCTTGATTATACTTTGAAGACAATCTCTAGAGCTGTTTTTATAATTTCTGCAGTGGATCATAGTGTGAAAACAAGGAAATAAACATTATCTTTCATATCAATCAGCAGTATGATTAAATAATTACGAGAGCTGATTGCTGCTTGGCTATAGAAAGTAATGCCAAGTGTGGTACCACAGTGGACATACCCAACAGATTGAGTCTCTTTGTTATACAGTAAAACCATATATTTATGACACATTTAAGTTTTAAATTTACAGTTGCAACTGTTGTGCTCCTGAGCAATTGGTTTAATCTCAAATCCTGCTTCAGAATTTAGATATGCATTTTCAGAATTGACTGGGATTTTAGCGTCATAACTCCCATGATGGGATTTGTGCAACTAACTCAGGCTGCACTGCTACTGAAAACTTAAGGGTTCATTATCACTGCTTAGAAAGTCCAGTGGGAATATAGATTGTTCATTGGCATTTATGATTCCCTGGAGTTTGCTGCTTTTATGTTATGAAGAAATGCAACTGGTCATTGTGCTGATCTCTGTAAGAGAACACAATCTATTGTTTAGAGCGAGGAGATCTGCATGCCAATTCCTGGCTCTGCTACTGACTAGCTGTATAACTTTGTGCCATATTCCAGAGATAATCCTGGGACAGGGCAGTTATGTGCCACCCCCTTTGGCACAATCTGTTTCATAACCTCTCTCTGCTTCAGTTTCTCCATTTGTACAAGTATAATAATTATTGCTTAATAGGTGTGTTGCCAGACCTAATATTTGTAAAGTACTTTTGAGATCCTTGGATGAAAGGTATGATACAAGTGTAAATTATATGACAGGGTCGGGCCAGATGGCTACAGGAGAGAGACAGAAGGCAGATATATTAGCCTCAGGTTAAGTAGGTCCCTTTTCCCTGAGTAAGGTAACAGGGAAGGTTTTAGAACAATCAGGAACTTTTTGGAAACAATTAAGGCAGACAGGCTGATTAGAACACCTGCAGCCAGTCAAGAAGCTGCTAGAATCAATTAAGGCAGGCTAATCAGGGCACCTGAGTTTAAAAAGGAGCTCACTTCAGTTTGTGGTGTGTGTGCGAGGAGCAGGGAGCAAGAGGCGCAAGAAGCTGAGAGTGAGAAGGTGTACTACTGGAAGACTGAGAAGTACAAGCATTATCAGACATCAGGAGAAAGGTCCTGTGGTGAGAATAAAGAAGGTGTTGGGAGAAGGCCATGAGGAAGTATCCCAGTAAGTTGTAGCTGTCTTGCAGCTGTTACAGGAGCCACTGTAGACAGCTGCAATCCACAGGACCTTGGGCTGGAACCCGGAGTAGAGGGCGAGCCCGGGTTCCCTCCATCCCCCCAACTCCCTACTTGATACTGGAGGAGTTGACCTGGACTCTGGGTTCCACCAGAGGGGAAGGTCTCTGGCCTGTTCCCCGATCCACTAGGTGGATCAGCAGAGACTGCAGGGATCGTTCTTCTTCCTTTCCCCATGCTGGCCAGTGATGAGGCTAACTGAGTGAACGGCAGATTTGGGCAACGAAAGTGGCCAAACTGAAGGCTGCCATGAACCTCTGAGGCGAGCAAATCCGCCAATAAGCGCAGGACCCACCAAGGCAGAGGAGGAACTTTGTCACAACTATTAACAATAAAATGATTAATACTAGTCTCGTACTCATAAAATAATGAATTTAGAGTGACAGGCTTTTGTATAATGGGCCCAATCCAGTGAATGATCCATCTTCAGAACTGGAATGTTGGAATGTTTGTAAGGTTGGGCCCAAAGGTGTCAGAACTATAACTTATTGCGTCTTTACTTATTTTAATCTTAATAGGGGTACAGACATTAAATTGAGCATCTCTTGGCACTGTTGCAGAATGTGTCTCTGTGTGCTCTCCACTGTCTCTGGGTCAGATCCACACTCCTTATTCAGGAAATCTGGCCAGTGAAGTTGGGAGATTTACTCATATAAAAGTGTTCAGATCTGCAGCCCGTGGATATACTGGAAAACTGGTGAGCAGAATGGGTAAAATCCTAGTGCCACTGAAGTCAGTGGCAAAACTCCCAGTGACTTCAGTGGAACTAGGATTTCACTCCCTAGGCATGTGGAACATGCACATGAATGTATCTCTTGTGTTAAGTTCACAGGCTGATTTTTAGAACATATGGGTTTTACTCCAGAGCCTAAGTTTTATTTTGGTTCCTTGATATCCTGCTTGGTGCCATCATTAAGGATTAGCAGAAACCTTGATTCTAATCCCATTCTTACTCACAAAGAACAGAGTTACAATTTTAATTGTACGTTTTAAATGTTTTCCTTCATCTTTTGTTTTGAAATTCTGCATTTCAAAAGTAGGATCATTGTTTGGCACATTAAAGCATGTCTCTTTAACGGATTTTCCTTTTAATGAGGAAGAATGGAATTAAAGGGGGAAAAAATCTGTCTTGAAGGGATTCTCTTTTATCTAATAGTTTTCAATGCAGCCAATGGTAGAGAGACTTGCACTCATCTGATTTGCAGTCTATTTGAATGTCATTTTTCTGTATCGGGTAACTTGTTAGCACACAAAACATCACTTTCATAAATGTTATCACCAGCAAAGGCCATCTGGTCCTGCTAGTGACAAGGGGATGATTTTAGGTTTTTATGATGTCAGTGAGATTTCAGCAGTCTTGGACTCATCTGCCAAGCTGTTGGGGAAAAAAAGTTAAGACTATAATTGTAACTCTGTTGGGGGAGAAATTAAATGAATATCTTGCCAACCATATTTCTGCCCATATTTCCTTCAATTAGTCTCCTGATGGTGTGTCCTTATGAAATCTGATTAGAATGAAATGACTTGATTTGTTAAACAGGCAGTGATGACAATGAACATCTGTTTTACTGCTCTAAATTGCATTAAGCTCAGAGTAACATTGTCCTTTCTTGATATTACTTTATACAGAGCAGCACAGAAGCTTAACCTGTCCTCGAAGAGAAAGAAGTACCATCCGCCCCTGCCACGCTCTCACGACTTCTCTGTCTATGCCACCAACTTTAGTGGCATACTGCAGTTATGCTCTCCCCCAGCACCGCCATGCCTTTTGAGAGCAGTGTCAAAAATCAAGGACAACCCTGGCGTTGGAAAGGTAATTCGAGATCTCAGTCTCTTTACAATTTCCTACCTAATTTTAAGGAGCCATACATTTTAAAGCATAGAGGCAGAGATTAGGTGGCTCAGGGGAATGGTGCTGGGATACAGAATCTTGCACATCTGTTTAGATGTGACTGTGAGTAGACTCTTGGATGGCCTATAAAAATGAGTTGGTAGTCTCTGTCCAGATTCCAGTGGACAAGTATCAACTTCATAAAAGTGAAACAAAAGGAATAAGTGAGAGGAGAAACAGGCCTTCCGCCTCCAGCCATGGAAATCTGGCATCTTTTAAAAGTGCTAAATTGTCAATTTTGCACTAATTTTACTTAAACAAAATCAGGTAAAACGTAAGACAATTATTTAGAGTTTTATGTATATTTCTGACATGTTAAAAGCACAAGCTACAGTGTCCGAATGCTTATTTACATAAGTTACAAGAGATAAATATTTCAAGGTGGACCTAAAGTACCTAACCTGCAGAGGAGAGTTAAAAATGCACCTCAAGTAACCATACAACTCAACATTAACATAAATAAATTGTCTGCCTAAGTACTTTTAAATGATACTCTGTTGTATTGTATTCTGTTAAATCAGTGAGTTGAAGGAGATAAAGGTTTTTGCCAGTGTATTTTTGCTAAATGGAAGTGAAATGTCTGTAGCTTTACCATTCTATGAGACAGGTTTTTTAAGAGGCTGGACATTTACAAATGAGAATATGATTTCTTCCCCTGATTTTTTTTTTCATATATTTGATAAGAAGCTGGAAGATGAATTTTTGAATGCAATAAATTAGCCAGTAGTTTAGTACCTCTTAGCTGGGAGTCAGTGCTGTGGGAAGGGAGAATTTAAGAGACTGTTTCTACATGCAACATTTGCAGCATATGCCATTTACCCTGTCTGCCTCTTCTCCTGCAGACTTAGGGCTAAGTTGTGGCATTAAGCCACATCCTTGTGTTAGGGATAGCACAGAGTTATGTTGCCTTTGGGGGAGCTCTGCAAGATATTGTGTTTTATAAAAATACGGTGTCCCTAGAGCTCACAAATGCTTGCAGGAGCCGTTTCTGTTCACCTTACAGGGCTTCAGACTGTGCACCCTTCCATAGCTGGCCAACTCTGACAATGGCCCTGCCTTCTTCCCATCCCTTTTGGTGGAGCTGGTAGTATTAACTAGGACCACTCATTTTGCTGATGGGAATTCTGTTTTGTCCAGTATCCTCAAATAGATAATCCAAATATAACTCATGATCACTTACAGGATTCCAGATCAGTAAAATATCAGGGGAATCCTGCATCTAAGATAATCTTGTACAGATCACTTTTCTGTCCATAAGCAGAATGGAGCAGAGCAGGGGGCAACTAAACAAAGAGGAAAAACCCTGATAGAAAACAGCAGATCCTGCTAGAAAGCTGGACCATTCTGCATAGAACTAGACTGAGCTCTAATATTTAGGATCTTGGGCTTCTTCTAACAAGGGAAGTATGTAACACACTGGTAAAGTGTGTCATATTCCCCTGTAGTAACTGGTACTGTAGACTCTAAAAGATAACATTCTGCTACAGCTACCTACTCATGGAATTACACCTTTAGCTGAATGGAAGGGTCCCATGGTATGAGGTTGAAGGCCTGGGTTTAGAAACCTTGGTCATGCAGAAGGCAATTATACCAGTCTCTCTGGCCCTTGATTTTTAGTCAGTGTCCCTTTAAGCCAGTGGTCTCCAACCTTTTTACGTGCAAGGTCACTTTTAAAATTTAAGTGCAACCCAGGATCTATGCTGCCCATTCCATGAAGCCCCGCCCCACTCACACCATCCCCCCTCCATTGCTCGCTCTCCCCCACTCTCACTCACTTTCAACGGGCTGGGGCAGGGGGTTGGGCTGTGGGATGGGGTGCGGGCTCTGGGATGGGGATGGGTAGGGCCGAGGGGTTCGGAGTGTGGGAGGGGGCTTTGGGCTGAGCCTGGGGCAGGGGTTGGGGTGCAGGAGGGGTGAGGGGTGCAAGCTCTGGGAGGGAGTTTGGGTGCAGGCTGGGGCAGAGTTTTGGGGGGCAGGAGAGGGTCCGGGCTCTGGGAAGGCGTTTGGATGCAGGAGGGGGCTTCAGGCTGGGACAGAGTGTTGGGGTACAGGTGCTGGCCCTGGGAGGGGGCTCAGAGATGGGGCAGGGGGTTTGGGGTGCAGGAAGGGTTTGGGGTGCAAGACGGGGCATGGGGTGCTGGCTCCGGGCTGGGCATTGGGGTGAGGAAGGGGTGTAGACTCCTGCTGGGTGGCACTTACTTCGGGCGGCTCCTCGTCAGCGCTCCCTGCCTGCCACGGCCCCATGCTGTTTCCGGAAGCGGCCAGCATGCCTCTGTGGCCCCTGGGGGGGCATGTGGCTCTGTGTGCTGCCCCTTTCTGCAGGCACTGCCCCCGCAGCTCCCATTGGCTGCAGTTCCCCCATTCCTGGCCAATGGTAGCTGCAGCAGTGCTGCTTGCAGGCAAGAGCAACGCGCAAAGACCCTTGCCTCTCCTCACCACCACAGGGACCTCGGGGGTGCTGGCCAGGGCAGGCAGGGAGCCGGCCTTAGCCCCGCTGCACCACTGGACTTTTAGTGGCCGGAGATTGCGATCAACTGTCAGAGGCTCCAGGATCGACCAGTCGATTGTGATCGACCAGTTGGTGACCACTGCTTTAAGCGTTGCTGTAAAGCAGTCCTTCACTGGGAAAACTACTTTTTAAAAAAAAATAAAACAAAAATACCTTAGCTGCTTGTAAAAATCATGATTCTGCATAAAGGATGCCTCATTTAACTTAATGATAATAGTCATTGGGCAGAGGAAAAGAATCAGCCCATGTATGTGCTATAACACTTGATGTTTATATCTCCACCCTTCCATATCAAAATGATAATGAGCCAAGTAGTCTTTAGTGGCATTTATCCCATTGCGCTGTAACTCTTCCTTTATATTTTCCCCTTTCACCTGCTACCTCTTTGTGGATGGCAGATACAGCCTCAGGCTGATAGAGTTTTCTGGTGATGATGACAGCAATGGGAATAAATAACCATTTGTTTCTCTCTCATTTTACTTTAAATATCAATGCAGTTAACAAACAACGAAAGTTGGCAGATGCCTATAACTTCACTGCTAACTGAAGAATCCTGTCTCCTCTTGCCATCATTGTACTTAATACTCTTCCTGCTCAACATTGACTTCTGCTTTTTCTTGTGGTCTGGAGAATAATACCAGATGGCTCGCTCACACAGAGGATATGCTTTGCAGAAGCTGGACTCTGGCATGTATTTTTCTTACTGGAACATCCAACATCTGTGTTTGTGGCAGGCTCCCTACTTTCTTTGATGGTTCCAGAGTCAGCTGTGTGCCTGGCCTCATTGCTGGCTGTGGTTCTGTATATGTGGCTACCTTGGGTTAGGCAGCTGCTGGAGCAGCACTTTCCTTCCTCACTCCCAATTTGGTGCTATTTTGTTTCATACGCTTAGTCTTGACTGAGTTGCCTTTAACTCCTTTAACTTCAATGGTTGTTGAGGGTGCTGAGTACCTTCCAGGAGGTGCTCCATACATTGCAAGATCCCACCTACAGTGGATAAGATGCATCTGTAAGTTGAAAACCAAATGTTTGCATTTGAGACTGGATAATTTAAACACAAGCCAGACGTGTACAGAAAAGGCCAACTCTCTGCCCTGGGGAGTGTCATATAACAGACCAATGTGAATTTTCACTAGGGAAAGTAATGTGCAAAACCTGTGTTTCCCTTACAAACAAAAAAAACAGCACTATTAGAAACCCTATAATACTATGATCAGAATGTTAGCAACGTAGTATTAAATTGTAATATCTGTATTGTGGTCTTTGATGGAAAGCTAATAGGAATTCTATGTGGAAGGGGCTTTCAAGATTGGACCCTTTATTTACATGATTCAATGAAAACAGCATGGCTAAAACTTTTGATTTTAGATCGACTCACAAAAATTAGAGATGGAAAACAGACCTACAAGCTCATCTAGTCCACGTTCCGTGACTGCCCCCAGGTTCCAGTGCAATATTCTGCCATACAGCACATTTTCCAATGCTTTGATATTAAGTCGTGTAATAGTATAGACAAATCATATTCAGCACTGACCTCAGTGGGAGTTCTGTGTTCAGAATGTGCAGTAGGAATCTGCATATGTGGGTCAAAGGGGAGAGGCAAATATTGCTGTGAATATAGAACGCTAATTCAACTAGCATAAAAATTACAGCTACTTGTAGGGCGGAACATGGCTGCCATTTGGCACTTCTGATATTAACCAGTGATTTTTAGGAGGCAAAGTGATTCTTAGTTTCTCCAGCTGTAACCACAGGAGGACATTTTAAGGTAGGGAAAATGGGGCAGATCATCCATTATGAAGTCACTGTGGCTAAACCAGAGATAAATTTGACCCATTGTAATTACCTAATTTGTCCAGGCCAAACCATCCCTGCCCTTCAGTGACCTCAAGTAGCCAGGGCTTTGGTTTTATGTCTCATCCAAAACACATCAACATAGGTTCCTCTATCACCATTCCAGAATATTTTTAATTCTGATTTGCCCACATCAGTTGTGCAGCACCTGTGTTTTTCTTTATAGGCATGTCATCCCACTGTGGACCATGCCTGACCTTGCTATAGCTAATGAGGTCAGGCGTGACCACAGTTCAAGGTGTTGCTACTGTGATGCCCTGTTAGCAGTCACCACGAGAGCTGCAGTGTAAGAAATGGTGTTGACTATAATTTATGAAGAAACACTTTAATAATTACAAAACATATCTGCTTCTTTGCTGCAGACACTCAGAAGAATCAGCTGGTTTGGTCTTATGAACAGCACGGAATCTAAACATATGTTCTTTGTGAATCAAGCATATAATAATTAAATGACAGTCATCCATTGTATTTTTTTCTTAGTATTCTTTTCCTTGCGAGATACTTCTGATAAAGGACAGAAAGAACTAAAGAAACATATTACAAGTTGCAAAAATTTCTGCCCCCCTCCCCCTCAAAGTGTATGTATCTCTAAATGATCTTGTCAGATGAAATTTAGCTCTGTGATTGAGCTAGGAGAAAGGTTAGCTTTTCAAATTTCAGAACTGTTGAGGGTTGCAGGAGTCCTGGAAAGGTAGTTATGGTTCATAGTATTATCAACATATTTACCACTGTTACAGCAAAATGTACTGTACCCCAATATGGCTAAATATTTTTTAAAATAGATAATTTAATTTCAACATCTGGACTCTAAAACCCTTGTTTGATTGTGTATTTCCAAAACTGACCCATGTTTTATGTCATGCCTAGCATGGAAAATCCCTGGTGGATGAGGCCTTAATTCAGCAAAGTGCTTAAGCATGTACTTATCTTTAAGTAGGTGCTAAGTCCCATTCATTGGCTTCATGGTTAAGCTTGTGTTTATGTGTAATCCTGAATAGGGGTGCTTCCTGAATTGAGGCTTCAGTCAGTGGGACTTAAGCAGCGACTTAAATTAAGCACATGCTTAAGTGATTTGCTTAATGGAAGCTTGAATGTCGGCCTTAGGTTTTTCTCTACTCACTGTCATTACATCGTAGAATCTAATTGCTTGGTCCCATCATTCATGGGCCAGCAGGGTCCTTTTGCTGGTTGGCTTGATGGAGTTTCAGGAGGTGGGGAGAGGTTCCCCAAACCCTGGGAGCTCAGCAAAAACCACTGATCTTATGTGAGCATATGTGTATGGAGAATTAGGGGAGAAGCCCAGAGTGCTGAGTAAGCTGTGTTAGCTCAGTTTAGGTGCAGAATGAGAGGCTGCTGTTGAGAATTTGGCCTAAAGGTTGAAATTTGCTTTCAGCCCAACTGCATTGCTCCTATTCACATGAGTGGGAGTTCTGCTATGGGCTGATGGCAACATGTGGGCTATATATGGATTGAATATAGTACTTCTTGTAAATTATTTATTAAAGCAAATTTCAAATACTTTAAAAAGCATTTTAATTTCTATTTTGTCTTCTTCATTGTTTCCAGTGTTCTCTAAGGGGAAACCAGCCCAGATACAACGACATGCTAGCTCTGCTCAACCTAGCCCACTATTAATAGCCGTGTGGACGTTGTGGCACAGGCAGTGACTTGGGCCAGCTGCCTGAGTATAAGCCCAACCCACTGGCAGCTAGCCTGAACTGCTGTCCATGCCGCAACATCCACACTGCTATTTTTAAAGCGCTATGTCGAGCAGAGAGTGCGCATGTCTGTCTACCCAGTCTAGAGGGCACGCCCCCAGCTGCAGCATAGACATTGCCTTAGGAATATCTTTTGTTCCATTCCAAAACCACGTATTCTCCCTGTTCATCAAAGTTTCAGCTGGAGCATGTGAATCTGCCCCAGAATGCAAATCCCTGATTTTACATCTAAGCCTTTGTTTAGAGATAGATGGCCCAATATGTTTCTGTACCTATAGTGTAAAATTTTAAACAATGCCATAGGTGCTAACAAGTGGCTTGAATTTTTAATAATGTCAGTTGGAGGAAAAGTTTAACCTTTCTTAAGTTATAATGGAAAGGTTTCCTTGGGACCTGTTGCAGAGTAGCAGCCGTGTTAGTCTGTATTCACAAAAAGAAAAGGAGTACTTGTGGCACCTTGGAGACTAACAAATTTATTTGAGCATAAGCTTTCATTAGCTACAGCTCACTTCATTGGATGCATTCAGTGGAAAATACAGTGGGAAGATTTATATACATAGAGAACATGAAACAATGGGTGTTAACATACACACTGTAAGGAGAGTGATCACTTAAGGTGAGATATTACCAGCAGGAGAGCGGGGAGTGGTGGGGTGTGGGGGAGGGGAGAAAACCTTTTGTAGTGATAATCAAGGTGGGCCATTTCCAGCAGTTGACAAGAACGCCTGAGGAACAGTGGGAGCTGGGGGGGTGGAATAAACATGGGGAAATAGTTTTACTTTGTGTAATGACCCATCCACTCCCAGTCTCTATTCAAGCCTAAGTTAATTGTATCCAGTTTGCAAATTAATTCCAATTCAGCAGTCTCTTGTTG
Source organism: Dermochelys coriacea (assembly GCF_009764565.3). Lineage (NCBI taxonomy): Eukaryota > Metazoa > Chordata > Testudines > Dermochelyidae > Dermochelys > Dermochelys coriacea. Next base: position 110,185,164 of record NC_050073.1, read on the forward strand.
GAGTCTGTTTTTTGAAGTTTTTTTGTTGAAGAATTGCAACTTTTAGGTCTGTAATCGAGTGACCAAAGAGATTGAAGTGTTCTCCAACTGGTTTTTGAATGTTATAATTCTTGATGTCTGATTTATGTCCATTTATTCTTTTACATAGAGACTGTCCAGTTTGACCAATGTAGATGGCAGAGGGGCATTGCTGGCACATGATGGCATATATCACATTGGTAGATGCGCAAGTGAACGAGCCTCTGATAGTGTGGCTGATGTGATTAGGCCCTATGATGGTGTCCCCTGAATAGATATGCGAACACAGTTGGCAACGGACTTTGTCGCAAGGATAGTGCTTGGGACCTGTGTTTAGTATAATAAGCAATATCTACCCCTGCCAGGCACAAAAAATCCCATTGCAAATGGCATACTGTATTCTGAACAAAACTTCACTCACTACTGAAAAATGTTATGTCGCAAATTATATCTCTTACCCATAAATCTGCCGAAAATACCAGAGTCCAAATCATTTAGTTGAATCCTGCTTAAAAGGCAATGATCCTATGCAGTATGATTCTTTTAACTGAATCATTTTTGTGGTCTCATTGGGTGTTGTTAAATTTAATGTCAGAATAGTGGGAAAGATGTCTGAAAGCCATTTAATATTGTCACTGGAAAAAAGTTAGATTATACTCAATTTCTGACACTAATGTGCTACTTAAGATAATTTATCATGTTGTGGTATTAAAAAGACATCCTTTTTACAGTGGCTGCTGCATAGCATTCTAATTTGCTATTTTTCTTTAGTGTGGTAGGAAGCCTTTTTCATGCAAAATGTTTTTTCCCGGGTTCTGTTCAACACACTCTTTATAATATTGCATCACTTACGAGAGCAACTTTAAGTGCTTGTCTCTTCCAAAGATCTTGTCAATTTTTTTATGTTAGAATGACAGAATCCTTCACATGAGACAATTGATATGGAGCATTAAGAGGGAGAATTTGAGTTCCTAAACTGGTGTCTTGGAAAGGCATATTCATATTTTCCTTCACTTTTTATTTGCTTTAGACATTTACTTTCATTTATATTTTTTTCCCAGCCTATAGTCAAGGTACCTCTAACATGATTTACAGATGATGCAGACTTTTAAGTGTACTGTATACAGCACTCACTTGTTCTTACAATAATTTGATGATGAATAACAAATAGGTACTTAATTTTGCCATCTTTATTGCTGCTTGTTCCTAATGACTAAAGTATTATTTCCAATATACATCATATGTCTTACTAAAAAGTCTTCAGTTTACGTATGCAATTTTGTAGAACCCATGACACACAGATCCCTGCTGAAGGAACATATTAAACACAATGCAGAAAATTATATAAAAATACACTTCTTTCTTTTTTCCCGTGTTTAAAAAGGGAATAGTTTTGTGTGGTATCATCTGGGAATATAGAATCAATTCTTGCTTAATAGAGGCTATTTTCTAAAGAGTACAATATAGAAGTGCTTTTTTAGGTTCTCCCAAGGGAGCTAAATAGTTTATGCTAGCATAGCAGTTTTGCATATAAATTTGCTATATAATGGTAGTGGCAGTATGTGAAAGGCTTGTAAAAACTATCCACAGTAAACCAATTTTGTAAGGGTTGTATATCTGTCAGTTACAATTAAATCCATGAAAAATATTGGCTCTGAACTAAGACTTTTGTAATTTGATTTACACAGTAGTTGAGAAATAAGCAATTTTTATTGGAAAACGGCTAGTAATGAAAATGAATTTTGTGTAATTTCTCGGTGAGAAATCTTAATTCAGAATGGTGTATATATAAATAACTTTATTCTATTAATTTGCTATAACCCACCATTCTGAAAACATTGAACAAAATTAACTTCCCTGTCTGGGCAGTGCCTGTTATGAATGCAAGTTCCCAGGGAATTTATATTGACTGTTCAAATATGCTACAATAATGTTTATTGCTAAAGACCAAATTGCTTGTTCATTTTAAGGATTATGATACCGTGATCATGCTGCGCATCACCAAAATTTCTAGAATAGATTCCAGTATATAATGCCAGTATAATTCCTGAAATATAGACTAATAAAATGTTCAAAGCTCATTTTAATAGCAAGGACTGGACCTGCAAGCTCATATGCCAAAATATTATAATTCTTCTTTAGCAAATACTTCCTTGTTTTTTCTTCTTGTTCTGTTTAATTTTAACCTCAACATCTCTGTAGGCTCCAGTCCAACAAAGCACTGAAGCACATGCATAACTTTAAATATGTCAATATGGTAGATCCATTGACTTCAAAGGGATTATGCACATGTGTAAAGTTATGCATGTGTGTAAATATTTTGCTGAATCAGTCTTAATTCCCTTAGTATTCACATTACTAATGAGCAAACTGGTTATTCAGAGAATTAACGTTGTCTTTCCTTGTACATCTCCCTAAGGTTAAACATGTAAAATATTTGGTACCTCTTATTGGTCATCTGGAAAAATAATGGCGTCATTCTCTCCTGACTTGTATATTTTGTAGTCATTGCCTAAGGACACACTTGAAGTCTGTGGCAGACCTGGAAATGGAGTCCAGCATTCCTAGTTCTGTGTCTTAGCCACAAGGCCATCTTTCGTACCTCTTTGATTTCAATCAGCCTTGCCATCTTGCTTGATCATGTGGCACAATTCAGTGGAGTCATGGATATCTTCCTCCTTTGCGCTTTCCTATCTGTCTAAAGATCCATTTTCATGACTGGCAGTAGGTAATTCTCTTCTATTAGATCTATCTGTTATAATGCTCCTTAGGGGAGTGTGTTGTTGGTTTTGTCATCTTTTCCCCAGTTGGCACCTTTCTTCCTGAATTCACCTTTGGAAATCACTTCTATTGGGATGAAAATGCCTGCATTGATGCATCTTCATCTTCGATTTCTACCAGCTTCATATCTCATCAGCTTGTGGCTTTGAACTATCTTCCTTCAACTTAGAACATCCAAAATATATACCCTACTGATTGCAAAGATGAGCAGCCTAAGACAAAACTCCATCTCCATCTTGACCCAGGGCACCAATCTCATATTTACTTGTACTTTCAGAAACCCTAGAGATTTGACTTGACTTTTTCTTTCTTCATGCCTGTTAATCTGTAGAAATATTTCCCATGTTCAACACCATCTTGACCACTCTTACCCACCATTCCTTTGTCTCAGTTGCTATAATTCCTTCCTTTGTATCCTGCCTAACTTCCAGCTCCAGTCTGTTTCAAACACAAAGGAAAGCCTTGAAGTCAGAACACTGCCTTAGAGTTCTTTCTTGGATCCCTGTGCATTCTGGAATCAAGGACAGACTCTCCCTGATAGGCTTCAGGACACTTCATTGAATTGTCCCACTGTTCAACCTCATTGCTTCTATTTTCCAGCCCATTTTTTGGGTTTATTGAATGTGGGGCTTCTTTCTGCTTTTCTTCCCTGTTTCACCTCAAGCAGGTGGCAGATTCCTTTTCCTTTACACTTGAAACAACCAACCTGGCTTTCTTTGGAAACTGCCTCAAGACTCCGTTTTGCAATTTGGTCTAAGACTCATAACTCTCCTACCTGCCATAAAACAAACAAACCACACTCCCAGAGCCTCCCTAATTCCTCATGTGTAACTGTTCGCTACATAATGTGACCTTGGTATCCTATTTCACACTGTGGGTTCAGTCATGCCATTGAGGCACAGACCTGTACTGAGAATTATGCATAGCTACACAAAGTTCACTTAGGCACTCCTCAGCACAGAGTGGGAACAGAGGAGTAGATGGGACCCTACCTGGCCCTGTATCTGTGGATCTGATTAACATGTGGATATAACCTACTCTTTTGAAATTGGCCCATACTGCAAAATTCAGATCCAGTTCCAGACTTCCCCCCAAAACTCAGGGATGTTTTGGTTCAGAACTGTAAAATATGAGTCCGGTTCTGATCCACCCAAAGTTCAAGAATGTTCAAACCTAGAATTTTGGTTCATGCCTATCTCTCCCAAAAGCATGAGCAACATTTGGGTGTACTGTCTATAACCATTCAAATGTTCTGTAATATGTTTTCATATGAAAGGCTGTATATCGGGCTTTATGGGAGCTAGCATTGTCATCTACACAGGTGGGTTGTTTCTCTCTGACTCTGTGGAGCCTGAATTTTGAGCAGCCATTAGCCTTTGTCTGCTTACAAGTCTCCCTTAAATCTGTTCTGCACATGCATAAAATAGCCTTTTAAACTTTTTTTTTTTGCACACTTCAGCATCCTTCCACTTCATTTGCCATTAGATGGTAGAAGTGAGTGAATTTCAGCTTGCAGATGTTTGCTTTGATAACCTTTCTTTTCCCTGACTCCTACTGTTGGCTGACAAATAGATAAATGTTAAAGGAAAAAAACAAATTCCTGATTACTGTGAATCTTTCTCCTATCCTAACCACTGACATTTACAGTCCTGTTCATTGTTGTACATGGGGCAGGCACACCCTGACCTCATGCCACCCATTTCCAGGGCTTTCCAAATTATTTATTTATTTGTTTGTTAAATTCTTCATCTCCTGTGGCATATTCAGGATATATTTATCATCTTCTTTTCCCAAACACTTTTGATTTTAATAGGATTTCCTTCAGCGATTCTGCTGACCTCCTGATTCCTGCAGAAACATGAATTTGGAAAGTTCAGCAGTTTAATATTAACCCATGGTGTTCAAAACCCACGAGATCACAGAGTCAGTTAATTAACAAGATACTTGATTTGCATGATACAGAAGGCTTCATGCTTAAAGAAAAATATGAGTTATGTGAATGTATAGTGTTTTATGTGTGTATTTTGTTTTAGTTTTGTTTGTAGAAATCAAATGGAGGTACAACCCGCCCCCCCATTCTTCTTCCTCCTCCCAATCATTGCCAATACTGAAACCATCTCTCTCTAGATATATATTTATATCCAACTTATAACATTTTTTCCTACTCAGTGACTTATAGTGACACTGAAGAGAACAACTTTATAAAAAGTGACAAGAGAAAGAAAGGAAGCCACTAGAAACGTTCAAACCTCAGCAGTATTACTATATGAGTGAAAATGTCAACATATGCTTCTTTTAAAGGAATATAAAGTTGGCAAAATCAGATTTTCTATGCATTCCTATAGGGTTGGCTCTGAAATTCTGCAGCAACCTTTGTGTGCTGTTTGTGTGGTCATTGTGAGTACTGCAAGGGAGTGGGGTGTAAAATAGTTTTTTATGGGAATAAATTAGCATCCCTTCATTATTTTTATTGTCCTCATCTTTGCTCAGGGGCTTGGCTCTCTCTTCTTGTTTAATCCACTTTCTGAGGCCTGAAATGAGTATTCTGGAGCTAATATATCTTGTCTTTCTTGTCTTGTGTTTGTCTCTTCTGCTTTTTTCTCTGTCTGCTGTTATCTCTCCTTTTGTCTCCCTTTTCTCTTTCAGGCCAACTTTCTTCCCTTCCTACTTGTTCCCTCTATCCCACTTCTAGACTCACTGACTCTCTCATATTTTTACTACTCCATCCAGTGTGCCATTGGTAGTTAATATCCTTAACTGCCTCATTATAGCCTCTATAGTGTACATCTGGGATGTAATTCCAGAACCTGAAATGGACGCTGGTGCACTTGACTCTAGTTAATTTTAAATTAACCTACCTACTTTTAAATTAACCCAGTTGTTACTTGTTTGGTATGCAAGTCACTGCTGCACCAAGGTTGCGTTAAATCACTGCTCTTGTGAAAATATTTAATTTTGTAAGTGAATAAATGCATTTGACTGTATTGCAGGTATGATTGCTCCAATTCTACATTTGCTCAGCCATCTGTGTGCATAACCAAGATGGGACTAAGGGATTAATGAATTCTGAAATATGTATCTCGTGCTGAAAGATGCATTTGCTTTACTTTTCTGGGTGGTGATGGCCTCAGGTACTGAAACGTGGGTTTCTCCTTCACTCCAATTGATTGGGCAGGCTATATCCTCATGATGTCTTGTTTAGCTCTGAGGCAATGAACTTGGGTTGTTGGGGTATCATCCACTCTCCTAGTTATGGCTCAATGTTTTTTGTGACCTCCAAGCTCCTTCTTCCTGTGTTATTTTCTTTAATCTTCTCCACCCCATGTCCTCACATCTAGATGACTCTCTTTCCACTGGGAGTGGCTCTCTCCAGAGCACAGCATGCTGTTCCCAGGAGAGTCAGATGGGGTCACACATGAGAGATTCAATGGACTTAATCCTTACAGCAAGGAATATGCTGCCTTTCTAGTGCTCCTAGATCTTGCCTGTCATAAACTCGTATTCCTACACAATAAAGAATTGTACTTTTGGTAGACCAGTAATTGTGAACCTCACAGGTCTCTAGGTGAGTTGACATAAACCTGCTCCTGACCTTCAGTCTCTTGAATCTGGGCCTCAGATGTTATATGAAACCATGTAACATTGTGCTGATTCTCATTGTGCCTCCTGTTATTCTACATGCCCTTATCACTGCAGTATCTGAGCTCCAGGAAGATGGGCACAAAGAACACTGGAGTGGAATCTCAGGAGGAACAATCTATAAAGAAGTAGAATGTGGGGTTGCTGGAGGACTCCTGTACTAGGCAGTCAGGATAGCATTATTTTCCTTTGTTTCTAATACCGTATTCCTCTTCCTTCTTAAGCTGCATCTGTATCATAGCACAACCCTTGCAGCTGAGAATATGGACCTTGTCAAACAGGCGGGTTCTAAACTAGAGGACATGGAGAAAGATACATGTAGCAACAAAGTGTTCTGTCATGCTCCCAGAAACACATGCCCGCATCCAAGATTAGCCATGAATCCCTTCCTCCCATGTGGCTGGTCCGTTACTATTGCAGTCCTTGCTCATGCTGGCGAGTGTTTACACAAGCAGTTCTCTTCTACTCCCCAGTGAAGTTAATGGGCCCACCCATATGAGTAAGAGTTACACAGTCTAGCCGTACATTTTCAGGTGTATGGCCTTTCAACAGTGATGGGTAAGGCGTAACTGGAGTAAGGCACAGCTGAAGTAAACAATCACATTGGCTGTCATTTGGATTCAGATGTACCTGGGAATGGGAAAATGTGGTTAATCTGAAGTCAGTAGTTTTCTGCACATACACAAAACCAATTGTTACAGACAAAACACTAAAAAAGAAGGCACCTTCCTCCTCCATTTCTCTTGAAAGCTTACTTTCACTTTAAAAATGAACATAACCCCGGAGACCAGATAGATGTAGAATCTGATCCATTATGCTGAGAGATTTCAGTATCCTCTGGCTCCAGAGAGATGGACTTGAAAGGCTGACTTGATGCATGTAGCTTTCTGAGGGTGAAACCCGGTTTGCTTAGGGACTAGCATGCTGCTACTGGAGGTAACTTGCTGCTGAGGTCATGAGCAAACCAATTTTCCTTTTATACTGGCCCCTCCTGCGATAATAATAGGTCTAAGAGAGAAAGGAAAATACAGTTTATAGATGCATTTTGAAAACAGCATACATTTTAAAGTTCATTTTAATCAAGTAATTTTGAAGTGTGGTGGTTTTGGTTTTTTTTTTTTTTTCATCAAGAAGGTTATTTACTGAACATCCTGGTGATATGTCAAGGTTGAGGGAAGCACTCTAGCACACAAAGCTAGCTTCATGCAGCTTTTACGGGGAATCAGCCTTGAAGCTGTCACCTGTAATGCACTTTCCCTTTTGAAGCAGCTGTTTCATTTATTTTAAGGTTCGCTTATTTTCTAGGACTGTCTTTTCATATTCAGATCAGTACCAAAGAGAGAAGAAAGCAAAGCTTTGAGATCAGGAGCCCACTTACCAGGGTTAACATGTTTGTAGGCTGCAATATTCCCCTCCATGAAGCCTTGTGTAAAGTTTACTTGAAGGGCCTATAAATAGTGAGTTGGGGTTTGTTTGTTTGTTTTTTTTTTAACCTCTTCATTCCTTTGGAGAAATAGAGGAAAGTTTTCAGGGCTAACTTTTGAAAAATAATTCCTGTGATGCCAAAAATGGGTATTAACACCCCTGTTTGAGTATACAGGTGTGCCACATGCAATTTAGTGTTCTGAACTGATTGTGCTATGCAAAATAGAACTGCAGGGCATCTAAACAACCTCCAAAATACCTTAGCCTCAACAGTTAATAAGGACACAGGCCCCAATTCAGCAGGATACTTAGGTATGTGTCTAACCAAGTCTGTCATTAATCCCATGGGCTTTGATTACCCGTCTTCACCTCATAGGGGACAAGGCTCTATCCTTCCTCCCTCCTGTCCTTGCACTGCAATCCTAATAATGGCACAACCTGCTCAGTTCTCCTGCATATTGGACTGCTTGGGTGCCTTTCTGAGCTGCAATCCATACTGAAGCTCTGCACTGCCCTCAGCACAAATGAGTGTCTTAGCCCTGGTCTACACTGGAGTGCGGGGGGAGGGAGGATCGATCTAAGTTACACAACTTCAGCAATGTGAATAATGTAGCTGAAGTCGACGTATTTAGATTGACTTATCATGGGGTCTTTACCTCAGTGAGTCGACTGCTGCCGCTCCCCCATCGACTCCACTGCACCTCTTGCAGTGGTGGAGTACAGGAGTCGACAGGAGAGCACTCGGGGGTCGATTTAACGCGTCAAGACTAGAAGCGATAAATCGATCCCTGCTTGATCGATCACTGCCCGCCAATCCGGCGGGTAGTGTAGACGTACCCTTAAAGGCATAATCTGGCCCTTTACGTTTTGTTTCAGCATCAATTTAAATAACCTTGGAATGGCAGTTCATTTTCTTTTTGGCTGTTCTTTCTTTGAATGAAAGGAGAAATGGCTGGGGTTAACTGCTGTTTACACAGAACAAATGTAATAAAAAGAGCCAAAATCTTTAAAAAAAAAAAAAAAAAAAAAAAAAGACATAAAGAACCTATGCTAATGTTGTAAATAGACATAATTTGTTAACAACATTATTAGAACACTGTAATAAACTAGTGTTGGAAAGCCTGGAAACGCAAAGCTAAGGTCAAAGTCAACAAACAATTGTCGAACATTAGCAATATCCCCAGTCAGAGTTCCACAAGTTTGACTTTCTTTTCCCATCCATCATTCAAAGCTGTCCTGGTGTTATATCTGAGTCAAATCTGCAGATTACAAGTGTGTGGTATATTTGGCTTGGTATGTATTTTGGATGGTTGATCAGGTAGATATTTAGGCTCTTTGATTCATAGTGGAATGGTTGCTAGCAGACTGTTACACCTGGATTATGTATGGATAATTAAAAGGAGGAATGTTTGGTTTTTATTTACTGTCAATGGGTCTTTTGAAGTGGAGCAGGCTCAGGATTGACGCCCATTGTACAACTGGGCACCTGGGGACAGATGCTCAGATGGTGTAAATTGCCCCAGCTCCATTGGCTTCAATAGCATTATGACAATTTACACCAGTTCAGGATCTGTTCCATAGGGTAGAATTAAACGCTGACCAGCAGTGGTATCTCATACATGGCAGGATTTTCCTGTACTTGGATTAGAACATAACTCTACCATTCTGCTTATAATTTAAACATGTCACACAATATACATAGAGTCCCACTGGTGGAGCATGTCACTTCTCTAAGTTTGAATCTGCTAGACAGTGGGGCACTGAAAATCTAGGGCCTGCTGTCCTGCATCTTGTGTAGTCATTTGTACCTGTGCAAAGAGTATGTAAAAGACAATAATGCTTCCGGTCTCCAATGAAGACCCTAGCAATGAGTTATAGCTGCGAAAGGCATCTGACCATGTGGGTTACAGCAACAGCACTTTTGTATTGGAGGAATTGGACTTAAGATATGTCAGTAGTTAGGAGGAGAGAAAGTGAGAACTCCCAGGACTTGTTTCGTAGAACATCTTGTTTCATTCTCGGTTTATTCAAACAGCTGTTCAGGAAGGATTTGTCAATACAATAGGTCAAAAAGTCTGAACATTAAAGTCCTGATTTACAAAAGGATCTTGCCACATTCTCCTTTTCTGTGGACACAATTTTTCATTGAGCGTTGATTGTGCCTGCAAATCAGATGTGTGTGTGTGTGGGGCGGGGGGTGGTGGTGTAGTCCGTTGGTTCAATGATGACATTTTCATGCTCTCTCTCTTTGTGGATTCTGGAATGACTCTGAAGTTCAAAGCATGACACGCATGCTCGTGAGCGGATTGGGCAGACAAAGTAATTGGTGAGCGTCTTGGTCATTATAGCAGTAATATGATGCTTTTCCCTTGCAGCTAATGATCGATATTTCTGTCCTTTTCAAAGGCTTGAAAAGCTCTGAGTGCTGTGTGTTGCCATGCTGATCTATTTAATTCAGCCTTCTCAAGATAATCTGGTTTTATTGCACCAAAGTGTGTGGTGTCTTTGATGCTGTCCTTGTAGTGCTTCCTGTCCTTGCAGTGCTTTTCCTTGTAGACACTTGATTTCGGTGTCCTTGTGCCAATTCTCCATAGAATTTTTCTCTCAGGAGTTGATATTCAGGCATCCTAATGATGTGTCCAACCCAGTGTAGTTGGGCTTTTATCAGCATGGCCTTGATGATTATGGCATTTGACTTTTGGAGAACCTCCAGGTTAGTAATTTTGTCCTGCCAGCGGATCCCCATAATGGCACGCAGAGACCGCATATGGAAGGCCTCTAGCTGTTTGATGTGCCATTTGTATGGTGTCCAGGTCTCACAGCCGTAGAGGAGAGATGTGAGCACAAAAGCATTGAAAAGTTTTATTTTTGTTGAGAGGGTTATGTTGTGGGATTTCAGGACTTTATGTAGCTTTCCTAATGACTGAGAAGCTTTCAGTATCCTGTTCGTGATCTCTTTGTAAAGACATCAGACATCTAAATGGTAAAGTGAAAGTGCACCCTTTTATAATTAATTCATTGCAGGCACAAGAGTGGAAGCCAGTGCTGAAAATCTGGCTGTAAGTATATGGAGAAGTCATTCTGAGTCACAGAACTGTTAAAAATGTACAAAGTTTTGGGAGCAAGGAATAGTTTGGGGGGTGGGATACTACACAATTATTTATATTAGCTGTAAGTAGGAACTAAAGCTGTCACTGTCCTTGTAACTACTTGCAGGTGAAGGTGATGGTGAGAATTTGTCCTTCTCAAGGACCACATGACACGTCCGAATCCATGTCTTTTCTAAAGGTAGATCCACGAAAAAAGCAAATCACTCTTTATGATCCATCTGCAAGTGGACCATCCAACTTAGGTCACAGGAGAGGAACTGTTGCTGTCCCAAAGATGTTTGCCTTTGATGCAGTATTCCCTCAGGATGCTTCTCAGGTACTGGAGATAAGCATTTAACTCTTAACAACTCTTCCTGTGGGCACATCATTTAAATTCATATAAGAGTTCCTTGTTGCTTCTGGGAAATTTTGTTTGAATGAGTAAGTATAATTCCTGGGAAAACATGGTAATTAATGGACAGTAGATAAACTCTCACACTGTTTCAGTTTAGCCCAGAAGTGAAGCTACATCCCTGGAGATAAATTTGCTGAATGAATACTTTCCCTGTATTTTTAGTGCTGCTTAAAGTCACAGTCAACTTGAAATTTACATTTTTAACTGAATATGTTGTAACCCCTTTTAAATCAATAGGAATAGTCAAAACCATTGACTTCAGTGCTTTGCTACCTAGGGACAGATTTAAGCATGTGCCTAAACTTTAGTGCTTTGCTGAGTCGGGACAATGGTTACAACTAACCCCATAAAATTACTATAATTGAAAGAGGGCAGGGAAGATTTTTATTTTTCTCTCCTTTTTAAGGTTTACATTTCACATTTCACATCACTTCCTGAATAGTCGGTTTCACTGTTTTGTTGACCATACATGCCCTTCTCCAGGCCCTGCCAGGTGTGTGCTTATGCACGATAACAGCAGTAGAGCTGAAACTGAACGGGCAGCAGGCAGACATGTGCACAGAAGGAAAGGGGATATTTTTGGTGAGGTTGTAGTCAAGACCACCCAATGGGAGCAGAAAAAAACTTATAGTAGATTTAAAACAAAGGATTTTTAAAATAAATCTGGACATAGACCAACCTTTACATAGTTCTCTATCAGAACATTCAATTTTATGAAACTCCAAATAATTCATGTTGAGAATGTCACTTTGCAGCTTGAATGAACAAGACAAATTTTGGATAAAAAACATTTTTCATCCTTTTTATCTCTGGTATTGGAGCAGTGAATAAGCATATTGCGGTCTTAATGTCTGGCAAGTGCATAGAAAAAGGCGTAACTATGCACTCAGATAGATGCACAGGGCAATTGCAAATGCACCAGTAGTGCAGCCCTCGTGACCAGTATAGTCTATTTGTACTGAAAGTTGCAATAATCTGTGTGGGTGGTTGTGCACAGCAGCTGCTGATGGTTTGGGTGCTGCACATGTAGTACAAAAAGGAGATGAGGTAAAATTTTGGCCTGATTGAAGTCAATGGCAAAACTCCCATTGTCTTCAGCTGGGACAGGATTTCACTCTGGTCCCTGGGCCAGACTCTTCAACACTCTCTTGGAGGGCCTTTGAGGTAGCATTTCTCTGCTGTTTCAAGGTGACTAGAATCAGAGTGGCCAACTTCCACCTGCATCACCATTGCTATAGGCAGGCTTGCTGGCATGTAACTATGCTCATTGTTATTGGTGTATGGCCTTATATGTTTATGCCATCAATTGCTATATTTAATAAATCATGGTATATATATTTCAAACCCTTATATACACTGATAAATTGTTTTTAGTACACTTAGGGAATTTAGCGAATTCCCTTTATATTATTCCCAATTATATTATTGTTTTCATAGTAAATGAAAATCAGATACTTAGAAATTCTTATTGAGGGATCTTCAATGCATTTTCTCTGTATGAATGCCTTTTTAATTTCTACAAGCACTCTTTGGCTAGCTTCATTGCACTGAAGCTGTTACTGTTACTGAAAACCCTTGGCTAAGCTATTATACCAGCAGCAAGCTTGGTTGGATAGTGTTCAATTGCTACATTAGTCATAGAATCGATATTCCAAGGGAATTGGTATAATAGAGTTGAAAACTATTTTAGGCTGTTATAGCAGCTTTTATTTTTTTAAAATGGAACATAGTTGCTAAAATAGTAGAAATAATGCCATAAAAATGGGCAAAAGTGTTATGCTTCAGAAATATTGAATCATTCTTTTCATGTAGGAGAGAAGTAAAGAGTGAATTGTGTAACTTATTTGTCTCCAATTGTTCTTTCAGGCTGAGGTATGCTCTGGAACAGTAGCAGAAGTAATCCAGTCTGTTGTGAATGGTGCAGATGGTTGCATATTTTGCTTTGGTCATGTCAAGCTTGGTGAGCTCCCAAATTCGTTACAGTTAATTACTATGTCAGTCTGGTAATTACATACTGTCAGCTTCTGGAACAATAAATCTGGAGTATACGAATAGATTAGAATTTCTTTTTAATTAGCTTTGCAAACTTATCATGGTTTATTTCTACACTGGGATCTTAAATTCTAATTTGAAAAGGTAAAATGTAACATCAGATTAGCTTATGTAGGAACAAGCTTTTAGAGGCATGTTATGTTGAAAATCAAAGATCAGAGATACTTTAAAAATTAATTTGCTTTGGGTCTGAGTTACAAAATTGGCAAAATTAATTGAATAAATACTAACTGATTAATAATTAAATACATACAAATCATTTTTGCATTTGTTATCCCGAGCTATCTGTACAGCACATGGCATATAATGTAAATTGGCAGCTGCATAAGAAGAAACTGTTTTATTCTTGAAAGATAAGGTTTTTTTTATATTTTTCTTTCCTTTCCAGGTAAATCTTATACCATGATCGGCAAAGATAACTCCACACAAAGCCTTGGTATTATCCCCTGTGCAATTTCTTGGCTCTTCAAGTTAATCAATGAACGCAAAGAAAAAACTGGGACTCGTTTCTCTATTAGAGTATCTGCTGTGGAGATCAGTGGCAAAGATGAAAACCTTAAGGATTTGTTAGCTGAAGTAGCCACTGGCAGCCTTCAGGATGGTCAGTCTCCAGGGGTTTATTTGAGAGAGGATCCGATATGTGGAACCCAGGTATAATGGCTATCGCAACATAGGCTTTTGAGCCTGACTTTCCTCTGTTTTTTATTTCCTTTTATCTGACAATGATGATGACAATTTTTAAGATGGTAAAATTTTTTATTGTCTTTAATATATAATCCCCACTCCCATGGTGTACATATTTGTTTCTCTTATCACCCTAGAGATTTAGTATGATCAGCAAAAAACATTCCCCCCTGGCTTAATTAGTCATTTTCTTGTTTATATTCAAGCTTCAAAACCAAAGTGAGCTTAGGGCCCCGACAGCAGAGAAAGCTGCCTTTTTCCTTGATGCTGCAATTGCTGCCAGAAGTACCAGTAAACCCGAGTGCGATGAAGAAGACAGGAGGAATTCACACATGCTCTTCACTCTTCACATTTATCAGTATCGCATGGAGAAGAGTGGCAAAGGAGGAAGTAAGATCAGTCACTCCAAATTCGATGTATTTATTTAGTTTGAAATTAATATTTTTACATTTAGATTAAAAATAATATGCAGTATACTAAAAAAGAACCCCACCAAGCCCCCCAAGCAGTTGAGAATGGACACAAACTGTGGTAGATGTGGCTAATATCTTCTTTGTTCAATTCATATGTACCCCCATTAATATTTAATTCAGGCATTACCCCACACTGCATTAATTATTTCTGTCATTTGAATAAATTCTGCATAGATAATCTGGTGTGAGTCCTTTTGCTCAGGTGAATGTGTGTATAAACGTTGTTTTGTTTTAGTGTCCGGAGGACGGAGCCGTTTGCATCTGATTGATCTAGGAAGCTGTGAAAAAGTGCTGAGCAAGAGCCGAGATGGGGGAGGTTCCCTGTGCCTGTCTCTGTCTGCCCTGGGCAATGTAATTTTGGCCTTAATTAATGGTACTAAACATGTACCATACAAGTAAGTAAATTACTGTGTACATTGCCTTAAATATAGCTAATTTTATCTTGCAAAAAAATTATATCAAGGGCCTGCTAATCTATTGCACTATGTCAATGGAAGTTTTGCCAGTCACATATATGACAACATATCTGGCCTCCAGTACAGTTTTTATGACATTTATGACAGGTTTCAGAGTAGCAGCCATGTTAGTCTGTATTCGCAAAAAGAAGCGGAGTACTTGTGGCACCTTAGAGATTAACAAATTTATTAGAGCATAAACTTTCGTGAGCTACAGCTCACTTCATCGGATGCATCCGATGAAGTGAGCTGTAGCTCACGAAAGCTTATGCTCTAATAAATTTGTTAGTATCTAAGGTGCCACAAGTACTCCTCTTCTTTTTATGACATTTATGTTCATGTAGTATATGATAAACCCTTACTGGGATGATTTAGTTGGGGATTAGGTCCTGCTTTGTGCAGGGGGTTGGACTAGATGACCTCCTGAGATCTTCCAACCCTGATATTCTATGATTCTATGATTTTAGAGTCCCATAATGTGGTGTTGGTATGCACAGTGGCCTGAAAAATCATATGCATTGTGGCATATACCTATGTTCGATGAAGGGTGCGTGCCCACTTTGAAAAAATTGCAGAAATGTTTTTCTTTTTTTGTGAAATGTTGAAACTTTGAAAAATTTTGGCCAGCTTGTTGAAAACCAGGGGACATTTTATTTTCCTGGTTTTTTTTTTTCAAATTTAGAAGTCTTGTTGAAATTTCAAGAAACATCAATCAGCTTTACTGTACATGTAACAGAATGGTGAGGATCGTATCAGTAGCGCTATAAATAATATGCCCCGTTCAGCAGGTTGCACATATGTATGTTTCCAAAAAAACCTGTGCATTTAAATAAATTTAGGACCATATTCTGTTCCTGTGTGGAAAAGGGAATGGTAACTTGACCAAAGTGAGCATCGATGTGTGCTTTATAGAGTGTGCCTGGCGGTACTGTCATGGTGAGGGAATACATTCACATCTGCAGGAGACTCAGTCTAAAGAGGACATCCCTGCCACAGACATCACTGGTAGAATTTGGTCTTTCGTATCAGAGTTTAATTGCTGCTTGCTATGATGAGTTGTAAGTTAGTGTCTCATTTATTTGTCATGTCATTTCACATATTTATCCAGTGCAGAATATTAAGCAGGTGCTCTTTCATTTTGTATTAGGTGAAAGCAGGTGTTTTCCTTAGGCCGGTTGCCAGCTGAGTGAACGGACTAGAATAGTGAATGGCCAGATCCTCAGGACCAAGCCCTTTGCCACCAAGCCCAGCTCAGTGAGCAAAGACGTAAATATGACTTCCTGACACAGGCCACTGGGTGCTGGGCCAATTCTGAGGAGCAACTTATAGCAGCCTCAGGAGTATTCTAAGTTGTGCCAGTTGCATACAGCCCCAAGTAGCTTTTCTGGCATCTGTGGCATTCCAGAGCATAATGACTCCTCAGCTGCACTGGCTATGGCTGAAGACCATGTTTGCCATGTACCATCTGGTGATTCCCCCAGGGAAATCCTCGGACAGCCGGTTAAACTAATTTCCCACCGGATTTGTGCTGCCAGAGCAGAGTGGGCAGAATGGAAGCCAGGATCTGGCCCTAAATCTGCACCTAAGCCACACAGAAGAACTATAGCAAATGTCATAATTACTTCAGTGCATGAGCATTGTGATATAGCTGCATCCACCCAAAAAGATGTGCACGTTATGGTATATGTGAGCTTATAGCGACATCCATAGCCATAGATCGGGCTATAAAACATGTATGAGTGTTTGAGTAATCAGACTTTTCAAATAGGTGGGCATTTAAGGCATCTCTTTTCTCCGCTGGAATAGTGGAACTTTCAGTGCACTGCTGCATCAAGCAGTACAACGTCCAATGGATGGCTGTATTGTCACTTACTAAGGGGAAGCTTTGTGGAATTCTTTCTTCTCCATGCTTCAAGGTGTGGAACTGGTGTATGGGCTCCCTCCTCTGTGAAGACTAGGAGGACAGGAAGATTTCTTTGCATCATGCTCTGGGTCAGAATGCCCAGGTCATGGTCTCTTTTAAAATGGCAGAAAAAAATCAGGTGGGGCAGGGCTTAAACATATCTTTGATGCCTAATAATGTATTTGTTAGGGTATTCTTGACTGTGTCTGTTCAGTAATATAAAGTTATTTTATTTCTTGTTACATGAACTGTTCATCTGTAGGTCATGTAGGTTAGGTAACATGGTGATGATGCATTCAAAGTACCAGAGATTAGCTCTAATGAGATAAAAAGATAGTACTTGTAAGCTGTTTGGGTAATACTAAGTATCATGATGAACTCCAGTAAAGTAAATAGTTCTTGGATTTGCCCAAATTAACAAAGAATTTACGCATCTAAAAATATGCAGGTAGAGGAATAAATTTGGTATCTCTGTGTATATATGCTTAGACATGTATTAAATATGTACAGATCATGTATATTTCAGATCTACCTATACCATACATACATGTACACTATAAAAATGAAACCATAATACTTGGTATTTTAGAAAAGTCTGCAAAAGGAACTAGAATTCTTTTAAACCATCTAAGTATTATTATTTATTACATAGGGACAACAAGTTGACTATGTTGCTGAGAGAATCATTTGGGAACATCAACTGTAGAACAACCATGATTGCTCATATTTCTGACTCCCCAGCAAATTATGCAGAAACTCTCATGACAATTCAGCTTGCATCACGAATCCACCGAATGAGAAAGAAGAAATCCAAGGTTGGTGTACAAGCAAACTGCAATTAATTTAATTGAAAATTTATTCTCTGAACCCCTTGGTGGGGGAATGTGGGACTTCTAAATAATGAGGACTAATACAAAATGCATCAAAGCTTGGTAGAGAAATTGACAAACGTGTTGGCTCTAAGCTGTTGTTATTCCACTTGATTATTAGTCCTGAAACATTTGTGTTTTAATTTTATGCAAACACATATTCACATACATATACACACACACGCACATAGATATTCCTTTGATTTTATGTGGGATATTTGCAAAAATTCCTTTGATATTATGTGGGGCTACTGCTAAAGGTTCAATTTGTTTTAAACTTAAAACAATAAGGAAAGAATGTAAGATGCTAAGATTGAAAGACAACATAATATTTTGATGTTATGAAACTTATCTGTGGTAAACCTATTAATATAATAATTGTATCGTGTTTAAAATGTATATAGATAAGTTTTGTTATTTAACTTCATATTGTAAAGGTTTTGCACTAGACACAATTGCGGTTGATGGTGAAAGCAAAGCAGAGTACATAATGACCCCAAGATTTCCTCTCTTACTATAAATACATTTAATATTAATAAATATTTTCTTTTTTTATAATTAATAGTATGCATCCAGCTCATCTGGAGGAGAAAGTTCATGTGAAGAAGGCCATGTACGAAGACCACCTCACTTGAGACCCTTTCACCCAAGAACTGTAGCACTTGACCCTGATCTTCCTGTACCGAGTATTTCTAGTGATCCTGATTATTCCTCCAGCAGTGAACAATCTTGTGACACTGTCATCTATGTTGGTCCAAATGGTGCAGCTTTGTCTGACAGGGAACTAACAGATAATGAAGGGCCTCCAGAGTTTGTTCCCATAATTCCTTCCCTTAACAAAAAGAGAAGCAAGGACAACTTTGCTATTGCTAGAAGTTCTGACAAGGACCATTTTAAGTGCAACACTTTTGCTGAATTGCAAGAAAGGTTAGAATTCATTGATGGAAGTGAGGAACCTATAAAGTTTGCTTGTGGAGAAACACCTGTTGCATCAAATTGTAGTCCTGTGACAGTGACAGAAAATGTGCAGTCTAAACTGATAAATGAAAAACCATCTTCTCCATCTGGAGCGTATAAAAAATCTGTTCCACAGGAAACAGTGTCTCCAAAAAAAGGACATAATCTTTATTTCCAGGCTGCTGTGCAAAGGGGTGGCAGCTGTCATGAAAAGAATGCCCCTCATGTCAAAGCGGAACATTCCAAACTGCAAACCAAAGCTGAAGGCAAAAAACTGGGCTCAGCCTCGGATGGCGAGAAAGAGAGAGACACAATCACAGATTCGCTGAAATCATCGAAATATAACCCTACTAGGAGTCGAGAGCAGAGTAAGGCCACAGCTGAACCTGTAGTGAAAGAAAAGTCCTCATATGTGAAGAGACCTTTACCAAGCCCTGCACCCCCACCTCCACAACAGAGAGATCAGACCCTCAAGTCCAAAGAAGCATGTTCAGAGTTGGACAATAGCAGTGCAATCCGGACTCCTCCTGTGGGAATGAGTAAGCAAATGGCTAGCAAACCTGAGCACAACTTGGTAGGAAGCACATTTCTAGTTGGCAGTAACACCCAGAATCAATCTGGCGCTATCGAGGTACATAGTTTCCACTCAGCATTCAAAGGTAAATGTTTTGACCGGGATATACTGACCACCACAGTGACTTTGCAGCAGCCTGTGGAGCTGAATGGAGAGGACGAGCTTGTTTTTACAGTGGTAGAGGAACTATCCATCAGTGGAATTTTAGATAATGGAAGGCCTTCCAGTATCATTAGCTTTAACAGCGACTGCTCCCTTCAGGCTCTTGCATCAGGTTCTAGGCCGGTTAGTATTATTAGCAGTATAAATGATGAGTTTGATGCTTATACCTCACAGGCAAGCTCTACTGGTGTAAATATTGATATTGTTTTGCCCTTTGCTGAGGATCCGTTTTCCAGCAGCAGACGTTCCTCCATCAGTTCTTGGCTTAGTGAAGTTAGCATTTGTACAATTGAAAGTGATGGAGCCCAGTCCAGTGACAGTTTTGTTGCCCAGTCATCTTACAGCTGTAATAAGACCAAGGAACCTTTTAATTTGGATTTGCCCAATGTAGCCACCCCATTGAAAAGCTCCCTGAATGACAGTGGATTTTGTTTCTCAGAGCTGGAAACTGAGAGTATAAGTTCTAGCAAAATGTCTTCAGGCATCAACAAAAGCCCCCAAACCTCTGAATTAACCAAAGCATCTCAGATGAAAAGTGCTTTTTGTGTAGCTGATCAGCCTATAAAAGTTAAATCTAGCAACTCTCGAGGTACACCGATGATAGAAACAATACATTCTAGTCTTCCTAGGAAAACAAAAACTACCTCATCTCCGACTCACAATAATGTCACTGTAAGCTACAGGGAACAGCAGAATCCACACAGTATTTTTGAAGATCCGTGGCTGGTGCGCATGGATAGTCACTTGGAAGCAAAAGCTGCAGAATCTCGGCTGTCTCCAAAATCTCACACATTTGGTACTGATAAGCAGCCAACAAAAGCTGCCCAATACTTCAGCAGTGCAACCAAGCCAACTAAGTCGCAGACTATGCTTGCATGCTCTCAGAGGGTTGTAGATGGTTGTGAAATGGCTTGCAAATCTTCCAATGAAGCCACTAAAAAATCTGAAGCAGCAATGAAAATGCCACAGCTTAAGAGAGGAGCTACCACGCTGGGTGTGATGCCAGTAGCACACAGTAATAGTGCTCCATCAGAAGGTGTGAGTAGGGGAAGTTCTGAAGCTTCCTTTGCTGTTGGCAGCCTGAAAACATCCCTGGGAAAGAAGACTCTGCCACAAAAGTCAAGCTTGCTACCTAGGCCAAATGGGACCATACCTCCAACACCTCCTGTACGTAAATCAAGCCTAGAGCAGAAAAATGTGGTGGTCACAAATAGTGGAGGCAAAGCTGCAGGCCTAGACTGTCCTAGAGTTGTAACAGCAAAAGCTGAGGAAGAGGCAGAATTGCGATCAAAAGCTGGATCTTGGGTTAGTGAAAGTACCAGCAGTAAAACAAGCCTCAAGGGGGACCATTCTTTGCCTAAAATGACTTCAAGTTTAAAGACTAAGGCATCTAAAAATGAAGCTGTTCATCGATATGAGAGTCACGTGTCTCTGGAAAGGTGTGATAGTCTGACATCGGTTGGATCCAAAACAAACACAACTAGGGAAAATGGCAACGCTAGCATCAACAACAGTAGAATGGGACGATCGGTCCCACGGCTGGGAGTTCCCCCTGTAGCTTCTACTGTGACTTCACCACCATCACATACTGCACCTTTACCCTGTAAAAACAGCCAGGGAAAAAGTACCACTAACCAGAAGGCTCAAGCAAGTGGAAACAAAAACCGCAGCCTTTCTACCAATGGGTCAAAGTCGCTTAGCTCCTCTGTAAAATCACTGACTCAGTCTATTGGAAAAAGCTCTAGTATTCCTCCAAGTGGGAAAACAATCCCTCGATCTATGCAGGGCATCAACAACAAACCTGGCAGAGGAACTATTATGGGGACAAAGCAAGCAATTAGGGCAGCCAACAGTCGGGTTAATGAACTGGTATCTGGCAGTTCTGTCAAAATGGGGCATTTCAGAGGCTCCACAGACTCTGATAGCGGGAATGACAGTGGTATTAATCTCAGCGATGAAAAATCACAAATTCCAGTGTTGCCATCTCCTTACAGCAAGATAACTGCGCCCCGGAGGCCTCAGCGGTACAGCAGTGGGCACGGCAGTGATAATAGCAGTGTTTTAAGTGGAGAACTGCCACCAGCAATGGGAAGGACAGCTCTTTTTTACCACAGTGGTGGCAGCAGTGGCTACGAAAGCATGATTCGTGATAGTGAAGCAACAGGCAGTGCCTCTTCCGCACATGACTCAATGAGTGAAAGCGGAATGTCATCACCAGGACGCATGAGGAGTTTGAAGTCCCCTAAGAAAAGATCGACAGGTAAAAAATTAATATGACTCAGGCTCGCATTTTCAGCCATCTTAGAAATTAATTGATATTCTCCTCATATTTTAGGATGTTGAGTTTTTATTGTGGTTCTTAAGTAAACTGGTAGGCCACTTAGTTTGAATTTAGATGCCTAGCCACGTTAAAGATATACATATGGATAAAAGATGCACTAAACTGTAGATGAATGCTGTTAATTCATTACAAAATTATAAGCTTTGTAGTTTTTAAAGCAAGTTTTAAAGCTAAATTCTGAAAGAGATAGAAGCCTGAGGCCTGGTCTACACTGCGGGGTGGGGGGTGGGGGGTGGATCAATTTTAGTTACGCGACTTCAACTACGTGAATAACACAGCTGAAGTCGACGTACTTAGATTGACTTACCGTGGTGTCTTCACTGTGGTAGGTCGACTGCTACCGCTCCCCTGTCGACTCTCGCGGCACTGGAGTACAGGAGTTGATGGGAGAGTGCTTGGGGATTGACTGATCGCATCTAGACTAGATGCGATAAATCGAACCCCTCTGGATCAATCGCTGCCCGCCGATCCAGCGGGTAGTATAGATATATCCTAAGTAGTGTAATTGTTTTTGTTCAGAGAGGTGTGACTTACGTTTGTCCTAATTCTTCTAAATCCACCACAAAACCAGAGTGATTGGCTGTTTAACAAGGGCTAAATTCTGCCACCTTTATTGACCTTCAATGGCATTTACTTGTTGGTTTCATTGATTCTGCTTGTGTGGGTAAGTGCTACTGAATGAGAGTAACGGCTTCAGAATCAGGGTTCTAATGTCCAAGTTTTGGAAATAGTTTTTACTATTCCAGCCAGAAATACCATGTTCATTATTGGGGATTCACTGCAATTCATGCAATGATAGCTCCTGACTGAAAGGCTGCTCCTGCAACCTTTAACTTCTAGTAGCACCATGTGTGTGAGTAGGGTAAGAACTACTCCCCTGAGCGTGGGCTTGCTGAATCTGACACTTCAATTGGAAAGGTTTAATTATTGTAGTCTCTGTAGGTGCACATGATACTCACTTGGGCCAGCACAACTAAATGAGTTAAACTGATGTATATGTTGTTGTGCTTTCTGGTCAAAGCAACTGAATTGCTTTGATAGGCAATAAATCAGTTCAGAGACCTTGTGCAACACTTGCAGCAGTTCTTTTTTCATAGCACATGAACCTCTCCTACAAATCAGTATTAACAGCTGTGTAAAGTTGCACACGTATTGAGAAGGCATTACTCACTAATGGATTTGTATTTGTTTTTGCCCCAGGAAATGCTTAGAAGGTCTTTCAAAATGACAAATTATTTCTTTTTCAGCTGAAATTGTCTTCGTTGGTAATTTATACCTTACTTTTTGAATGTTCCATACTCTGACCCACTACTATATTTTATACATGAAGAAGTGAGACTTCATAGGAGTTTTATTCAATATTGGACAAACAAGAAAGGTTTGATAGACCCATTATTGGCCTAAGTATTCAATAGGAAATGTTAGCCATGTTCCCAGAGTAACTTAATACTAACCTGTCAAAGTGGATTTGAGACTTGCTTCTGCTGGATTTTAGCTCTTAGGAAAGCAGTGCTAGAGAAACTCATCCTGGGAACTGATCCTACTCCCATCAAAGCCAATGAAAGCATAGTCCTTAATCCTTCAACCCCTTCCATGTAAGTAGCCCCCTATGTCCACATGGAGCTCTAATGACTTCACGTTGGGACCAGTAGGTACCATGAAGTTCATCTGCTTGTATGCGATTGACTGCATCTGTTTATTGACTTCAGAGGGGTTCCAGCTACCGGAAGGCAGTTGCAGGATTGGGGTTGTAGCTCATGGGGAGGATCAGGCCTGTAGTTGTGACACAGTCAGACTGAATAACTTGAGGTTGTGGAAAGGATACCCTGTTGATTACATACCCAAAATAGACTAAATTGATGTGGCCCATCTGCCTGGAGGTCCCTTATTTGCAAGGATTCGTTTATTAAGAATATTTATACCAGGTAACTCCTTAAGCACATACAGCAAATATCTCACTTTCAATGAGGCCTGGTGAGCTTTTACCTCTGTTATTGACCATTCGTAAAGTTTATAAAGTAACTGACCTGATCTCATGGCACTTGACTCCCATGTAGGAGACCCAGGTTTGGAGATGGCCTCAGTCATACTCTTCTAAGCAGCAGTGCAGTGTTGCCCTCCTGATGCACTCAGCTGTGGTCTCAAGAAGAGAGGCAATAATTATAAGATGCCATGCCTCTGGTTTTCTCCCATGAGACTCCAGACACTGAGGATAATTTTACTTCACTTCTCCTTCAAAGATTCCGTCCTGTGATGGGAAAATTTTGGAAGCAACTCCTTTCAAGGAGTGCAGTGTTCCTCTGAACAGCCATTAAAAGGGAGTCACTAGAGGGTAATGTACATTTCTCCCACTGAGCTCTGAGTCAGCAAGCATGAAGCTGCTCACACTCCCCATCACAAAGCGACAAAGAGCACAAGCCGTAATATCACTCTTACACTTCAACTTGTTTTTGGTGTCATTGGCTCCGGTGATCTCGGGATCAATGCCACTGGCTTCGGTTTTGCCTGAACACAGCCTGTACACTTGTTGGTTAATGACAGATGCATCACTAAGAACTAGTCTTTCAAAAAGTAGAGGGTGACATATGACTGAAAAAAATGTCTGCATCAATGCACTCAGCTTTGTATGGGAAAATACCTGCACATGCCTAGCTGCCCATTTTTTTATGTGTACAAGACAGTCTCTGCCTTGTGAAACTTTTGCCCTGATGCATCTTGGTAACAGTAAAAAGAACAGGAAGACTTGTGGCACCTTATAGACTAACAGATTTATTAGATCATAAGCTTTCATGGGCTACAGCCCACTTTATCGGATGCATAGAATGGAACATATAGTAAGAAGATATATATCTATAGGTATAGATATATATACACACACAGATAAGTTGGAAGTTGCCATACAAACTGTGAGAGGCTAATTAGTTAAGATGAGCTATTATCAGCAGGAGAAAAAAACTTTTTTAGTGATAATCAAGATGGTCCATTTAGACAGTTGACAAGAAGGTGGGAGGATTCTTAATTTAGGGAATCTTAGACTGGGAGGGAATCTTAGATTCCCTAAGTTAAGTATCCTCACACCTTCTTGTCAACTGTCTAAATGGGCCATCTTGATTATCACTACAAAAGTTTTTTTTTCTCCTGCTGATAATAGCTCATCTTAACTAATTAGCCTCTCACAGTTTGTATGGCAACTTCCAACTTATCTGTATGCATATATATATCTTCTTACTTGGTAACATTGTTGTTCTTAAATCTGGGAGACCCTTGTTAAGTGGCAAGTGAATTGCCTGGTTCCCTGGCCTTTGCAGCTCTGTTGCATTGTGGAAGTGATGTGCTTGGACATGAAAGAGGAGAATTACGGTTGTAGCATAGCTAGTTGCTGCCCTAAATGCCAGAAGCCTTCAACTCCCATAATCCCACATCGTCTTGCAGCTTGGATGCTGAGTTTAGAGGAGGCCATGTGCCAGTCCAGTTGGCCAACAGGCTGTTGTTATGGTAGAAAAAAAAGGGGGGTTGGTTATGCAATGGGGTAGAGTGAGGGTGGTTCTGTAGAATGAAATGGAGAACCTCATCTGAACAAATCTTGCTTAGAATTAATTTAGGCATAGAACAAATAGCCTGTCAGAATCATCAAACGTTATCAGCCTCGTCACATTACCTAGTTGACTACTTTTGCCAGAGTGAAAAAATGAATGAGATCATACTTGCTCACAAAAAAGAAATGTACTCATTCATGAAAGTGGGCAAACAAAATTTAGGAAGGCTGGCATAAGGAACTGATGCTTAGATGGCCCTTGGGAGAACTACTACTGCTGTTTACCACCACTAAACAAACAAGAACCATGCCAAAGCCCGTCAAAACAGTAAGGCCCAGATCCTTAAAGCTATTTAGATGCCTAACTCCCATTGATTTCAGATTGCAGTTAGGTCCCTAATAACTTCAAAGATCTGGCCTAACTGCCTTACATTATTAAAAGAAAAGGATTAAAAAAAAGCATTTTCCCCCAAAGTATCCTGAAAACCTATATATTTTCTTCGTGTTGTCATATTTTGCAATACACTAGTACTCCTAGGTTTTGGATGCATAATGTCCCATGTGATGCAAATACTTTAAAAAAAATTATTTAAGGTCTCC